>NC_090440.1:1794084857-1794458606 GCF_031143425.1 Pleurodeles waltl
AACCCTGCTGAATGTGACTTTGCACACAGGAACAACTCCAGGCAAATGTTAATAGTCCAATGGGAAGAAGGATGTAGGCCACTGTCCTCTGTCATGTGCCTGGGCATATGTGTAGGTTAACATCTGAAACCCAGGGTAAGGTTTTCTCCATTGTATGTTATGTGCTGTGCCTCACAGCAGTCTGTGATGCATGGGTGCCCATCATACATGTGACATGGCTTACATGGCAAATGTATTGGCAGCTGTAGCAAGGGACTTCCCCTTGGTAAGTGGGGAATGTGCATTGTCATGGGTGATGTGTCATCAGTGTAGCCAACATGTCTTCTGTCTATGTGTCTGCATCTAGTTCATTACCAAGATGGTGCATATCTACATTTGAGAAGTAGGCATTTAGTAGCCATGGAGATGGCATGATATCCCAGATCCCTCACATATGTGTCCATAGGTTCCTGTTGTTGTCAGGATATGACTGCAATGGTTGTCCATTTATTGTGATGCCCCAGACATAACCATGTCACCATCATATGTCATCAGACAGAAACATTCAGGCCTCCTAGTAGGTTTAGACATGTATAACAGCAGTAGGCATGATGGCCATGACAGATAGGGCAAAATTTTGCTCCACTTGATGTTGATTAGTACCCTTGATGTGGTATGATGTTTGTGGGTCCCCAGAACTTGTGTGTTGTTTGGGAATTGTGCCCTGACTGTATGGATGCATCATGGATTGACTTGTGGAGATGTCAGCATGACATGTGTATTGTGTCAGGGATTACCTACAGACAGATGCCATTCATCTCATATATGTGATGTAGGTAGTGAAGTTGTTTATCAATGTAAACAATATAATGTCCTCCTGATAGTGATTGCAAGGTCTGTGTGCCTCCTTCCTGCACAGTATGGTTATCTACTACAGATACACTCAAAAGTACAGATGGACATGTGTGGGAGAAATTTGAGGGGCCAATACTGGGCCTTACAAGACCATTCATGTGTGTATTCACAAGACATTTCTGCATAAGCTATGGGACCTGACTTACATTTAGTTTGTTGAAACTTTAAATGTGTGCCACTACTGTGTGGGTCTTAGAAATACCAGCCTTGACTCATTTAGGAAAGGTGCAACTTGTGGAGCTGTACTTTGTTGTGTTGTGTCTCTAGTGAAATGGATATTTGCATGTCACCTAATCCAGGCATAGCATTATTTCAGCATTGTTGATTGCTTTTCCTTAGCACCACCAGTTGTCCATGAAACATCATATCAGTGCAATTTATTTGAGTGCATAGGCATGTTTCAGTGTAATTGTTATGGAACCTTACAGAGTGATTCTTAGTTTGGCTACAGGTTCCATATGTTGTGCCGGATGTTGCAGAATTTTGCTGTGGAGTGATCACATAGTTGTGGTGTGTTTGGTGTATTAGGTTGACTTCACCCATGCCACTGTAGTTATGTGACACCAGAAATAGATAATGTGTTTGTTTTTTAATTCCAGATGGCATGCATGTTTTCGTATTTGCACATTATGGTGGCACTTTGTTGTCATGTCATGTGGGTGGTCAGTTGACATGATGGTATATTTTTGCCTCTCTGATTTGTAGTTTCAGTGTCTTCATGTTGAAGTCATCATCTTACTTTTCTCTTTTCCTGACAGCACTGGCATGTGAAGGTGATGGGGCCACGCCAAGTAGGGAAGCATCTGGCCATGGGACTTCAGGTCAAAAGACCAGTGACAGTGAGAGGCAGAATAGCCGTGAGAGTGAGGGGAGTGCCACAGGAGGCATCAGATCACCATCTTCATCCATGGATTCTTCCTCCAGTGGCCACTACCTAGTGGTGGCGGACCCATCAGGGACCACCCCTGTACCACCTTTGTCCGCCACCCCTATTCAATCACCACCCTCCCAATTGCCCGCTCACCTAAGAGCGTGGGGGTCCCCATTGCCGCAGGCACCTCTGCCCCTCCCCTTGTTAGCCCTGCTGACCTCAGTGAGGAGGCTATTGACCTCCTTAGGTCTATCTCTGTCGGTCAGATGGCCATTGTGAATACCATCCAGTGACTAGCAAGACATATCCAACAGGGCAATGAGTTCCTCGAGGGCATTTACGCTGCAATCTCTGGCCTACAGAAATCATTTCAGGCCCTGGCATACACACTGACAGCAGCCAGTCACCCATTGCCTACCGTCTCCCATCCACCTTCATCTTCCCTGACCCAGCCAAAGCACACAAACAGACAGGAATGCATCCACCTCAACATCCAAGGGAAGCACAGACAAACATAAGCACCACAAGACACACTACCGGCACGCACACAAACAACATCCACCTGCAGGCACAGCGGCAGTCATGACTTGTCCTAACACTCCTACCACCCCAGCAAACACAAAACCTGGCATACCTGCAGACACCACATCAACATTTACTGGTTCAGCTACCATACCTATCCTACCCACAGACACCATCCCAGTCGACCCTCAGACTCCACCCCAGTCACCACATCAGCCCAAGATGCATAAATGCCCTTACTCACCCACCCAACAGACACTCACCACACACAAGCATACCATCAACAAATACATACCCATGACATCCACACCTAAATGTCAGACAACACTCCCTCATTCTCCACACCCAAACCCTCTTCTGATAACCGTCCATGTGTGTCTAAAAAAGTGTTCCTTTCTAACCTTGACCTTTTCTGTACTGATCCCCTGTGACACCCCTAAAACATTTATTTCCCTCCCCAAGGCCATCCCTTCTACATCCAAAGGCACCCCTACCTCACCTGCCAGCACCCACGTCCCACCACATCAACAAGAGTTCCAACCCTCCCTAAAAGGTTCCCCCCTCCCAAACCTAAGCCAACACCCACCCTCCCAAGCCTAACCCGAACCCCCCTCTCCCCTCCAATACTCCCTGAGGTGCCTGGCACCCTTGATGCCCCTACCTGTGGAGGTTACATGGCAGTCAGGGGTCAAGTTGGGACACTAATTTGTGCCTTATTTTATACTCATGGACTGGCCAATGGCCTTGGACTTTTTCAATGTCTGCACTTTACCAATATTAAAGCAAACCAGTTGTTGTTTTTTTGGTTACATCTTTGCCCTACATTTCCTTTCCGAGGTTTGAGTTGTTCCTTGCCGACATTGGTTGTGTGCCATTATTTTGTTGTGTGTGCTGGTTGCTACTTCATGTATTGTTTGAGCAGTATGTGAGGTTGTGTGCAGGGCTGTGTTCACCCAGGGGAAGGGTGTGTATTGTGTGATAGGTATGTGTATGTAGCTGAAATTATGGTTTCATGGTATTGTGTTGTATTTGTTGTTGTAGTGATATGCTATGTGGTCCTATATGGTGTATGCCTTAGCCCCTGATGTGGCTAATGTGTACGTGTGCTGTTTGTTGTGAAATTTGTTCATTGCAGACATAGAGTGTGTTGGGTTGTGCATGTGTGTTTTGCTTTTGGGTGCATTTGGCAATTTAGGTGTGTGCCCCTCAGAGCTGTCTGGTGTCTTGTATGGTGTTTGGAGTACTGAATGCTTTGTAGCCTTGTGTTTCACCCATATGTGTAATTGTGCATTACATTTGTTGTTGGCATTGCCTGTCCATGAGATTTGAGTGAGGCCTATTTGTGTGGGTATGCTTTTTGGTCCTTGTTCAACATGAGATGTGTCCCAGTATGGCCTCCTTCCATGTATGGTTTTGCTGTTCCTCTCACTGTTGTTCTGGTGTTGCTATGATGTGTCGCTTTGTGTGTTTTGACTGTTTGTGTCTGCATGAATTGTGCATGGCATGATCGGTTCAATGTGCTGTGTGCATGTGATATATTTGTTGATTGCTGGGTTATATTATGGTACTATTGTGTGTGTTCCATTACACATGGATGTACATGTGTGTTGTATGTGTGTCATTCCCTGGCCAGTGTTGGGTGTGAGTATGTGACATGTATTTGGAGTCGTGCAGTTGTTCTGTAGTTGCTACAAGATAGTATGTTGTATGGTAATCTGTGGACCTGGGTCTGTGCTGTGTTGCCATGCGTAAATGTATGGTATTGATGTGTGGTGTGTGTGTCTGTGCTAGCTGAAGTGTGTGTGATGTGCATGTGTGGGTGTTCTTCAGGCAGTATGCGTATGTCACTGTGCTGTTACGTGTGTGCAGCCCTTCACAACCCCCCTCCCTATGTTATGTTATGTAGCTGCACAAATTTGTAAATTGTACCAGTATAGCAGGTAAGTATACTTATTGTTGTTGCTGTCCTCGTCGGCGATGAATCTGTTGTCTCTCTGCAAGCATTGGGATGGCATTTAGTTCTGGTTCCATGGTGGTTCCAGACATGTATGGCTTCCTGGAGGTGAGTGCCTCCTTTTCTACTGTTCTATTCAGCCTAGTGTTCCGTTGTGGTTAGACCACAGCCGTCACATTAGCAAGGTGCAACCTCCTAATAGGTCTGACGGAAACATGGTCTCTGCCACACTGTTTGTGCCTCCAGATGACCGCAGCGGTCTGTACGGGTTGGCGGGGCTGGCAAGGCTGGTGGTGCTGGCGGTCTTTGGTATGCACATAATTTGGCGTCCGGCTCCACCAGCTTCTTGGCAGTTGGACCGCCAACACCAAGGTGGCAATCAAGGGACCGCCAAACTGCTAATGACGCCCTTAGTTTGTTCTTTGAGCCCTCTGTTAGGTGAGGCTTAGATCTCTCATTTAAATAATGTATATTTAATTTCAATATATCAGTCTTATTTAAGATAATTGTTGGTAGCTTTGCTCTTCCTGTAATGCTTCTACAAATGCATACATTGATGGTTGGTTTCTTCCTGGTTTGGATTGAAAGGCATTGACCATCCTTGCACTGCATTGTTTGCTATGGCTTCCTGTGCCAAAGCTCTGTTGTAGACATTTCACCATGGTATTTAGAATTTGGGTTGGTATCTATGTCCAAAGCAATGCAGTTTGCAAACCCAAGTGTCTTCAAAATAATCCATTAGGGGCTTAGTTTGCCTTCCCTTTGATGGTAGAAAGGGCTTTCTATTAGTAAATTGTAGTAGTTAGCTACCTCAGTGACAGAGAAATAGGTTAGTGCTATCATTTTGTTATTTCGGAGCCAAATTAACTGTTTATAGCATACATTTGTAAGAAAATTGGGCTGATTGCAGAAGCGCCCTAACTTTTTGCCCCATTTTTTACTTTTTGCTGGTGTTTTGCTGACTCTCATAGTGCCCTGGGTACTGCTAACTAGTCCCAGGGCCTGTGCTCTGCGTATGATGAGTAGGCAAATTAGGCTAATTATACTTGACTGTATCACCCTACCTACAAGTCCCTAGCATATGGTATGGATGGTAGGTTTAGGGACCCCAGCACAGGTGGAAGAACTCTACTTGAAAGTTGCCAACTTCAGATCTGTAGTGCCCTTCTCTGATTGGCCAGCCTCTGGCAGCCTGACCCGGCTGCTTTGATGAGGTATGAAGTGACCTAGGCTGAGGACAAAAGAAGTGCCTGGGGAAGAAGATTCGCATCAGCAGATGGTTAAACAGGACAGGGGGAAAGTAGCAAAACTTGACTTCAAAGGAGGACATTTGGAGTAGCTCAGGACCTCCCCCATTCCCTGCAAGCCCAAACAACGTGGTGCCCCCATTGTTTAGATTAGGAGAGGACAGGAAAGGTATATGTTAAGGAATTGTAGCCACACCAGGCTCAGCCAGACCTAACCTTCAACATTTGATTTCTGCCATTATGGATTTTTGAAGAAATGTTGCTCCCTAGGATTGATTTTTGCCACACTTCCCAGGAAGTGGACATCCAAGAGGGTGGTGGCCTGCCTGTGTTCGGACAGTTGCCCTCTCCTGATTTCCACACCAGGTCCAATGATAAATATGGCAGAGCTGCACCTAACCCCAGATCCCTACCAGGAACAAAGCCAAGAAGAAGAAGGACTGCCCTGATGAACCCCTGACCTGTACCTGAACACTGCACTCTGAAGACTGCAACAGCTGCACACTTAGGCTTAATCACAACAAGCACTTTGCCTGGCTTCAACTGGTTCAAGAAGGGACTCCCTGTTTGCTGTAGGTAGGAAATAGCTAAACACAGTCCCCTTCATCAAAACCTGAAGAAACTGACTAGCTGACCACTGTCTAGTTATCAATTTTAGACTTGAGCCAGGTGCATTCTGGGAGTTGGAGTCCTAACCCCTCAAAGAGCAACTCACAGCTTCTGGAACCTTGGGGTGAGTTGTGAACTCATAACGGACCTTCAAAGACCTTCTGGAAGAAAATCTAGACGTTTGGAGAAGATTGGAGAACTTTTGGAAAAAAACTCCATAAAGGGACCGACCCGACGTCGTGATTCAAGTGGAGCTCTGGACCCCCAGACTTCCAGGATTTCAACAGGGGCTCCTGGAGCAGCAATCCAATTATGTTGATTCATAACTGGCTTGCTGTTGAAGGACGTCAGAAAGAAAAAGCTAAAACAAAAGTGACAAAGTCTGAACGTAAGAAGTTGACTGAGGCTTCCCTCGCAGCATAACTGAGGGGGCTCCAGGGATGTCAGATCCAATTTCAAGTTTGGCCCGGAAGATAATTTCCATCATGAAAAATCGACTTAGTCCGAAGTTAGAATTGTTCACCCATGTCTCCTGTGGCGTATATCCAAAGAGCACTCTAGAGAGGTTGGATCCAATCTTTGACTTCGTCCCGGTGAAGAATATTTTCAAGAAAAAGACGAAAGCCCTCATTATGATCCAGGCGTCTTCTGACTGCCAGGGCCACGGTGGCAGTTTCACCACAAACAGGTTGGCGGTGAAGACCGCCACATTATGAGTAGGGCGGGTTGGCCTCTGCCAACCTGCCACATCCTGACTCATACCACCAGGACGGTTAGACCCGCCAGGCCGGAGAGGAGCATCTCTGACCCAGCAGTCCTATGAAGACCACTGTGGTATTTTGAGACCAGCCTACAGCACTGTCTCCCGCTCATAATAGAGCCGGCAGCAATGCTGTAGTGCGTAGGGTACACCAGCACCCGTCAGAATGTTCCCTGTCTGCAAAGCCGACAGTGAACATTGTAACGGGGCTGGCTGGGGGGGGCCCTGCACTGCTTATGCCAAGTTCATGGGTAGAGCAGGGGCTCACCTAGGGCCCCCTGCACCCTGTCTCCACCGGCCTTTTCATGACAGTGCTACCACCATGAAACCACTGGTAAAGAAGGGGATCGTAATGGTGAGCACCGCCAGCACCGCCAGACCGATGTGAAGTTGTAATCTGGAGGTGCTGGTGGTCTGACTGCAGCTCTACTGCCACAGTCGTAATATGGCCCTTGGACTGCGTCGCTCGGGATATCTGGTCGCACCTCGACTAGGGCAAAGTCAAAGTTTAACGCCAACTGCGATGGAGCCCTGCTTGGCTACAGCAATCGGGAGACCTCTGGCAAAAGTATACGTTCAGACTTAGGGCCTCATTACAACTTTGGTGATCTTTTCGAAGACCGCCAAGGAAGTGGGCGCCAAAATACCACCATGTTGGTGGTCATACAACTGCAGAATGTAGCGTCACACTGTGAAGAATGTCAAAAAATAGCCAAAAATCAGAGACCGCAGGGACACTTTAGGGCAGGAAAGAGGCAATTCCACCACCTGCACCCCCAGCCGAACAGCAATCCACCCACCAGATTACGAGCCACAAATCACCACAACAGTCCTTCCATGGCGGAAAACCATTGGCGGTGCGAACGGCTGCGGTTAAAACCACATAACTCAGAACACCACACCATATCGGATAGTTTGAATACCCCACACCTGACACACATTCAGAAACCGAAACACCTACTCACTGCACCATATAACACACCCCGACACAACCCACAATCCTTTGCAAACAGTACACCACTCACAGCCAGACACCAGCAAAGAAATCATTACTATCTAAACAAACAATAGGCACCCCTATATTATACACACAACACACATCCCACACTTGCACAGCGTACAAAACACACACTACACAACAACCGTCACTCACTCACATCACAGCACCCACACATCATCACAAACAGTATTCATCCTTCTAATCACTTCCTCACTGTCTTCACCACCACTACCATGTCCCCACAAAACACCCATGTTTCACTGATGAGGAGTTGAGGGTCATGGTGCTTGAAATTGTCAGGGTAGAGCCACAACTGTTTGGAGCACAGGTCCAACAAACATCGATTGTTAGGAAAATGGAGTTGAGGCAAAGGATAATCAACAGGGTTAACTCAGTAGGCAGCCATCCACCCACAAGGGATAAACTAGGAAGATGTGGACTGACCTACAGGGGAAGGTCCGTCCCATGGCATCACACCACCAGATCGTCATGAATAAGACTGGCGGTGGGTCCCCACCTCCTCCCCCACAGTTCACATCATGGGAGGAGAAGTTCTTGGACACCTTGCATCCAGAGGGCCTGACTGAAATACCTGGGGGACTGGATTCTGGTAAGTACCTACAACAGTCATGCCTTATCACTGTATTGTCCTTCATGCCTCTTCACCACCCAAATGCTCCCTAATTAACTAAATAACCCACTGCACCTCCCACCTATTCACCTAATTCCCATCTCCTGCATGCCTGCACGCCACCACTCAACTCCATGATGGTATGACAATGCAGACACTATGGCCCTCATTATGATCCTGGCGGTCGGCGGAGAAGTGGCGGTATTACCGCCAACAGGCTGGTGGGAAAAAACCCCCATGGTCATCCGCCACTTCTCCGTTCCGACCGCCAGGGCGGAGACGACTGCTGGGCTGAAGACTTGGGTCTCCAGTCCGGTGGTCATCACAAGACCACCGGCGGTTTCACGTTGAAATCCATGGCGGTAAGCACTATCAGTGTCAGGGAATTCCTTCCCTGGCACTGATAGGGGTCTCGCCCACCCCCTACCACCACCCCTGACTCCTTCCCCCACACCTCCCTGCCACACTCAAAGGTGGCAGGACCCCCCTCCCTACCCCTACGCCCAACATTGCTACACAGACACACACCGTACACACATGCATACACCACCAACACACATACCCCCACACATACCAACAAACATGCCAACAGACACACAGTCATACACGCATACTCACATACAGACATACACGCACACATCCATACAGACATACATACAGACAGACAGACACACACACATTTCCAAACACACTACACTCCCGCATGCATTCACACACTCACACACCCGCTCTACATACTCACATGCACACAACACACAACACCCCCCTACCTCGCTCCCCTAATGGACGATCAACGTACCTGGTCTGTTGATCCTCCGGGAAGGGACTGGATCCATGGGGGCTGCTCTGCTACCAACACCCCATCACCAGAACACCGCCACGCCGAATCACGGAACGTGATTCAGTGGGCGGTATTCAGATGACGGGGCGGGGGAGGTGGAGCAACTATGGCTGCTGGCGGCTCTCCGTCCGAAAAAGGACGGAGGGCTGCCAGCAGTCATAATTCGCCAAGCAGAAAACCGCCTGCACTGGCGGTCTTCAGCAGGGCGGTCCCTCAGCGGTCTTTCCAAAAGACCACCGAGGTTGTAATGACCCCCTATGTCTGGATGACATGCCTGTCCTCCATGGTTGTCAGGTCCACAAGTGGACAGTACACTTGTGGGTGTCTCACTCTCCTCATGGCAGGATAATTAGGTTGAAAGGAGAAAATATAGTATGAGTTATGCAGTATGCAAACATCACTAACACGTATATGACCTGACAACTAACATCTGTAGAGGTGCAGTAGGACTGCTGACATATATATAATACAGAACATAGATATGTACCAAATAAACCCTCATTGCTGCAAATTGCCTTACATGTAAATTGGAATGTATCTATGAAACATATGTTGTTATACATGTGTGGATGACTTTGCTGTCATGGACTTATTACACATATGTTTCAGTATCTACCCATACCAAGCCATGGCCAATGTACCACAGAGTCACTTTACAGTCTTCTCAACATATGAACACGTCATTGTGTAAAGATTGTCAGAATATGTTGCACAACCATGAAGGCCCAACAAATTATTACACTGCAAATAGAGTGACACAGGTTATTTTGCACATCTATCTATTCCATCTGGCCAAAATGGCAGGCACCTGACCTACTGTAGTAGACAGTTGGAAGTGACCTAAGTCAGCCGTCGGGAGTCGTCATGGTGGTAAGCGGTCGCAACCGCCATGCTACATGTCATTGGTTAACATTGCTGCCTTTGGTGGACTGGGGCCAATGGGCATGACCGTCAGCGGTGACAGTCCTGTACGTGGTGGCAGTGACTGCCTTTTTCTGCAATTTTGCTCACTTGACTCCTGACACTGTAGCTAGCAAGACCTCCATGACGTGAGCTGCTGTGTACTGCCTCTGGGAGCAATCATGACATGCCCTGCAGGTGATAGGGCCCCTGCCTTCACCCCGAAGACCTCAAGAGGCTAGAAGAGGAGGCCTCATCCCTGCATGAACAGCTATATGGGGCACCAGGAGAACAGGTGAGTAAAATGGCCCAGTCGTGTGTGATAGGTGATGTGTGTGATGTTTTTTCAGGCATGTGAACTGGTGAGTGTGTAGATGCATGCAAAATGGCATGTTGTGAAGGTGTGTTAGCAGAGAGGATGGGTATGTGTCCCTACTTGCAGTGACAGATGTGTAGTGACCACTCATATTGGTGAAGCGAATGTATACATTTCCATAGCGAGCAGAGCACCCATTGTCGCAAGCGGTGGGAGGACTTGAGACGCTGGGCCGAAAAAGATCACAGAGGTCCAGCTGGGGATGTCCTCACAATGAGGGAGTGGTGCCCATCAGACTCTGACCCTCCTAATGTCCTGCATCTTGGCAGTGGCCTACCCTGAGCTGGATGGGAGTTGGAGGGCAGCACAGCAGCCACAAGGGGTAAGTACTGACTGTATACTTGTACTTGGCTCTGGTTGTATGGTGTTCCAGTCACACTGTAGCAGCTGTGACAATATTGTAGGTGCTACATGTATGTAGATTAGGGGGAATATGTTGTACCCACATTGTGTGACTTTTAGATGTAGATCTGGGATTCATGGTTTGCTATGTGTATGTTTATTTCACCTTTGTCAAGACATATCTATGACTGCATGTGGAGATGCTCATGTGACAATGCCACATGTGTGAGTCCACCCAGCCATTTAATGGTTGTAAGCTGCAGTTTCATCCTACCCATAGAGTATGTCCTGGTCCACCCTTCAGCATATGTGCTCTAGTAGCTCTAAGGTGTCTGAGTACTCCCATTTGTCTTGATCACCTGTATTACCAACTTGATGTCTGACATATTTCGTACCGGGCTATGTAATATTTCTCATGGAACAGGTATTGACTCCATGTGAGGCAGGCCTCTTCATCACTGCACAGACAGTGCCAGTAAACAGTACACATGGGTCTGTAAATGTATCCCCATTATGTCATCTCCTTTATACTACGGGGTATGTTAAGTTAGTAAGGGAAGTGTATTCAGCTCTGGGTGTCTAATTTTGTCTATTTTTCCTTTACATGCATGGACATGGCATTGACATATGGGTAAATTGTATTTATCCCAAAGGCTTTGTTCCCTAGGCAGTTAGTGGCTAGGCAGAGCTACCTTATTACTATCGGCAATGTATGCAATGTGTGCCAATGTCCTACCAATTACAGTGACACATATGTTATTATCTGCCTACATCATGTCTTAATGGTTGCTTGGGGTCACAGGTAATAGAGTGGGTCTATCATTACTACCTTCTGCCTAGATGATGAGGACAGTTTGGACAGGGCTTGGCACGCAATGGCTTCTAATTTCATTGTATGATGGTTTAGCTGTACTACAATTTCTAAGACAGGTGTTGCTGTGGTGATATGTTGTCAGTGCAATGGCAGTCATGTAATTCCATGTGTACATCATGTGTTCATATCTCTTTAGTGGGATATGTGTGTGGTCTGCACATAGGTACAGCTATCACATGTTAGGAAAGGTATGAGTGGTGCTGCTTTAATCATGTAGTCATGAGGTAGAACTGTAACAGCATGTCAGGTGGTATGTTAGGTGCCCGATGAAATATTAATGGCTGGCTAATGATTAGGTGCCCTTAAACTGTACTCAGTGATTGTCAGTGGATGTCTCGTATGTGCTATGTAGCCCACTGTAGCTGCACATGCATATATGAAATTATGTGGTATATCTGTGTGGAGTGTCTGCAGAGGTACCTGTAGAATTTGGTGCATGTAGTCACATGAATGCGCCTCATGTTGTGGACATTACTTAATGGACATGGACTGGTCAGGTGTATATTGAATAAATGATTGTTATGTTGTGATTAGTAAACTGTTTTACTTACAGATTATAGGAGTATGGAGAGTACTGATCCTGATTAGGACTAATTTTCTCCTTCATCCACGGCATGATGAGCATGCTGACATGCCTTTTCATGTGATTTCTTAGAGTGCTCAAGTCGTGCTACCACATTTGAATTATGATGTGTTTGAGAGGGTAGCCATGAAGAGGTGGATAGGAGTAACATGTTGAGACCCGCCTCAACCTTCCTCCTTCCAATCCAAAACCCCTCTTCCCTGTCCCGGTCAAAGCACACAGACAGACAAACATGCATCCACCTTAACATCCAAGGGTACTGCTGACAAACACAAGTACCACAAGACCCATCACCAGCATGCACAGAGACAACACCTGCCTACAGACACACCAACACTCACTACCTGCACTGACTCCACCACAACCCTCACAGACACTATGCCGGACACACCTGAAGACACCACACCAACGTTCACCGAAACAGACACAACTCCTTTCCTACTCACAGTCACCACAATAGCAGACCCTCAGATATCCAACCCAGTCACCACATCTGCAGCCACAACAACCACAGACATGACTACATGCAGCACATCCACCATACCTGCAGTTACTACCCCAACATACAGTCATCCATCCACCACAGCATCTCCCAGCACCTCTACCCCGACTCCTCCCAGAACAAATACATGCCAACACTTACCCAACTAACAGACACCCAGCACACAAAAGCATAACTCGCACACACATGCACCCAAGACATCCACTAAAACACCTCTCATAACTACTCCCTCTCCTTCCACTCCCAAAACCTTTTGCCATGAACATCCCCTTGTGTCTAAGAAATTGTTCCTCTCAGAGTTGAACCTTTTCCCTATTCCTCTCCCACCCTGTGTGACCATCACAAAGATCTGTGTCCCTCCCCATGCCCAGCCATTCCACCTCCCAGTCCACCTCCGGCCCCTCTGCAGGTACCCATGCCCCTACCCCACCAAGAAGTTGACCCCACCTAATAGTTACTAGCCCTCCCCTAAGCCTACCTGTGGAGGTTGTATGGCAGTCAGGATTCAATTAGGAGCACTGGAATTTTCCATCTGTGCATGATGCACATACTTGATTGGACTGGCAAATGGTATACTAATCTTATATAAACTTATGTATATATTGATTTATTGTCATACATCTAGGCCAACCAGTTATTGGTTCCAAGGTTACAATTTTGTTCCTTATGGCGGTTTTGGTCTTGGCAGCTTTAGTTTGTGTGGGAGTACGTTTTACATGTGTGTTAATAGAGCTAACTGTTGTGTGTGGCCATTATGTGTGGGTGTGTGCATTGCATTTGTCCCGCTGTGATGGCTGAGTATTGTGTGATGGGCATGTATAAATTAGAGACATGGATTAATGGTGCTATTGTGTGTTGTGATTCTGATGACATGTGTTATTTCGAGTGTTGTGTGCCCTTGTGTGGTTGTACTGTGTGTGTGAGTGTGTGTGTTGATTGTTATGTCAGATCCATTGTGATGTGTGTTGGCGGGATATGACGTATGGCTTGTTGTATGGATGTTAGATTGTGTCTATTGGTCATCTGGTGTTGTTAGATTGTGCTGTATGCATGATTTGTCAAGTGGAGATGTGTATTGTGGATGTATGACGGTGATTTTGACGTGTTGCGGTTGTGGTGTTGTTTTGTCATTTGGTTGTGTTGTGTGCTGTAGTGTTAAAATGTGCTGGTGCTGTGTATCTGTGTGTTGGCTGTATTGTGTGTACTATGTATTTGCATGTGTGTAGGTGGCTGTGTCATGTGAATGTGAGGGTACGTGGGTGTGTCACCATCACCCTGCACTCAGGATGTATATGTTGTGTGAGTGTATATACATAGACATTGCGCAATGGTGTCAGGTAAGTGTGCATACTCATGGTTGCTGTTGTCACTGTCGTTGTGGTTCTAGAGTCGGTGGGCAAGCAGGAGCAGCAGGAAGACATGTAGCTCAGGTTCCATGTCATCTTAAGACAGGTACATGTTCCTGAAGGTGAGTGTCTCCTTTTATAGAGTTGGTTTCTGCCAGGGTTTCTGTGGTGGTGCGACCGCAGTGGAAACCTTGGTGGTGTGCAACCTTGTAATCTGTCCAGCAAAAACATGCTCTCCACAGGCCTGAAGGCAGCTGCCATCATCCCTGGTGGTCTGACCACACTGGGGGTGCCAGCGGTGGATTGGCTGTTTTATTGGGAAGACCACCATGGTAATAATTTGGCTGTCTCCTCCTCCAGCCTGTTGGCGGTATGACCACCACCACCAACATGTCGGTCATGAGAAGGCCAAATTCGTCTTGACCCCCTTAGTCTTTTTCTTGAAGGTTTTTTTCAAGGGGACGAAGTCACCAATCAGACCTCCCTGAAGCCTTCTTTAGATACGCATTGCAGGAGACCTCGGTGAAGAATTCTACATTCGGACCTAGACCATTTTTCGGGACATAAATCTTCACCTGGGCAACAGCTGAGTTTTTATCCGACGACCCTGGAGCCCTCCTCGGATACGCTGCACGGGAAGTCCTGATCAACCTTTTACGTTCTGACTTTTGCTCTCCGATGTTGGATGACCCTCCACAGTGAGCTGATTTCAAGTCAGCATCATTGGTTTGTTTTTCCAGGAGCCCCAGGTGAAATCCTGGAAATCTGGGGCTCCGTAGCAGGACCAACCTGCAAGTCAGGCCAGGTCGTGGTCAACGTAAGCCAGCTTGACTCTTGACAGCGGGTCAATCTCTTTCTGGAACTTTTTACCAAACGTTCTCCAATCTTCTCCAAACTTCTGGATCTTCTTCCAGAAGGTCTTTGAAGGTCAGTTAGGAGTCCACAGCTCAGGCCAAGAATCCAGAAGCTCTGATTTGCTGCTTGAGGGCTAGGACTCCAACTCCCAGAATGCACGTGGCTCAAACTCCGAAATGACCACTGGACAGTGGTCATCTGGTCAGTTTCTTCAGGAATTGATGCAGGAGACTCTGGTAATCTATTTTCACCTGTAGCAAGCAGGGAGTCCCTTCTTGAACCAGTTAAAGCCAGGCAATGTGTAGGTGCAAGTCAGAGGTCCAGGAAGCAGTCCTTCTTCTTCTGATGTTCTTCCTTGTAGGGATCTGTAGTCTGGGGTATCCTTGCTTCTGTGGTGAAATGCAGGGGGGGTGGGCAACTGTCCAATCACAGGCAGGCCACTACCCTCTTGGTTGACCGCTTCCTGGGAAGTGTGGCCAAAATCAATCCCAGGGAGTAACATTTCTTAAAAATCCAGAATGGCAGAAACTGAATTTTGGAGTTTAAGTCTGGCTGAGCCCACCCATTGGTGTGCCTACAAACCCTTAACACCCCCCCCCTCCTGCCCTCTCCTAATCTAATCAAGAGGGTACCTGGCTATCTGGGTTTACACAAAATGGAAGAAGATCTTGGGCTGCTCCAAATGTCTCTCCCTCCTTTGAAGACCGGTTTGGCTGCTCTCCCTCCATCCTCTTCCACCATCTGCTGTGGCAGATCTCCTCCCCCAGGCAGGTTGCGTTGTGTTCAGCCCAGGCTACTTCACACGTCATCAAGGCAACTTGGCCAAGCTGCCAGAGGCTGGCCTGTTAGAGAAGGGCTCTACAGAGCTGTAACTGGTAACGTTTAGGAAGAGTTCTAAAACTCTGTTCCAAATTAGTTATATTAAATCCAACAATGGCAAGTTGGTACATTTATTATACAATCAGTTTGAGACCAAAATTGCCATAATTGGACAAAATGGCCACAGCACACAGAGAGTATAGTCCAATAGTGTGGCAGGGATGAGTATCCCTTATCTTCTGTTGCTATGATTGCAAAGTTGAAAGGAGTCTCAAGTCCTTTTTGTAGAGGGTGTCTTTTATTTGTAGATACTGGAAATCATTGTGTCATCAGCGTGATACAGCCAACACGTGTTTCGTCACAACAGTGACTTTATCAAGGCTGCAAAATGATAATTAAAACAAGAGTTTTGGCATATAGAAGTATATGGGCACAAAAATGTGTTTGTAGGAGAGCAAGTGAAGGAGACTCCAAAATTGATAATAATGACCAGTGAGCTATGTGTGAGGCTAAGTGGGTATTAAAAAAGTGGGTAGGTGAGAGGTTAAAAAGTCTGGAAAGCATAATAAGTGGTAGGGACCCGAAGTGCAAGATATGAGAAAAAGTGTGAATCACCGTGTTGTGTAATCTAGAAAGAATGTTTCAAAGGTATATGGACAGAGTATATGGTGGATAGAAACCATTACGTTCCTGGAATAAGTAGGAGACGAATGTAAGGTGAAAGGAAAGACAGAGACAAAGAGATCAGACAAGTAGAAGAATAAAGATACAGTAATGGAGTTGGAAAGTCAAACGGAAGGGCCAAGTGTGTGGCTCATACCTGGGCCAGCCGGCCAGGATGGTGCGTAACGAAGGTAAGTAATGAGGGAGCCTCGTGATCTGTTGAGTGGGCTCAGGGACGTCAGTGGTGACTGAGAAAGGAGAAAACGGTAATCAAGTGAACAAGAGTAGAGTAGAGAAAGAAACAAAAACTAAAAAGTCTAGGGAAAAGGTATATACATAGTACGTAAAGAGATTATAGAGAGAAAAAGGAACAAAAATACATACCTTCTTAGAGTAGACCTAATGAGAGTATGGTTGAGTAAGAAAAACTGAATGCAGACCCTGGTAAGCCTGTGGTCGGAACCTAATAAGTGATGGATATGAGGGAAAGGGAAAAGAAAACTGAGCTATTATCAAGTAAAAGAGGGAAAATGCACATGAGGTAATTACTGTGTACAGAACAAGCTAAAAGGCTTGTAAGAACGGTAGTGTTGTTAAAGAAGACTAAAACGAAGCGAGGTCCAGTATGGTGGCAAGGTCGTCATGATCGTGAAAAGTATATTAAACAGTAACTACAGAACAAGTGAAATAATCGGTAATAATCTGTAAAAAAGGGGTTATCGTAAGCTACGCGTGATCCGAGTAAACTATTACTCCCTGCTGTTAATGCGCTGCCCTTTTGCGCTCAGGCTTTTTTCACGCCATACTCTCCCCAACAGCACTAGTGTGCGCGTCTGTTGACGGCCAATACTTTCACTAATAAAAGGTCTCCCGACTTCTCGGGATCACGCGTAGCTTACGATAACCCCTTTTTTTACCGATTATTTCACTTGTTCTGTAGTTACTGTTTAATATACTTTTCACGATCATGACGACCTTGCCACCATACAGGACCTCGCTTCGTTTTAGTCTTCTTTAACAACACTACCGTTCTTACAAGCCTTTTAGCTTGTTTTGTACACAGTAATTACCTCATGTGCATTTTCCCTCTTTTACTTGATAATAGCTCAGTTTTCTTTTCCCTTTCCCTCATATCCATCACTTATTAGGTTCCGACCACAGGCTTACCAGGGTCTGCATTCAGTTTTTCTTACTCAACCATACTCTCATTAGGTCTACTCTAAGAAGGTATGTATTTTTGTTCCTTTTTCTCTCTATAATCTCTTTACGTACTATGTATATACCTTTTCCCTAGACTTTTTAGTTTTTGTTTCTTTCTCTACTCTACTCTTGTTCACTTGATTACCGTTTTTTCCTTTCTCAGTCACCACTGACGTCCCTGAGCCCACTCAACTGATCACGAGGCTCCCTCATTACTTACCTTCGTTACGCACCATCCTGGCCGGCTGGCCCAGGTATGAGCCACACACTTGGCCCTTCCGTTTGACTTTCCAACTCCATTACTGTATCTTTATTCTTCTACTTGTCTGATCTCTTTGTCTCAGTCTTTCCTTTCACCTTACATTCGTCTCCTACTTATTCCAGGAACGTAATGGTTTCTATCCACCATATACTCTGTCCATATACCTTTGAAACATTCTTTCTAGATTACACAACACGGTGATTCACACTTTTTCTCATATCTTGCACTTCGGGTCCCTACCACTTATTATGCTTTCCAGACTTTTTAACCTCTCACCTACCCACTTTTTTAATACCCACTTAGCCTCACACATAGCTCACTGGTCATTATTATCAATTTTGGAGTCTCCTTCACTTGCTCTCCTACAAACACATTTTTGTGCCCATATACTTCTATATGCCAAAACTCTTGTTTTAATTGTCATTTTGCAGCCTTGATAAAGTCACTGTTGTGACGAAACACGTGTTGGCTGTATAACGCTGATGACACAATGATTTCCAGTATCTACAAATAAAAGACACCCTCTACAAACAGGACTTGAGACTCCTTTCAACTTTGCAATCATAGCAACAGAAAATAAGGGATACTCATCCCTGCCACACTATTGGACTATACTCTCTGTGTGCTGTGGCCATTTTGTCCAATTTTGTCTTTGGGTATTCCAATACCCTGTTTGGTGCCTACCGGGTAGTAAGGCACTGGGCCAGTTTGCACCTGATCTTGCGGTTACTTTGATACTTGTCTAAAATTATTGTTTTACTGCCTAGATGTGCGGCGCCTTTCACCCTTACTACCCTATTGTGCTTTGCCTAAGGCGTTTTTTATCTGACCAAAATTGCCATATCAAGCTCCTTTGGAGATGTTTTAAATTAAAATACAGTCTCCCCATTTTAGCTTAAGGAGCCTATTCACTACAAGGAAGGAAACACAAATGTGCCTATTTTTTCTCAACTGGCTTACAAAACATATTTCATAAGGTCCCTACTTATAGTTACACTGCATCTAACCCTGGGGCACCTCGGGCACACCTTAGTGGTGACATACATGGACACATTAGGTAGTTTCAGACTTTGGAAGTACTTTTAATTCAAATTTGCATGTAACTTTAATTGAAAAGCAGTCATCAAGGCAGGTCTGACTTTAAAATAACCTTCTGCACCTCAGCAGTGCACCTATGGGTGCACTTCCTATGATGGGGTCTCTAAACGTAGATGTCCTACCATCTACTAGAGACTTATAGGTAGGTTGCCATTAATATAATCAGCCTAATTTGCATACTCATTTTAGAGAGAGGACAGGCCCTGGAACTGGTTAGCAGTATGCAGGGCATCATCAGAGTCAGGAAAACATCAGCAAAAAGTGAAAAATGAGCACAAAAAGTTAGGGGCTTCTCTATCAGCCAAGTTTTCTCACATTTAGGGGGTCATTACAACCCTGGCAGACGGTGTTAAAGGTGCGGTAATACCGCAAAAAGGCCGGAGGACAAAAAAAGGGAATCATGACCCTGGCGGAAACCGCCAACAAAGACAGCCACTTTAACACACCGCCCGCCACGGCGGTACAGACAAGCAGCGCGTCGGTCACTGCCAACAGACAGGTGGAAGACAATGTACCGCCCATAGTATCCCAACCCGCCAATCTGCCACCTTTTCCGGGGCGGAATCACCGTGGATAAAAACACAGCGGAAACAGTTTCTGCAATGGGAAAACGCTCACCTGAACACATCCCACGTGGAAGGAGGACTCCATGGATCCGGAATTACAAATCCTACCGGCCCTTGTATTCCTACTCATCTACGAAGAGCAGCGCCGGCGAAGACAACGGTGAGTACTCCACCTGCGACATAGGGGAGGGGGGAGGCAAAAGTCAGGGGGACACACACGCAACACCCCCACCCCCACCCTCGCATATTACAACACACACACCAATGCATTCACAAACATCACAGTAACAACCCACAAGCCCCCCCGGAAGAATGCAAAGACAAAACAAAATCAGTTCAAACATTGTAATGTTTCAATATACATGTCTCAAATATATACAGATATTTTATAAAATCATTCAAAAGTATATACATTACGAGAAGTAGTGCAGATATGCACATATCAATGTCCGTGCACCACTAGTCCAAAAATGCATGGGCGAGGCCCACACAAGATATATGTCCACAAACGGAGAGAACACTGCCGGGGCATCAGAGAGAAATACAACAGGCACCTCAGGGGGAAGGAAAGGGGGGCACCTCAGCCGGATGAGTGCAAAGCCAGATCCACAACAGGGCTCCATGCCCATTGATGTATCCTGGGGAGTGCAAAGCCACAGTCTCTCAAGTCTCTACAGTGGGTGGTTTGCCCACTGTACCATCCTGGGGAGTGCAAAGCCACAGTCTCTCAAGTCTCTACAGTGGGTGGTTTGCCCACTGTACCATCCTGGGGAGTGCAAAGCCACAGTCTCTCAAGTCTCTACAGTTGGTGGTTTGCCCACTGTACCATCCTGGGGAGTGCAAAGACACAGTCACTCAAGTCTCTACAGTGGGTGGTTTGCCCACCGTACCATCCTGGGGAGTGCAAAGCCACAGTCTCTCAAGTAGATAACAGCCACCACTGGTTCTGGAGGGGGACTGGTGCCCAGACTGGATTAGTCTCCCCGTGACAGTTCCTGTCCCGTCACTGTCCCAGCTGCACATAGGATAACGATGCTTGATGTGGCGGTCTTTTCCTTCTTCAGCGGTGCATGCCCTGTTCAGCGGTGCTTTGCCATGGCGGTCTCTGGACTGTTCAGCGGTGCTTTGCCATGGCGGTTCTGGACTGTTCAGCAGTGCTTTGCCATGGCAGTCTCTGGACTGTTCAGCGGTGCTTTGCCATGGTGGTTCTGGACTGTTCAGCGGTGCTATGCCATGGCGGTTCTGGACTGTTCAGTGGTGCTTTGCCATGGCGGTGTCTGGACTGTTCAGCGGTGCTTAGCCATGGCGGTTCTGGACTGTTCAGCTGTGCTTTGCCATGGCGGTCTCTGGACTGGGCATTGGTGTGTGGCATGACGGTCTCTGGACTGGGCATTGGTGTGTGGCATGACGGTCCCTCATTGCCCAGCAGGGCTGTGGCTGCCGGGGCCCTCCTGGGCAATGACTCTGGCGGTGGTCTCCTGACCAGTGACGATACTTGGGCCCTCCTGGGCACTGACTCCGGCGGTGGTCTCCTGACCAGTGACGATACTTGGGCCCTCCTGGGCACTGACTCCGGCGGTGGCCTCCTGACCAGTGACGATAATTTGGCCCTCCTGGGCACTGACTCCGCAGTGGTCTCCTGACCAGTGACGATACTTTGGCCCTCCTGGGCAATGACTCTGGCGGTGGCGGTGGTCTCCTGACCAGTGACGATACTTGGGCCCTCCTGGGCACTGACTCCGGCGGTGGTCTCCTGACCAGTGACGACGGTGCTGGCGGTGGCGTCCCGGCCGCCGGAAAGGATGCCACCCTTCTCCGCCGTGATGCTCACACCAGGCTGTGCAGACTTCTTCTGGCCCTTCCCCACCTTTGGAGGAGTCACAGCTGACTCTACAATCCCCCTGGGATCCCTGTGAGTTGTTTTGCCTCCAGGAGTCTTCACACAGTCCCGTCGGCCACTTTCCAACTTCAGAGCCTTTACAGGGGGTGGACTGGCAGTGCCTTGGCTCCGTGTCACACTGCCTGCCCTGGTGGCCGGTGCACTCCACACACCTTGAACACGCACCACTGGTACTGGAGGCTTTTTGGCTGAGGCGCTACGACGGGACTGATGGATTGGAGGGGGTGGGGGCAAAAAGGTCAACTTTGCAGAGGGACAGTTTCTGACGAACACTGGGATGGGTAGTTGGAGGGGGTCTGGGAGTGGAGGAAGAGGAGATGGTTGTGGGAGGTGTCACTTTAGGTGTTTTGGGTGCAGGTGCAGGTACTGGAGGCTGTCGTGAAGTAGTTGGATGTTGGGTGTGTGGGTGCCCGCGTTTGTGTACTTTGGGAGGGGGTGTCACAGACACACTGGGAGAGGACACAGGGGACATGTAAATGGGAGTGGGGGTGGTGAGTGCAGGTGAGCGGGGTGTGGTGCTGGGTGTTCTGGTGCGAGTCCTGGTGCCTGTAGATGCAGTGCATGCAGGTGAGAGTGTAGATGAGACTGGGAGGGAGGAGGGAGACGACGACGAGGGGGACGCAGTGGAGGCAGTGGATGTTACTGGGTCTGCATGTGGGTGATGCTTGTGTGTGTGCCTGTGGGTTGTGTGGTGCCTATATTTGCCTGAGCTACTTTTGTGTGTTGAGGTGTGTGCATGCTGGTCTGATGGTGTGCTTGGGATAGGCTGGGGTACATAGGATTGGGTCTGGGTGGAGGAGGTTGGAGGGGGGAGGCTAGACACAGGGACAATGGCTGCCATCAGTGCTGAGGCCAGAGATTGCAGGGTTCGCTGAAGGACAGCCTGACCAGAATGAATGCCCTCCAGGAATGCATTACCGTGTTGCAACTCCCTTTCTACACCCTGGATGGCATTCACATTGGTAGACTGCCCAACAGTGAGTGACCTGAGGAGGTCAATGGCCTACTCACTGAGGGCAGCAGGGGTGACTGGGGCAGGGCCTGAGGTGCCTGGGGTGAAGGTGATGCCCACCCTCCTGGGTTACCGGGCACGGGGCGAATGCTGAGGGGCTGCTGGGAGGGCGGTGCTGGTAGGGGAGGTGGCGGCTGTACCTGTAGAAGTGGAGCGCACAGATGGTGCCGCCACCACAAGGGAGCTCCCATCGGCGGACGAGTCCGTGTCGCTGTTTGGTGATCCGGTGGCCGACGTGAAGCTCCCCTCGCCCTCCGTCCCACTGGTGCATTCAGAGTCCGTGGTGTGGCCCTCCATGGCCATGTGGGATGCAGCTCCCTCGTGCTCCGGTGCCACTGTACCTCCGCCTGAAGATGCTGATGCACAAAAGAACAGGGAGAGCACAAAAAGGGTGGGGGAAGACAGAAGAAAGACTGGTTGAGTGCATGACATACCGCTACCGTTGGCGGACAATACAGACACAGCAGCCCCCTGCACTACGCCGTGCTCCTGGCCTCTACAGATGCAATTTCTGGGATCTGGCCTACATGGCTATGGTGGACTTCTGCACACATGGATGCCACAGGGGCATGTATACCTGTACTTGGCACTCTACTGCGGTGGGGTAGAGTGCCACATGGCCTGCATTATGGAGGGGCCTAGCCTACGTATTTCTGCCTGGCCTAGGTACACCCACAGCCTCCTCCCCCACCCAGACCCTCCACTGCGCGCAAAGTCCGCAGAATGAGAGTGTACTCACCCCCTTGTGTCTGCTGTGATGCCCTCAAGCGCCCATCCAACTCAGGGTGTGCCACCACCAGGATCCGGACATCAGGGGGTCATGGTGCGACGGGCACCCCTCCCACGTTGGGAGGCCATCCCCAGCTGAGCCTCCGCTGTCTTCTTGCTCCAGCGGCGAATGTCCTCCCATCTTTTCCGGCAGTGGGCACCCCGTCTCTGGTGGACCCCCAGGGTCCGGACGTCCTTGGCGATGGCACGCCAAATGTCCTTCTTCTGGTGTGCGCTGACCTACATGACATGCGCAAGGGAAGTAGAGAAGTCATTACCAACTGCACAGTCGATGTGAGTGTCCCCCCTCCCTACCCTAGCCATGTGGCACATTCATTCACATGCATTAATGTTCCCTGAACTCTGCCCCCTTCCCTCTTACAACCAGCCCTCTCCACCCAGGCCTAGCCCATACAACGTGCTACCTGTGTACTAACCTGTAGGTCTGGAGGACCGTAGAGTAGCGTGTACTGGGGGAGGACCCCGTCTACTAGTTTCTCCAACTCCTGAGCAGTGAAGGCAGGGGCCCTTTACCCAGACGCAGCAGCCATCGTCGCTTCCAGACCGAGGTCACAGCAGCACTTGTAGTGTAGGTCCTCTCCTGTCGAAGATCAGGTATCTAGTGATTGAACAGATAGAAAATGGCGGTGACGTCCGCGGCGATGCGTATCATCACCGGCGGCGCACTTGTTCATTGGCTCCTGGGACCCATAGGGTCCGATGTTAACCAATTCAGCTTTGCGCCGTGGTCTACGACCGCCTACCGCGACGGTGTACAACGCCAGAGCAGTTACCCCACAATACCATTGTCCTAGTTTAGAGGTCAGGCAGCCGCCATTTCAGGGGCCCACATGGCTTCATTTACTTCTGCGTCACACATAGCTAGGCCTACACTCAACAGACATACAGGAAGGGTTCTGTGTTTGGTGTCGTGTTCTGCGTAACTGTGGGTACATACCTGGAAAAAAGTTGACTCTGTGCTCGCTGTTGTCCTTCCTAGGCACCGTCATTTGGGACAATTGAGAAGATGGCGGAATCCTCCGGTGTACCGACCGCTGGTGGACCTGTTGACAATGGAGGAGCGACATTTAATCGTCACCTACAGGTTTGACCGTACTACTATCCAGGAACTATGTACCCAGTTGGAGCCAGACCTGATGTCACCAATCCGCCATCCCATTGGAATCCCCCCTGACGTGCAGGTGCTGTCAGTGCTCCATTTCCTTGCAAGTGGCTCTTTTCAGACAACAGTAGCCACTGCATCAGGGATGTCCCAGCCCATGTTTTCCAACGTGCTGTCCAGAGTGTTGTCTGCCCTGCTGAAACACGTAAGGAGATACATCATTTTCCCTGAGGTGGAAGATTTGGCTACAGTGAAAGGTGACTTCTATGCCCTTGGACATATCCCCAACATCATAGGTGCTATTGATGGCACCCATGTAGCTCTGGTCCCCCCCCACAGGAGTGAACAGGTGTACAGGAACCGGAAGAGTTATCATTCCATGAATGTCCAGATGGTCTGTTTGGCAGACCAGTACATCTCCCAGGTTAATGCTATGTTCCCTGGCTCAGTGCATGACGCCTACATCCTGCGGAATAGCAGCATCCCTGATATGATGGGTCAACTCCAGAGGCACCGTGTGTGGCTATTAGGAGACTCTGGTTACCCCAACCTGTCCTGGCTATTGACCCCAGTGAGGAATCCCAGAACCAGGGCAGAGGAACGCTACAATGCGGCCCATGGGCGGACTAGGAGGGTGATTGAACGCACCTTCAGCCTCCTGAAGGCCAGGTTCAGGTGCCTCCATATGACAGGTGGTTCCCTATTCTACTCACCGAAGAAGGTGTGCCAGATCATCATCGCCTGCTCGATGCTTCACAATCTTGCTTTGCCACGCTAGGTGCCTTTTCTGCAGGAGGATGGTCCAGATGACGGTGTTATGGCAGCTGTGGAGCCTGTGGAGCCTGTGGAGCCTGTGGAGCCTGTGGACAGTGATGAGGAGGAAGCTGAGGAAGAAGACAACGACAACAGAGAGTCAGTCATACAGCAATATTTCCAGTGACACACAGGTGAGAACATTTACATTTTTACCATTACATTCACTGTCACACGTCTTCCTCTATCCTGTGTGTAATTTCATAGGATTATTTGGTAACTGAGTTGTTCCTTTACATTACGGTTTCACAGGTGTGCTTACCAACGTGTGTCATCTGCATGCATCCTTCAAGGACTTGTGATGTGTGACATAGGTATGTTGCCTTTACAACTAGAAACGCATTTTGACACTGTCATTGAAAATACATTTTACCAAATCATAGACTGACTCAGCATTGTTTTGTGGTTCAAGGGTGTTTATTTAAGTGCTCAAAAATGGAGGGGGGTTGTAAAATGGTGATGGGTGATGGTGGAGGAATGTCCATGGCAGAGTCCAGTCTATTAGTCTCACAGGTGCACTGCCCATATGGGCATAGGAAGTGGAGCTGGGGCAGTTTAAGTATGGACAGGGTAACAAAGTGGGACAGTGGGGTGACAATCAGGGTGGTCTCATTTCCTGGCGGGGGTCTTGCCATCTTGCCATCTTTCTCTGTCCTGTTACTGGATCTCAGGGACCGCTTGGGTGGTGGTTGTCTGTCTGCAGGGGGTGGGGTGCTGGTGTGGTGGTCCGGTGGCGGGGCGTCCTGTCCACTAGCGCCGGCAGAGGTGGTGGGCAGTTCATCGTCCATGCTAGTGTCAGGGGCCCCTTGGAGTGCCACGGTGTCCCTCATGGTCTGCTGTATGTCCTTCAGCACCCCTATGATGGTGCCCAAGGCGGAGCTGATGGTCCTGAGCTCCTCCCTGAACCCCAAATAATGGTCCTCCTGCAGGCGCTGGGTCTCCTGAAACTTGACCAGGACCGTCGCCATCGTCTCCTGGGAGTGGTGGTATGCTCCCATGATGGAGGAGAGGGCCTCGTGGAGAGTGGGTTCCCTTGGCCTGTCCGCCCCCGTCGCACAGCAGCCCTCCCAGTTCCCCTGTGTTCCTGTGCCTCCATCCGCTGGACCGTGTGCCCACTACCACTGCCCCCAGGTCCCTGTTGTTGTTGGGGTGGTGGGTTATCCTGGGTTCCCTGTAGTGGTGGACACACAGCTGATTGACCTGTCCTGGGTACGGAGGTTTGGGCCCGCTGGGTGGGTGCTGTGCTGGTGTTACCAGAGGGTGGAAGGTCAGTGTTGGGCTGTGCCTGTGCAAGGGGAACCGACTGTCCCGAGGCCCACAATGGTCCGGGCTGGTCATCAGGATCCAGTAGGGCAGAGCTGCTATCGTCACTGTGGGCCTCTTCTGTGGGTGAGTGGAGTTGTCTGGACCCTCCGGTGTGGTGATGGTCCTTCGTGATCCTGCAGGGGCATAAGAGCATGATTATTGCATGTGTGTGTGTCATGGTGTGCAATGGGTGGGTGTGCGTGTACCCCAGTGCAAGCATTCCTGTTTGGGGGCTTGTGTGATGATGGTTAGGGTTTGTTATGGGTATGTGCAGTGGACATGCTTTCGTGATGGGTGTCCATGCTTAGTTGTGTCATGCAGGGCTTGTTGTTGGGATGTGTGGTTTGTGTTCTTAGTACATTAGTGAGGAGTTTGGGTGATAGGGGAGGGGGTGAGGGTTGGGGTGTGTGATAGCATGCAGGTAGGGTGGGGGATCTGATAGTTAAGATTTGACTTACCAGTGTCCATTCCTCCACTGACTCCTCCGAGGCCCTCAGGATGCATGATGGTCAAGACTTGCTCCTCCCATGTTGTTAGTTGTGGGGGAGGAGGTGGGGGTCAGCCGCCAGTCCGCTGAACCGCAATGTTGTGCCTGGAGACCGCTGAACGCACATTCCCCTGTAGGTCGTTCCACCTCTTCCTGATGTCCTCCCGATTTCTTGGATGCTGTCCCACAGCGTTGACCCTGTCGACTATTCTGCGCCATAGCTCCATCTTCCTGGCTATGGATGTGTGCTGCACCTGTGAGCCATATACCCGTAGGATTTCCTCCACCATGACCCGGAGCTCCTCCTCCGAAAAGCGGGGGTGATTTGGCGTGACATTGGGTGGTGTGTGTGATGTGTGGGGCAGTGTGAGTGTTGATGTGTGTGGTGATGTGTAGTGGTGCGTGGTGTTTTGTGTGTGGATGTTGTGTGGGTGATGGTGTTGTGTGCCTCTGTGTGGTGGGATTGTCTATTCTGTGCTATCTCTCTGTCGCCTTTGTGACTAATTTTTGGTCGTAGGGGTTTGTGGGTGATGTGGGTGTGTGTTTGATATTGTGTTGGGTGTGTGGGAGTGGTGTGTGTATGCATATCAGGTGTGTGTATTTGGAATTGTCCAATGTGGCGGTGTTTTGGAGATGTGTGTGTATTTTGAGTGCGGCGGTGTGTACCGCCAATGGAATACCGCGGTTGAAAGACCGCCACGTGGATTCGTGGGTCGTAATAGCATGGGCGTGTTTCTGTTGGCGTGGAGGTGGAGGTTCTGTTTTTGCCAGTTTAACACTGACCTTTGGTGTGGTGGACTTGTGTGGTGTGACTGAATTTCGGCGGATTCTGAGATGTGGGTCATAATAGTTGTGGCGGAATTCCGCGGCCGCGGCGGTGTATTGGCGGCAAAATGCGACCCACCTCATTAATATTAATGAGGTGGGTCTTTGCGACCCCATTGAGATTCGCAGACCTTGTCTGAGACACCGTTCTGCATCGGATTTTGCGAATCGGAAATTGCGAGTCACACCGACTCGCAATTTCCGATTCGCAAAATCGGAGTTTCCTACATCTGGCCCTAAGCTACTGAGTAATTGAAATTCTTATTGGTTTTGTACTGCTAAAGAGCGATACTATTTGTAATGGATGTCATCTGTGTGCTGTTTAGAGTTTATAAATATGTTTTTGATTGACTGTGTGAGTGTCTGTATGGTTTGGTGAGTGGATGTGAAACCTTTTTTTTTCAGTGAATATATTATACACATATATACATATATAAATATATATATATATATATATATATATATATATATTGATTCCAAAAGATATTCACCGCACTCCAGAAGTCCAATAAAAGCATCTTTATTTTTGCCGTGAGCAAGACACGTTGATGGCTGTTAAACTTCAAATAAAGATGATTTAGTTAGACTTCTGGAGTGACTTCTGGAGTGTGGTGAATATCTTTTGGATCAAGTGAATACGAGGGTGGTCACCTCTGTCACCTGTACTAGCAGTTGTGTGCGCCACCCAGCTTGAATTTGACCAAGTTGTTTTTTAATATATATATATATATATATATCAGTACGAAATCAGGAGGGGTCACAAATCTTTCGCCTCCCTAGATATACAAATTTGGCTTGCCTTAAGTTTCTCAAAAAGTACTGAATGGATTTACACCAAATAACACAAAGGGCTCATTCTGGACCAAGAGCTACATTTCTGCCAAATTTGGTGTAATTCCTTCCAGTGGTTTTTGCGCTAGCACTGTTCAATTTTTCCTATGGGGATGTACATTGAAACACTCTAAATTTCACCTCCCCTTTATCTCCAGACAGCAGTGCACGTGACTGTGAAATGTTTTTGGTAATATTTTGAGAAGATTTATCAAGCAGCACCAAAGATATAGGCAAGCAGAAAATAAATGTTTCTATAGAAACTAGGTTCTTACTATAACTACCTACTGGCCATCACTGCTAGGTATATATATATATATATATATATATATATATATATATACACATATATATATATATATATATATATATATATATATATATTCCAACACAACGTTCGGTTGAGCACTCCACCAAGAGAAGTGATTTAATCATGTATTGACTGTGAGAAAAGAAAGAACAACGCGTTTCGACCATTTCGGTCTTTGTCAAGTTCAAAATTTCCCAATTCCATTAACACCCTATTTATAGCTAATTACAATTATACCCATGCGATGCAAGCTGGGACTTGTAGTCTTGACTGAAAAAAGGAGGAGAAGAAGAGCAAACAGTGCCAAACTACAAAATACCTATAAACTTAAATCAACAAAAAAAACAGATATATATTTTATACATACTCTTTGTCACAAATGTAATTCTATTAAGAATTAAATGATTCTACTATCACATACAATGTTGATTGAATATCCACATCAATTTGTCATTACTCGAAATATTTACATATAAGCCTTAGTACCCTGAAATTGAATTGAATTAAATATTATTACATGCTTTGCCCTATATATTAAAACGTCGTATAATATATGCAGAAATACTTACTAACCCCGGTAGCCAATTCATCAACAGAGTTTTTCAAAATTCCAGAATTACATTGATGTATTTTATAAATGTACATAAAATTCCTCATCGTAATTCATTCCATGAGGGACTCTCGTTCGCATTTGAATTATGCACCTAGACTCCAGCTGTCGTAACTTTTTGATTCGGTCACCTCCTCTTTCCTGGTCTGGAATGTGATCTATTCCATAATATCTCAAACTTCTCCAATCACTCAATGTATGTGTCTGCATGTGTTTTGCTGTAGCATAAGTCATATCTTTGTTGGTTATTGCTCTCATGTGTTCTAATATTCTTTTCTTAAGTATGCAAATGGTGCTCCCAATGTATTTAAGACCACAATGGCATTCAATAATATAAATTACAAATTTGGTATTGCAAGTGATTCTGTGTTTAATTTTTCTCACCTGCCCATTTGCAAATGGAATATTCTTCATAGATTGGCCTATTTTACACGCTTTACAGCTATTACACTTGAAAAAACCTTTTTGTTCCACTTCCAACCAGTTTGAATCTTTATTAAGAGTGAAGTGACTTCTCACCACTAAGTCTCTAATACTAGGTGCCTTTCTAAATGAAAACTGAGGTTTAGAACCCACTAATGGCCCCAAATCCAAATCCTTCTCAATTATTTTCCAATGTTTCTCAATTATATTCCTTATACAACCACTTTCTTTTGTGTATCTCATAACCATTCTAACTGGTTCCTTCAGGTTAGATTCTCTTTTCTTAAATAAAGTTTCCTCTTGTTTTTTTGATTTAATTAAGATCATGTTTTTCTTTAATATGTTTTCATTATATCCTCGATTCCTGAATCTTTCATAAGTTTCTAAACATTTTATAGATAACTCTTTGTCATTAGAACAAATTCTCCTCATTCTAAGAAATTCTCCCATGGGTATACTCCTCATCAAAGATTTAGGATGAAAACTCTCTCCGTGTAGTACACTGTTGCAAGCTGTTTCTTTGCGATATACTGTTGTTTCTATTTTATTGTTCTCAATATAGATGGTAATATCTAAAAAAATAATCAATGTTGTGATTGTTTCACATGTAAATTTTAAGCCTACCTCATTATTATTAAGGATGGTAGAGTGCTCCATGAATTCAACTTTGGACCCATTCCAGATAATAAAAAGGTCATCAATAAAGCAGACCCACAATAATACTCTCTCAACATATTGATCATTCATTCTGGCCCATGCTATTTCTCTTTCCCACCAACCCATTACTAAGTTCGCATAATTTGGGGAAAGAGAAATGCCCATAGCTGTACCACACAATTGATGAAAGATTTCGTGATTAAACAGGAAAATATTGTTCTTTAAACACATATCAATCATGGATAGTAACATGTTCGAATGTTCTAATTCGGAAATATTCAGTTGTTTTAGAAAATATTCTACTGCTTTCAATCCAACTTCATGATTGATAGATGTATAAAGGGTGTAGTACTTTACAAAAAGTGTTTTAGCAATCACTAATCCTCAAATTTTACTGGATCTGAGACTTTGCAACCGGTAAAACACTTTGTACATCAGGTCTCAGATTCTTGGTGTTAGACCTGGCCCTTTTTGCAGGGTCATCCCCAAACCTTTAGCCTCCTTCCTCCTATTTTTTCTGACCTGTTTCCTTTTGCTTTAGGACTCTGGGCTCTTTACCACTGCTAACCAGTCTAAATTGTATTGGTGTTTGGTTTATCCATGATTGGCATATTTGATCTACTGGTAAGTCACTAGTAAAGTGCACTAGTGGTGTCCAGGGCATGTAATTCAAATGCTACTAATGGGCCTGCAGCACTGACTGAGCCACCCATATGAGTAGCCCAGTAAACATGTCCCAGACCTGCCACTTCAGTGTCTCATGGGCAGTTTGGAAATACCAGTTTGACCTGGCAGGTGCACCCACTTGCCAGGCCCAAACCTTCCCTTTTCTAACATGTACGTCACCCCTAAGGTAAACCCAAGGCAGCCCCATGAGCAGGGTGCACTGTATTTGAAAGGAAGGACATGTACTAGTGTGTTTTACATGTCCTGATAGTGAAATACTGTCAAATTTGGTTTCCACTATTACAAGGCCTTTCACCCCCATAGATTAACATAGGGGTTGTCTTGAAATCTCCTTTAAGTGCAGTTTTCCATTAGAATCAGATAGAGATGTGGAGTTTGGGGTCTCTGAAATCACAATTTAAAAATACAGGTTTTGGTAAAGTTGTTTTTAGATTGTAAGTTTGAAAATGCCACTTCTAAAAAGTGGGAAATGTCTTGCTTATCCATTCTGTACCTCTGCTTGGCTGCTGAATACACGTCTAGGTTGTTTGCAAATTCACTCTCGACAGTGACACAAAAGGAACTGAGGTGTGTCCTGCATATCCTGATGAGTCTTCCTAAGCTAGAGTGGGAGGGAGGAGGTGACACCTGCACTTGAAAGGGCTGTGCCTGCCCTCACACAATACAGTCTCCAACCCCCTAGAGTGAGTCTGGAGCAGGGCAAGGAAGGGGCATGGTCTTGTGCACTTCAAAGACTTCTCTTCAAGGTTGGCTACTTCAAAGGCAGAAATGAGTGTAAGTATTGGACTGCTGACCCCACAACTTTAGATTGCTGTTGGAACAAGAGAAACATCTGCCAAGGAGAAGGGCTTGATGCATGAGGAGGACCTGCCACTCTGCTGTTGCTTTGCTGTGCTGGCCTGCTGCTGCTGCTTCTGCCTTGGGAGCTAAAGGACTGGACTTTGTTTTCTGAAATCGTGCTTTTGAAGTCTCTCCAAGGGCTTGGAGTGAGCTTGCCCCCTGTTCTGAAGTCTCGGGGATATCAAAGACTTCATCTGCCAAAGTCCAGGCTCTTCTGCTGAGAGCCCTGACTTGCTCTGTGGTAGCAAATCCAGTCCCTGGGCCCATAAAAGGGCAAGCTGGTAACCTGTGGGGGAAAATCCACTCACCGTTGTATACGCGTCACAAAAATGGATACAGCGCCTGTCCCCTTGCTGAAAATCCAAAGCAGCGCCTGCCTCATAGCTGGAGAATAAACGCAATGCCTGTTCTCAATGCGGACCCTTCGCACAGTGCGTCAGAATTTTTCGCGCAACAAACCTGGGCATCAAAATCTTCAGCATCACCGCTCAGACCTGAGACTGCTTTTCCGGAAATCAATGCATCCCTTTCCTGTGAGGAAAGAATTGACGCATAAATTACCCAGCGGAGAAAGAATCGACGTACTGCCTCACTTGTGAGTAAGTAATCAACGCATTGCTTGCTTTTCTGACACACGCGCACCCGTGGGGCTTTATTTTTGAGGCCTACCACGTACTTTGTGCTAAAACAACAGATCCATTGATTTCTACGGATTAAGACTCTTTTTACTTTGAAAATTCATATCTTTGCTTCTGTATGTTGGATTTTTTTTTATATTGTCTTGTTGGATTTAGATGAATGTTGGCTATTATTCTAAAATGAAGTGGAGTAATTTTCTGTTGTTTTCACCGTGTTACTTTGTGTGTTTGTGCAAATACTTTGGACATTGCCTCTGAGATGAGCCTGTGACAAGCTACCAAGGGGGTGAGCAGGGGTTATCTGAGCTGTGTATCTCCCTTACCCTGACTAGAGTGAGGGTCCCTACTTGCACAGGGTGTAAACTCACTGTCAACCAGAGACCCCATTTATAACACTTGAGCAGTTGGTAAATTAATTTATTAGACACGTAGATGCAAATTTACAAAGGTGCAACACAACTCAGAAATTAAATTTGAGGTGTTGTGTAGTGTGAGAGCAGGAAAGTGGCATATATACAGGGATATGGTACTATCCTGTTCTCTCCTTAGCACCAAAGTACAAATGTGTCAGTTTAATGTCTAGCATAGGTTTTGTACAAAAGGGTACCCTTCTAGACAAATGCTATGTTTAGACTAACTGTTCTCACTTTGGGTGTCTGCTCTGCTGAACATTACATATGCAAAGTTGGAAACGTTAGGAGAAATAAACGCATTTCTCTTTTTTACACCTGCTTCAAAGTGGTGTTATTTTTGGTGCAAAACCCTGTCTGCTATTGTTACTGGATAGCGGTTTGGGTGAAAAACCATGAATGCATGCATGGAAACTCTCATGTACAACTAGTGAAATGCCCATGTACAACTCATGAAATGTCCCCTAGATGGATTTTCACACAAGACAACTTTCATGCACAAAACAAGTTTTGCTCTGGAAAGTAAATCCACCAAAAATATTTTTTACAGGTTTGCATCACTTCTATGATGCAGACCCAGTGCTAATTGTTTGTACAACTAGACCACTGAATAGAAGGAGGTACATGTTGGAAATAAAATTAACCTTTTTTTTAAATCTGTTTATTGGAGTTTAGAACAGTAAAACACAGTAGAATAATTCAGGAGCTAGCACAGCTCCCCTTCAGTGCACAGTACAGGAATTCACTCAGCACAAACATGTGGGTTCATCAAAGGATCTCAAGTTTCCAATCCCAATAGTCATCCATCCATTTATGTATTACAGTGGCACCAGTTATAATGGCAGGCCACAGGAAATCAAAAGAATGAAAAAGAAGGGAACAATCTGAACCATCAGTCACTGGCTGGGAAAGGTCTCAGGCATTTTATGATTTCCTGTAAAGGCAAACAGAAGAAAAATAAGCACAATATGATAATAGACAGATCATAGTGAGCAACATTGGCTAACAGCATAAACTCGCATCACAGTCACGGGCGTCGCTCACCAACTTTTGCCTCTAATCTCAGGATGTATGTTTTCTACTTCACAAGATCTTGTAGCCAGGGTCCAATCCCCGGTGCTAAGCTGGCCTACCATGCCATTGCAAATTGTCTCATGAAAAGCACAAGGGCTAGTGCAACAAACCTACCAGTGTGTCTATCTCCCTTAGTAGTGGAATGTATGTCTAGTATAAAGCAGTCCATGGTGAGGAGCATCATACCTTCTTTTACCTCTGTCATTGTTTTCATGACTGCACCCCACATCCCCTGCAGCATGCCACAAGCCGAGAGTATGTGGTAAAAGTCAATGGGTTGAATGTGGCATCGTTCATGCTGGGAAGAAGCTCCTGAAAACATCTGGTGTATTCTCTGTGGTGTTAGGTAGGGCTGATGTAAATAGATGTACTGGGTGTAATGGAAGCTCAGAGTCCTGGAAACCCCCTTATTGTGTGTCATAGCTCTTGTACATTGTTTATCAGTGAGATCATGCCCAGTGCCACCATCCACTTGGCCCTTACTGGCCGCACCGCTTCACAACACTGTGTATTCAGCACGTTGTGGACCATCGTGACCACTCTAGAAGCATCCACGTGGGTAACGAGGACGGGCAGTGAAAGGGATGTCTTCAGCTCCGCTGCCCTGTCACAGCATGTACAATGCCTCCTGAATGGCATTATAGTCTAAGAAGTGCCCCACCTGAGTTTTTATAGTAATCCTGCATAGCTTGAAAAGACTGTAGTAGTCCCTCATGATAAAAATCATCACCCTGCAGCACTTGGGCCTCCTTCCAGATGTGTACTGTGCTCATGTCAAATGAACTGGTCAGAATTGGGAGTTGGGACACTGGCACTTGGGGTGCCTATGGCAGGTGGTCTCCCCTCCCCCTGATAAATTTGAGCCAGCCAGTACCTGTCACTTTCTTCATTCAGCTCTCTCGGGTTGAACTGGGCGAGCATTGCGACACAGCCAGGTCAATACCTGCTCCCCACAAAATGTGCATTACGCTGACTCCCTCTCTGTGAAAGGCTTCTTCCCCATTCCACACATTGGCTATTGCAGCTGAGCTGCTGAGTAATATAGCTCATAACCTGGGGCTCCCAGACCACCCTCCTCCAAGGGTTGCTGCATCATCAGTAGCGCTGTTCGCTTCCTATCCCATCCCCAGATCAAATCATAGAGTAACCCATTCAATCCTTTCAAGAAATATCCAGGCACCATCTGGGCAGTGCAGAAAACAGGTATAATTTCATGGGCAGAACCAGCATTTTTGAATTGTCACTCATCCCACCAGGGATAGGGAGAACAATATCAAGAATGAAAGGGAGCCATGAGCCAGCACCACTGCCCTTTCTAGGTTCCCACACAGTAAATCTACTTCAGAGTAATATATGTTCACTCCCAGATATCTGATTGTATTGAACTGCCACTCCAAGCACTTTGACATCACATTTACACGGGGTTGGACCACATGCACGACATATGGAGCCTGCACCACCCAACCACAGAGAAGTACTCGTTCTACTCCCATATACATGATGTGTTTACGTGTCTGGACCTTTTCCTTTGCAGTGCTGTGCTATGTGGCGGGGCAGTGACAAATGTTTATTTAGTGTGCACTGTTTCTGAACATTGCCCACTGTTAATGGAGCTTCCCTGGGGGATGGAAAGGGCAGTTATACCCATGTTGCACCTGCGGGTAGAGTCTTTATCCATTACGCAACATTATTTAGACCAGTTTCACCCATCATTATTCTGGGATAACCACACATCTTCTGCAGAGACTCCAGACTATACAAAACTCTCTGCTAGACTCAACCTCAACCTTTCCAGAAAGATCCACATCACGCCCGCCTCCGAAAACTCCACTGGCTCCCCATACAAAAGAGATGCCAATTCAAGCTGATGAGCCACATCTACAAAGCACTACACAACCATCCTGCCAGACAACTACTATCCGCCTTCTTCTCACTCACCCACAACCCCCGCATCCACCAAAGCAACAGCGGAGGATGCTCCTTTTCCTACCTCGGGACAAATCTTTGAACAATCTCCCTCTACAGATACAAACCTCCACCTCTCTACTGGAATTCAGGAAAGCACTCAATACCTGGCTGTTTGACTGAGTCATCTGAATCATCATGACCCTCTAGCATGTAGATGCCCTGTAAGGTAATTAGAGCCACTATAAAAATCCACTTAATTGATTGATTGATTGATATCACCACAGCCTGGACTCCTTGCGGTTACTCAAAATCTGATTGAGAGTTTGGCAGCCAAGTTACTCCATTAAAAAGATGCCCGAGATGTTATTTGTCCCATAACAAATATATTATATGCTGTGGTACTAGTAATAAGCAACACAGAAATCTGTCTACTAAAAACCTTTGGCAATAGTACCTGTTGTTTCTAAGAAATTGCTCACTTTCTCACTGTCTCTCTTACTCTGCAATGGGGATTTCTTGCCATACTTGTGACAGAGGACCAGTTCACTCCAAAAGCCACTCCCTGCTCAAGCCCCTACATAACCTACTGGGGGTTCTCTTTCATTGGATTGATTTTAACATTGCCATTGCTTGGATGTCCATACAAATCATTGGAGATGGGTTATTAATGGGTTTTTTGACAGAGATATCAGGTTACCAATAGTTTCCAGGAGAAGTGATTTAAAGACATGACGTTTCACGAGATCTTTTCTGAAAAACATGACTGTTTGTTTCCTTGATTAACATTGTTCAATATCATTGAAACTACAGAAGACACAATTTGCAGAGTTGTAGCTTTAGATATAGACTAATCCCTGTACATGGCTAGGAAAATGAAGAACATTTTCAAGAGCATGCTCCTTCTCAGAGGTGAGGCTTTCACCAGCTGCTTTGGCAGCAGAGAGAGCTAGTTACAAATATCTCCTGTCTTGGATACTATATTATAGATTTTACATAGTTACTGTTATAATCTTCAGAAAGAAGGCCAAAGGATAGAGGCTGGTGTGGCCCTACTATTGGTTACATGATGGGTAGACTATGCTCATGAACCTACCTTCACGCATTACTTTTGTGACTACATACCTCTACGACCCCTACACACATGCATAAGGAAAATGCTGGAAAGCATACAGCATGAAAATCATTGCAAAACATATCAAGGAGCCTCAATAACACAATTTTCAAAGATGAAAGTTCATCGCACTGCATGGCTCATTTCAGATCCAAACAAAATGTGTCAGAAGACCCCTACAGGTATCACATGAATGCTGGCATGGGAGGATGCCCTCAGTGAGAGCTTAAACACTGAGTGTGAGCGTCCACCAAGCTGTGAGCACCCACTAGCTCCATGGACGCCATCCAAGCACAGTCAGTTGGGCCTCGTGTTATCAACATCATGCCAGGCCACCTTCATGCATAAGCTGACGCTTGAGCTGCAGGAGCCACCTCAGGAACATGGACAGGGCCTGAAATTGCTTCATGTGCCACAAGCCAAGTGGAATTAGTGAACAAGTGCTCTATAGCACAGCCAATTCTGCTAGGGTCAAAACACCAGTCCAAAATGGCTGATTTGGCCACCACAAAATTCATCCAGAATTTCATTTGATTGTGTAGCTGCCTTGTGCCATCTGAGACAATGATAACCAGTACGCTAGTAATTGAAACTGTTTTCTCTTTCTGAATTTCATAACTGGCAGGACAGTGAGGTCACATGAGGTAAGAACACATGGATGTGTTCCATTTCTCAAAATTATTGAAAATGTGAAGGCCAATTCCATCAAAATCCTCAAATACAAATAGTCTGGTCTTGTTGATTTGTACCTCAACTGTCACTCCTATTTAATTGTCCATTCATTATGCATTTTAGGTCTTCCTTCAATTATCAACTTGGAATTTCTGGAAACACAAGAGACCCGTTCAGTGTCAGTGTGGGATCACATCACACCTCTTTTGCTAAGACTACTCCTCCACTTTTGTGCTCACCATGTGCCAGTAACAGTATTAAAACAAATCTTATCATTCGATTCTGAGGGCTTGACACGGGAAATAATTGTGGTACCCATAACAAAAAGCTATAGTGAATCAGATTCGCAGCTAGTATTCTGATTAGAGCCCCTAACATCATCGTGCATGACTCATTGCTCCCACAAACACTTCTACAGTCCAAAGGTCTCTCCTCTCAACTAAGTATTTTCCTGTTCGTGACCTCCAGAGTTAGACTCTCACCCTCTCTGGGTTGAACTGAGATTGTGAGAATTTGCGAGACTGGTTTCATTATGATCATATCATTTAGCAAAGATGATCTGATGTCAGTTCATTTCTCATAAGACGTAGCAGCACAGCCATGTTTTCCTGAACACGTGGTCAAGCTGTGACCGCCTCCAACCCAGTCACAGCTGCTGAGCTTTAGAATGAAGTGGATGACTTGCATGTATTTATCCGGCTGTCACTCTTGTTTACTTCAGTTATTTCCCATTCCAAGGACACTGAAACGACTTATAGCTTCCATGCGATCCTCACAGGATATTTCAAAAACACATACTTATCTTAGCCAAGCTGTTTTCTAAAGAAAGTAGAACAGTTGTCAATGAAATTCGATGTTTCCATTGATAGTTGACGTGTTGTTTTTCAAGCTACTTTACACTGCACAATAAATTTCCCTTTCGCAATGAATTAACACTTTGACTCACGCCTTTGAATAAAGGCGACTACATTGCTGTGCAACTGACTCAGCCACGAATGACATTCGAAAGTGTATAGTAATGCTATAGCTCAGGGTAATGGTATTGGTACATTTTAGTAATAAACAAATATAATAGATGCTATTCACTAATGTTAAAACCATGTATCGACATGTTTATTAAACATTCACATACTATATTACCCATTGTTTTATATGTTAAATCAGATGCTTTAATGTTTCCCAAAATATTTCAAAACGTGTCTAAAACAGTAGAAAGCATGTGAGGTCACCTAATGAGTGCTTATTACACGTTCATACACAAATTAATTACTTTTATGTTGTGCTTCAAAAACATTATTGTTTGTACTCCACTGTTTTAAAATGGATAATGAAACATTTTCAATTTCACAACGCTCAGTGATCTGTGTTTTGGTAACAGTGTCACATATGGATTTCTGATATATTTAGCTCAAATCACAACATCGTCTTTGTGAGGGTAAACTTGTATTTTACAGGAGGAGGACTAGTTGACACAGATACTTTGTAAACGGAGGCCCAAATTTAAGAATGGCCTAGCACCACCTAGTGCCACATTAGCGTCATTTGTTTTATGCCAGTGTGGCGTTAGGGTGGCAAAACATTGCACCACTTTGTGAAACCTTGTCCCACATTATGCCTGCACCATGAATAATGTATGCAAGTGGGGCATTCCTCCCTTGGGAGGCCCAGAAATATAGTGCAGTGGAAGCTATGAGATTTCATTGGGCCATTTTCCTCATTATTTTTAACGCCTGCTTAGTGCTGGTGTTAAATTAAGACACATCATTGTTTATATAATGGACCTCTATTTACTTTGCAGGATTAGCACCAACATTTTTGGTGCTAATCCTGCAAAGTATCAAAATAGCTTCAGAAATGATGACACTATTGATTCTAACGTGAACCATGGTGCGCCGTTTCATTAATATTGCACACACATGGTGGCGTTAGGTGAGCAGAATGGGATGCAAGGAAAGTGGCTCTTCATGTGATGAAGCACCACTTTTCTTACATCTGGGCCTGAGTTTTTGACTGACGAAAAAGGGTGTGTTAATGAACATAACAACTTCTGTATTGTTTTGATTGGCAGGATAAATAAGAAAGACTGCTATGTTGTAAAGCTGAGCTGGTATGTTTCTCAGTTATGATAACCTTCTTTCCAATGCGTCAATCTTTCTACGAAAGTAGAGGTTGCTTTAGCATAGAGACACACATATTTAAAACTTAAACTAAATACATTAATCTATTAATAACTAGAAGACTTAGACAAAGGGGCAGGACTATTTCCACTTATGCTTCTATTCCATAAATGATCATCACATATAATGATTCTGTCCTTTTATTAGAGCTTATTGCTTGGTATGTAGTTTAAAGTAAGAAATGTTTGAAATCACCTCTACTATTATTTACCATCCAAGATCCGTTTATGTTATCAACACTCCGGTTAATCATCTTTTCTTCACAGGTTCCTTCATAGCTTGCTGTCAATTAACATATACAATAGGAATATTAGGTTCGAATAAATGTGTCTTTTAGTCATGGACCTCATATGGGTGTGGGAATATCGAATTCTATGTCAGGACCGGAGGCTCAGATTATGCTTCTCTTTCTTTATTACTCTTTTGATGGCAGCCAATAAAAATTGTTCAAACATACAATAGCATATAACTTAATGACTACATATCACATTATGCTCTTGTTCCAACCATCAATTCAGTACGAGCTAACCCCTCAAATACCAAAGACACCTATATAACTTCCTCTTTCTTTGCTGCTCACACACTGAGGTAAGTAGTGTTCATTGCTCACATGTAATTTTGTTATTCTTATAAGTTAAATCGGAGAGTGCAGTCACCTCTTTCTGCTCCCGTTACCCGTGCTGTTCCCCTCACTGGCACGTATCGGGAGCGTTGAGCCGTCGCTCAGAGTCGCTGTGCAGAATACAAGCCCCACTTTTCCTCCTTTCATTCATGTGATGGCTGTTCATCGCACTGGCCCTTTCAGACGCATCGGTGCCTTAATTGATCGGGCCCTATTTTGGGAGCAGTTAACTATTCGCGTAGCCCGAGTAGGCTCATATTTGGTAGGACTGTGCTACGTGCAAGCCCATCCTCGACTTTGACAGTCACCGTTAGTCAATGCATGCTCGTCAGTTTCATTGGAGTGCAAAGCGGATGCATTGACCAGAGGCTGCAAGAATTGTCCAGTATTCTTATATATTTTGAGTGGGGTTCATGCTCACTTTAGTTTTTCAAGCTCCGTTGATGCCGGTGACCATAGAGTAGGCCTGGGCTGTAATAATCATAACATAGGATTCTCCTGAGGAGCATAAAGTGGCATAATGTTGTTGTGGACTGACTAATATCTATTTCCACTTGTTGATTGCACCTTGGGGCAGCTCCTCCCTGATTCCGAGTGCTTCTTGGTCCTTAGTGCCTCTGGTATCATGGCAGAGAGACAGTCCTTTGAGGAGGCTGAGTACTGCAATGAATTTCCGCAGGAGGAGCTGGGATGGAATGCAGGAGAGGATGTTCTTGAGGTCTTGGACGCCTCCATCCAGCATTCCATAAATAATGCATTGGTGGCAGCATTGAGACCCATCACTGCCCAGCTACAGCTTTATGACAAAGGACAGGGTCGCAGTACCCCTTCATCCTCCAAAACTCCTGGAGAGTTTTCTGAGGTGGGACGTAAGCACAAAGATAAATCAAAGGGCTGTCCACATGAGGACCTTTTCTCCTCCTTGACACAAATGACCACAGAGGATTATGAATACTGTGCAGCCAAGTCCAAGAGCAGCTGCCCCAACTCAAATTCTAAGTATGACTCCGACTCTTTCGGTCCGGAAGTTCTGAAGAAGAACACTCCTATCATCATACATGTTAGAAATGAGGTCATTGAAATATCACTTTAGAGAATGATAAAAAGAGTCTTTAAGTTCTTAAAACTAATAAGTGTCTCTTGCAAGAACAAGGTACCAGGTTTGCATCTAAATTATCTGCAAGGGACCTCAGAGGAGGAGATGTGTGGAAAATGGGGAGGTGTGCGTCTGTTTCTCTGGGCGCGCACAGACAATGGGTCGATATTTTTCAAAGGAACCAGGGTTGTGTGTCAATTTCCGGCACACAGACTTGGATCCTCTTCTGGGTTGTGTGGTATTTGGATGCCCTGGGGATGATGCGGTGAAATCCTGGGCATGCAGGACCAAGTCACAGGAGGTGCGTCGATCTGGTGGGCGATGCAGGGAAAGTTCTGTTGCACAGCAGGTGGTGCATTGGTTCTCTCGCAGGAAGTAAGGATGCCTCTTTCCGGCTCGCTATGCGTTGATCCAGTGGGCTGTTCCGTGAAGTTCCGGTCGCAACGCTGGCGCTGCGTCAATCTCCACTCGGGTAGCCGGGTTGTGTCATTCCGGTTTAGCATGCAGTGATTTTCTCACTGCGATGCTGACTGTGCATCGTTTCTGGCAGGCTGTGCGTTGAAATTTCGCCGCACAAGGAGTTATTTGCAAAGATGAAGTCTTTTTGGCCCTGAGACTTCAGAAAACAGGAGGCAAGCTCAATCCAAGCCCTTGGAGAGCCCTTCTCAGCAGAGCCAGACAGCAGCAAGTCAGCAGGGCACAGCAGGGCAGCATTGTTTTGCAGAAAAGTAGTCAGGTGAATCCTTTGGGCAGCCAAGCAGTTCCTCTTGACAGGTTTGCAGGTTGAAGTCCAGAAGTGTCTGAGTTGGTAGGGTCAGAGACCCTGCTTAAATACCCAAATATACCTTTTAAGTGGGGAGACTTCAAAGAGTGGCTTAGAAGTTCACAAGGTCCCCTTTCAGTTCCATCCTGTCTGCCAGGGTCCCAGTAGGGGGTTTGGCAGTCCATTGTGTGAGGGCAGGCCACTGTCCTTTGACATGTAAGTGTCAGGCCCTCCACCCTCCCAGCCCAGCCCGGGGGACCCATTCAGTATGCAGATGTGTGCAGGTGTGACTGAGCATCCTGTGTTTTGGGTTGGCGGAGTGAAATGCACAAGGGAACTGTCAACAAACCCAGCCAGACGTGGAATGTAAGGCACAGAAAGATTTAAGTGCAGAGAAGTGCTCACTTTCTAAAAGTGGCATTTCTAAAATAGTAATATTAAATCCAACTTCACCAGTCAGCAAGATTTTGTATTACCATTCTGGCCATAATAATTATGACCTTGTTACTCCTCTCAGATCAGAATCTATCACTCAAACAGTGTATGAGGGTAGCCCTAATGTTAGTCTATGAAAGCAGCAGGCCTCACAGCAGTGTAAAACGTAATTACGAGTTTTTACGTTACCAGGACATATAAACTACACAGGTACATTTCCTGCCTTTTCTCTACATACCACCCTTCCCCATGGGTTACCTAGGGTCTAAGTTAGGGGTGACTTATATGTAGAAAAAGGGGAGTGTAAGGCTTGGAAAGTACTCTTAAATGCCAAGTCGAATCAGCAGTGAAACTGCACACACAGGCCTTGCAATGGCAGGCCTGAGACATGGTGAAGGGGCTACTTATGTGGGTGGCACAACCAGTGCTGCAGGCCCTCTAGTAGCATTTAATCTACAGGCCCTGGGCACATGTAGTGCACTTTACTAGGGACCTATAAGTAGATTAAATAAGCCAATTGCGTATGAGGCAATGTCACCATGTTTTAAGGGAGAGAGCATATGCACTTTAGCACTGGTTAACAGTGGTAAAGTGTGAAGAGTCCTAAAACCAGCAAAAACAGTGTCCAAAAAGTGGAGGCATGCAGGCAAAAAGTTAGGGGTGACCACCCTAAGGCTGTCAGCTCTAAAATGTGCCCCCTCCAGCTGAAAGTGGGGAGAGCTACCCAACCTCCTCGGAGCTCTCATCGCTAATGCGGAAGTATCTGGAGAGAGCATCAGCGTTGGCTTGGTCAATCCCCGGGTGATGCTCCACCGTAAAGTCAACACCCTGAAGTGAAATGGACCATCTCAAGGATTTTCGCCCCTCATCTGCATGAGCCATCTGAGGGGCCTGTGGTCTGTCTGAACCAGGAAGTCAGTCCCAAACAGGTATGGTCTCAGCTTCTTCAGTGTCCAGACCACAGCAAATGCTTCTCTCTCAATAGCACTCCACCTCTATTCCCGTGGTAATAGTCTTCTGCTAATAAAGACTACTGGTTGGTCTAGGCCGTCCTCATTTAGCTGTGCTAGGAACGTCCCTATACCATGCTCTGAAGCATCTGTCTGCACGATGTTTTCCCTAGAGTAGTCAGGTGCCTAGAATACGGGGGATGTGCCCACGCTTCCTTTAGGGAGTCAAAGGCTTTCTGACAAGCCGCTGTCCAATTCACCAACCTAGGTTGTTTCTTGGATGTCAGTTCAGTTAAGGGAGCTACTATGGTGCCATATCCTTTAACAAATCTGCGGTAATATCTGGTAATGCCAAAAAAGGCCCTCACCTCGGTTTGAGTTCTTGGTGGTTGCCAGTCCTTGATGGTTTCAATCTTGGCCTGGAGGGGCTGCACCTTGCCACCACCTACTAGGTGTCCCAAGTACACCACGGAACCCTGCCCAATCTGGCACTTACTGGCCTTGATGGTCAGGCCTACCTGTTGCAGGGCCTGAAGCACCTCCTTGAGGTGGAGCAGGTGTTCCACCCAGCTTGAACTATAGACAGCAATGTTGTCTAGGTAGGCTGTGCAGAAGGCATCCTTGCCAGTTTGGACCCCGTTAACCAACCGTTGGAAGGTAGCGGGGGCATTTTTTAATCCAAAGGGCATTTCTCTGAACTGGTAATGGCCCTCAGGAGTAGAAAAAGCGTCTCTCTTTTGAGCCCCTTTAGTCAAGGTGATCTGCCAGTACCCTGACGTGAGGTCAAAGGTACTAAGGAATGTGGCAGCGCCTAGCCTGTCTACGAGCTCATCAGCTCAGGGAATGGGGTAAGCATCTGTCTTAGTGACAAAGTTGAGACCCCGGTAGTCCACGCAGAACTAAAGTTTTGGTTTGGCACCAGGAGCAACAGCCTTGAGAACCAACACCACTGGGCTGGACCAGGAACCCGTGGACTTCTCTATCACCCCAAGACCCAGCATCTTGGCAACTTCATCCTTGAAGCTAGACCTCACTTTATCTGACACCCTGTAGATTTTATTCTTTACAGGTGGACTGTCTCCTGTGTCAATATCGTGGGCACACAAGTGTGCGAGCCAGGAGTGAGGGAGAACAGGGAAGAGAACTGCTCCAACAAGTCGTAGCAGTCTCCCCTATGATCTAGAGTCAGGGAGTCAGAGACATTAACACCCTCCACTGACCCATCACCTTCCTTGGCAGAGAGGAGGTTGGGGAGAGGCTCACTCTCCTCTTCCATGCCCTCATCGGTCACAAGAAGCATACTGACATCAGACCTCTCAAAATGAGGCTTCAGTCTGTTGTGGTGAAAAACCCTTGGGGGCTTCTGGGGGTCTTGAGGTCTACTAAATAAGTTGCTTCCCTCTTTTGCTCCTTGGCTTCAAATAGGTAAGCCCAGCAGTCCTGGAAAGCTCTAGGCTCTACTGGCTCCATCGCCCATACTTTGTTTCCAGGTGAGAATTCTACCAGGGTGGCCTTCTGGTCATACCATTCCTTCATCACCTCTTGACTGGCGTCGAGGTTGCTCTTGGCCTGTTTCCAGAAACGCTGTGTCTGGTTGCAGAGGGCCAGCATGTAACTGACTACATCCTGGGAGGCTTCAGGGGAGCTTTCTCCTACCCCTCCTTTTCTTTGCTTAGTGGTCCCCTGATAGGGTATCCATAGAGACGTTCAAAAGGGCTGAACCCCACCTCTTTCTGGGGCACCTTCCCATAAGCAAAGAGAAGGCATGGCAAGAGGATATCGCACTTACTCATCATGGGCTTAGGCAGGCCAGTGATCATGCCATTCAGGGTCTTTTTGAACCTTTCAAAAAGCCCATTGGTTTGAGGATGGTAAGGGGTGGTAAACCGGTAGGTTACCCCACACGCATCCCACATGGACTTCATGTACGCTGACATGAAGTTTGTGCCTCTGTCAGACACAAACTCCTTAGAGAACCCCACATGGGTAAATATCCCCATCAGAGCCCTGGTCACCACCAGTGCAGTCACTATCCTAAAAGGGATTGCCTCAGGATAACAGGTGGCATCGTCCACCAAAACCAGGATAAACCTGCTGCCTAGGGTGGTTTTGGGGTCCAAGGGACCAATGATGTCAATGCCCACCCTTTCAAAGGGGGTGCCAACGACAGGGAGTGGGATCAAGGGGGCCTTGAGCCTTTTCCCTGTCTTCCCAATAGCCTGGCAGGTTGGGCAGGACCTACAGAAATTATCTGAGGCTACCCACATTCTGGGACAATAAAAGTGGGTGACAAGTCTGGAAAAGGTCTTGTCTTGCCCCAAATGTCCTGCCAGGAGGTTGTCATGAGCCAGGCCCAGTAGGAAGGCCCAGTAATACTGGGGAACCACCAGCACACGTGCTGCCCCAGCGGTCGGTACCTTAGGCTAACTGTAGAGGAGATCATTCTCCCAATAAGTGTGGTGATCGCCAGAGGCTTCACCTGCTGGTTGGGCTGAGGCCTGTTGCCTCAGACACTCAAGAGTGGGGCACTCCTTCTGTACTTTGCAGAATTCCTCCATGGTTCGCCCACCATCCACTTTCCAGCCAGCATGCTCAGGCAGGTTTCCCAGGGAGGCAATATCCTCCCCAGTTGGCTCAGGGCCTCCTCCTCTGGGACCCTGTCAGCCACTGCAGGAATATCTGGGGCTTGTTTCGCGTGCCCCTTGCCCTTCCACTGTGCAACTGTCTGGGCCAGTGTTCCAGGCTCAAGACTCCCTTGACTCCCTTCCAAGGCAGTCATGGACCGTGTGGTCATGCAGACCCATTCAGGCAAACCTAACATCTCCAGGTGGGATCTGAGCTCTACCTCCTTCAAGGTAGTGTGCTCAAGATCATTGCCTAACAGATAATCTACAGTCATGGCAGGACTCACAGCTACTTTTAGAGTACCAGAGATCCCCCCCACTCAAAGGGAACCAGAGCTAATGGTAGGTGGCGCTCACTATTGTCAGCGACTATGACCTGGTGGAATGTATTGGGGATGACCTGCTCTGCTGACACCAGCTGACCCATGACAGTAGTCATACTGGCTAATGTGTCACGCAGAGCCTCCACCCTTTGCCTATTAATGGTGACCCATTGCCTATACTTGGAAGTATTGTAAGGCATGTGGGCTTTTGGTACAATTTCCTTGCCTCCCAGGGATACTAGGGACACCTCTATCTGCTCCCCAAAGCCAACAGGGACTGTCTCCTCCCCGAGGGCGACACTAGCCAACCCAGATGTCTGCACTCCAGTGGGGGGCTGTGCCCTCTTGGGACGCTGGGAGTCACCCCTAGAATGCTCATGCTTGAAGCTCTCTAAGCATTTGGGGATAATCTTCCCTTTCTTCTTGTCAAAGTATTCTGGCCTCTTCTCAGACTCAGGCTGGGACTCAGTACCACCACCCCAATGGGGTTTTGGCCCCTCTTTCTTCTGGTGGGAACCCTGACTGCCTTTGTGGGTATCCCCCCAGATACCTTTTTGGACACTCGGGTACAAGCCCAGAGGTCCACCTCCTCAGCAAGCTTCCTAAGATCAGTCAGCTTACTGTCAACTAGGTGCCTGCGCAGCTCTGTGAAGCATCCGATTATACAACCCTGTGTAATTATTTATTTTGCTGCCCCGCACCCACCCATTCATCAGTGCCATACTGGAAAAATCAAAAAAGTCTTCCCAGGTTTGTGTGGAAAGTTTGGTGCTATCCCTGAACCTATCACGGTATTTCTCATGGGTCAGCCCAAACTTGGCAAGTAAAGCGGTTTTCATGGGCGCGTATATGTTTTGATCTCTTGGATCCAGGTGAGGAGTGTGTCCCTCCCCACAGCTGGTACATACCACCACAAGGCCACCCCCAAGTTTGTGAACGGCATTAGTAAATATCTCAACACTCTTACAGCCTTGGACACGGCCCAAACATCCCTTAAAAAGGTGTTTCGGGCAAACCTTTTTTCCAAAGCCAGATGAGGTAGGGGCCCCTCGTCAGACCATCAGACAATCCAAAGCTACCCAAAGAGGATATTATGGACATCTCCATTCCCCTCTCGAGCTCGATTCAATAAACCAACATCTCCATTCCCCTCTCGAGCTCCATTCAATAAACCAAGATCCAGCAGAGGCTCAAGGGGAAACTGCCATTTTGGTGCCTCCTCAGGTAAGCCTTTATGATCTGTCACAAGTTCCTTTGGGGGCAGAGTCAAGTTGTTTGTTCATAACTGGAGATTGTTGACATGCAATGTGTGGGTTCTTCAGATGGTTCAGGGTTTTCTTCTGGAGTTTTCTCAGACTCCTTCCCAACAGTGTCTTCCAAGACCGCTGTTTTTTCCTAACAAAAGGCATCCTTTATAGACACAGAAATAGAAGAGTTGATGCAGAAATGTGCAGTGGCATATTGCGATCTTAATCCTCACGGTTTTTGCAGCAAAAGAAAGGGGGAGGTCACAGGCTAGTGCTGAACTTGCGCAACTTTATTTACTGGATTGTTTACAGGCACTTCAAGATGGAGGGAATCCATCTTCTGCAGGATCTTTTCCAGGAAGGCGAATGGTTGGTGTGTTTCTACCTCAAAGATGCTCACCTGACTATTTCCATTTTCCCTCTGCACAGAATTTTCCTACAGTTTCAATGGAGGGAACAATGGTTTGAGTATCTAGTGCTCCCTTTAATACTATCCTCAGACTTGTGATGCTTCAGCAAGGACATGAAGCTGGTGATAACTTACCTGAGAGAAAAAGGGATACGCATGAGCGTCTATTAGGATGATATCTTGATCATGGCGCAGTCTCGTGAGATGGTGATCGATCACTTCCAAATGACCGGGAACCTATTACAGGATTTAGAGTTTGTGAACAACAAAGGCAAGTCAAGTCTAGTCCGATCTCGGTCCATGAAGTTTTAGGGATTTTTAGGGGATTCCGAGAGAGCAATATTCTTACTTCACAAGTTCAAACTCTGAGACATCAAGAAGGAATTGAAGCTGGCCCTATCCAAGCAGAGAGTGTCTTTGCGACTGATGGTGAGATTGGTGGGCCTTCTGGCTTCATCCATTCAAGCAGTCTTTCCCGGTGCTCTGCATTACAGAGCCTTACAGAGACTTGAAATTCAACACTTACAGACAGGATTGGCTTACACGGTTCAAGTTCTTCTTTGCAGAAGTCAAAGCAGAACTGCAGTGGTGGCTGGGAGACATCGATGTCTGGAATGGCAAGGCAATTTTCGGCTCCCAAAGGGAGTCATTATAGAGTCAGAAGCCAGCCGCTGGGCTTGGGGCGCACTTTGTGGAGATGTATCTACAGGGGGCAGATAGTCCCCTTAGGAACTAGGGGTCAGATGCACGAAGCATTTTTCTAACCACAAAGGGGACGATTCACAGAATCGGCCCGTTTGTGATTAGAAAAATGCTTTTTGGGACGTACAAAGCCCAAACTGTGATTTGGTAATTTGTTACTGAATCTCAGTTTGGGTTTTGCGATTCGGTATTAGGAAGGGGTGTGTCAAGGGTGTCCCTACCTAATACCGATTCTAAATGGTATGTATGATTGCTTTTTGACCGCGAATGCGTCACAAAACAATCGCTGTTAGCACCAATTTCAAATTGCTGCTAACCCATTCGCAAAAGGGAAGGGGTCCCTATCGGACCCTGTAGCCGGGTATCGGAAATCTCGGCTCCACACTGCACCGATCGGGTTCCTGAAAACACAAACAATGAAGACGAACAGAGCACATGGCGCGCGGAGGAAGGAGACGCCGCAGAAGCCAGGAACTCAGATATCCGGGTTCCCGAATTCCGAAAAAGGGACGACAGACAACGCGTGCGGCACACAGAGAGAGGAGAGGATGCGGAAAGGAGTGAAGAAGAGAGACCAGAGGACGGTGAAATCGGGGAGGAAGCGACACAGAGCGACTCCGACCTTGAAAAAGGAGATCCAGTTCACCAAGGTCCATTGACCTCCAGAGGCAATACCACAGAGGGACAGGAAGGTCCCAGGAAGCAAGAACTCCACCACATCCCTGAAGGGGCGTGGCTACAGCAGGTACGGTCCTGCCTAAGAGATAGAATACGCTCTATAGTGGGAAGGGAGGAGGGTGGGTGAGGCGAGCAGAGGGAGGCTGGGAGGGGAGGTTGGGAAGGAAAAAAGGCATCAACACCAGAGAAGCACTAACCCTTGAGCACAAGAACAGAGTGGTTCTGCTCTTGGAAAATAGGGGCTTGAATACACAGAGGTGAAGGAACGGACCCTGTCGTCCATAACCATTCTTTTTCCAATTTCTTTGTCTTTCCCTTGGAGTGGAACCCTGCACCCAAAACCACCCTCACTCACTCTCTCTCTCTCTCTCTCTCTCTCTCTCTCTCCCTCTCTCTCCCTCTCTACACCCTCTCCCCACTATAAATCATACAAACAGTTCCCAGATACACCACTTACCTACCTTTCGTTCCTTTTTGCGGTCTGCCTAATGATACCACCGCCGGGGAAACCACCATCAGCCGTCTAGACCCTGAGGAAGAAGAGAACAAAGGAGATCACCCAAAACATCAAAACCACAGATAGTGACTGTTATAAAGACATCAGTGAATCACAATAAAATCACGTATATTCAACCACCCACCTGAGTGTTGCTTTACTCCCTATCGCTATACCCACTGCCACAGACCCCTTCCCCTTTGTGAATGCATGAGAAAACATTTTTTCAATTTTGTTTTTGAAATGCATTCCGTTTTCCTTTAAGGAAAACGGGCTGCATTTAAAAAAAAATACTGCTTTATTTAAAAGCAGTCACAGACATGGTGGTCTGCTGACACCAGCAGGCCACCATCCCTGTGAGTGCCGCCTTTCCCCATGGGATGGAAAATTGCAACCTACCTCATGAATATTCATGTGATAGGTCATTTGCGACTCCATTGTGAATCACAGACAGTGTCATTGACACTGTTGTACATCCGGTTTTGCTAGTTGGCGAGTTTCAAAACCAGATCTTCATACATGTGGCCCCAAACATGCCCCTCAATTGTCTAGAACTGCTTGCAGGATCCTTCACTATTCAAGCGCTGTCCCCAAGAAAGCTGTCTTGTTGCATTCTGCTGAGGATGGACAACATCTCAGCAGTCGATACATCAACAAGTTGGGTGGTACCAAATCCAAACCCCTGTCAGAGATGGCCAAGGATTTTTGGCATTTTTGCCTGGATCACAGGATCTCAGTAGTGGCGGAATACATTCCGGGACAGTCCAACATAACCGCAGACTGGAGTTCCCGATATCTGAGCGATCCCAATGATTGGCAAGTGCACCCACGGTTGTACAGACTAATTCAGGACACTTTGGGGGCTTGAAGCATCGACCTGTTTGTGTCTCGCTCGAACCACCAACTGGAGAGGTTCTTCAGTGGGAGACCAGATCTGTGGGCGACAGAGACTGATGCCTTTCTTCAGGATTGGTCAGGAGTTCTGAACTGTGCCTTTTTCCCTTTGTCATGATTTCGAGGATGGCAAGGCAGGCGAAGCATCAGAAAGCAGAGGTGGTCCTCGTCACACCGGTTTGTACAGCACAACCCTGGTTTCCAATTCTGTTGGCATTGGCATGCGATTGTCCTCTTTTTCTTCCTAGGAGTCAGGACATACTCCGGGGACCTCTGGACGAACTTCATCTGATGGTACCATCGGAACAGTTATCCCTGATGGCCTGGAGGCTGTCAGGAAACAGTTGTGTTTGCCAGGAATTTCAGAGACGGCTACAAAATTCAGTAGGCAAGCATAGGCCCCCTCTTCCTGGAAACAATATGCTTCAGCCTGGAGATGCTGGATGGGTTGGTGCTTGAAACAGCTTGTGGATCCAGTGGAAGCAGACATTGTAGACATTGTGAGGCATCAAAAGGATTATCTTACAGATGAGTAAATAATTTTTGCTCTGCCATTTCACCTGAGCATATGCAGGTAGGTAACACTTCTGTGGGTATGCATCCAGTGATATGCAAATCACTTAAAGGTGTCAGGTTTTCTAACCCTACGCAACTCAAATATTCCTTTTTGTGGGATTTGAATATTTTCTTTAATCTCTTCAAGAAATGGCCCTAGAATAATATATTGAGCAGAAAACAGCTTTACACCAAATTGGCTATGCTGCTTTGTCTGGTTTCCTGCAGAAGAACAGCAGATATAAAGGCGCTTGATCTTGCAGGTGGAGTATTTACTCCAGAGGGAGTTTCTTTTTCCATTACCAAACATACTAAAACATTTACCAAGAGTATTAATTATCCTGCTTTTCCATTTAATGAACAATTATGTGTAGTTAAATGGTTGAATGCTTATGAGTTCAGTACTCAATCAATTAGAAATTATCTGAGTGGACAGCTATTGATTGCTCTGCAAAAACCTTTCAAACCTTTTTTATCACCTACTATAGCTAGGTGGCTTAGAGGTGTTATGAATACTGAAGTGTTTGGAGCACATTCAGTAAGGGGTGCGATGGCTTTGAAATTTTTAACTCTAGGTACTTCTCTTCAGGATATAATAAAAAACAGCTGATTGGTCATCTGATTCAACTTTTAAACGATTCTATTATGTACCAGTGGTGGAAGTGTCCTCGGTGGTAATTAATCAGCTTTAAACTGGCATAATCTGAGCCTCCGGTCATGACAGAGAATGAAACATTTGCTATTTTATGCACCAAGAATTTTCAGTTCTAATAAGGACATGGAGGTGAGGATTATACCACACAGGTTTCTGTGATTTATGGTATTAATGATAGATGATATAAATGTAATGGTTATATTAAGTAACATCATGCTTAATGTTTCAGGTTTTTTGTTATTATGTTACAATTGAATTGGCCTACCCATGATTGAAATTATTTGATGTTTTCATGCTTAATGTAGAAAGGTATCCTCTCTCTAGCCTTGTTACCCCCACTTTTGGCCTGTTTGTGAGTATATGTCAGGGTGTTTTTACTGTTTCACTGGAATCCTGTTAGCCAGGGCCCAGTGCTCATAGTGAAAACCCTATGTTGTCAGTGTGTTTGATATGTGTCACTGGGATCCTGCTAGCCAGGACCCCAGCGCTCATAGGTTTGTGTCCTATATGTGTTCCCTATGTGGTGCCTAACTGTATCACTGAGGCTCTACTAACCAGAACCTCACTGTTTATGCTCTCTCTGCTTTTAAAATTGTCACTGCAGACTAGTGACTAATTCGACCAATTCTGATGGGCACACTGGAACACCCTTATAATTCCCTAGTATATGGTACCTAGGTACCCAGGGTATTGGGGTACCAGGAGATCCTATGGGCTGCAGCATTTATTTTTCCACTCATAGGGAGCTCAGACAATTCTTACAAAGGACTGCCACTGCAGCCTGAGTGAAATAACGTCCACGTTATTTCACAGCCATTTTTCACTGCACTTAAGTAACTTATAAGTCACCTATATGTCTAACCCTCACTTAGTGAAGATTAGGTGCAAAGTTACTTAGTGTGAGGACACCCTGACACTAGCCAAGGTGCCCCCACATTGTTCAGTGCAAATTACGAAGACTTTGTGAGTGCGGGGACACCATTACACGTGTGAACTACATATAGGTCAATACCTATGTGTAGCTTCACAATGGTAACTCCGAACATGGCCATGTAACATGTCTAGGATCATGGAATTGTCACCCTAATACCATTCTGGTATTGGGGGGACAATTCCATGAATCCCCGGGGCTCCAGCATGGACCCCAGGTACTGCCAAACTAGCTCTCTGGGGTTTTCTCTGCAGCTAGTGCTGCTGCCAACCCTCAGACCGGTGTCTGCCCCTCTGGGGCCTGGCAGCCCAGAACCCAGGAAGGCAGAACAAAGGATTTCCTCTGAGAAAGGGTGTTACACCCTCTCCCTTTGGAAATAGGTGATAAGGGCCTGAGAGGAGTAGCCTCTCCTGGACTCTGGAAATGCTTTGAAGGGCACTGATGGTGCCCTCCTTGCATAAACCAGTCTAAACTGGTTCAGGGATCCTCCAGCCCCTGCTCTGGCACGAAACTGGACAAAAGAAAGGGGAGTGACCACTCCCCTGTCCATCACCACTGCAGGGGTGGTGCCCAGAGCTCCTCAGGTGTGTCCCAGACCTCTGCCATCTTGAATGCAGAGGTGTGAGGGCACAATGGAGACATCTGAGTGGCCAGTGCCAGCAGGTGATGTCAGAGATCCCTCCTGATAGGCTCTCACCTGGTTAGGGAGCCAATCCTCCTCTGAGGGCTATTTAGGGTCTCTCCTGTGGGTTTCTCTTCAGATAACAAATGCAAGAGCTCACAAGAGTTCCTCTGCACTTCTCTCTTCAACTTCTGCCAAGGATCGACTGCTGTTGCTCCAGGATGCCTACAAAACCGCAACAAAGTAGCAAGAAGACTACCAGCAACATTGTAGTGCCTCATCCTGCCGGCTTTCTTGACTGTTTCCTGGTGGTGCATGCTCTGAGGGCTGTCTGCCTTCACCCTGCACTGGAAGCCAAGAAGAAATCTCCCGTGGGTTGACGGAATCTTCCCCCTGCTAATGCAGGCACCAACCTTCTGCATCACGGGTCCACTGGGTCCCCTTTCATCTTGACGAGCGTGGTCCCTGGAACACAGGAACTGGATCCAAGTGTCCCCGACAGTCCAGTGGCCCTTCTGTTCAAATTTGGTGGAGGTAAGTCCTTGCCTCCCCACGCCAGCCAGTAATCCTGTGTACTGCATGAACTGCAGCTGTTAAGGTTTCTGTGCACTTTTGGAAAGATTCCTTCATGCACAGCCCATCCCAGGTCCCCAGCACTCCGTCCTGCATTGCCCAACTTGCTGAGTTGGACTCCGACTTTGTGGGACCCTCTTTTGTTGTGCTAACACGACCACTGTGCTCAGATCTTCTGAACGCCTGTTCAGGTGCTTCTGCGAGTGCTGTCTGCTTTTGCGTGGGCTCTCTCTGTTGCTCAGTGCCTCCTCTGTCTCCTCCTCCAGGGGGAAACCTCCTGGTCCTTTCTGGGCCCTGGCAGCATCCAAAACCTTCAACCATGACTCTTGCAGCTAGCAAGGCTTGTTTGTGGTATTTCTGCGTGGAAACAACTCTGCATCCTCCAGCACGCCATGGGACATCTTCTGACCAAAGGAGAAGTTCCTGGCACCTTCTGTTGTTGCAGAATCGTTGACTTCTTCCACCCAGAGGCACTCCTTTTGCATCTTCATCCGGGGTTTAGTGGGCTCCTGCCCCCCTGGACACCTGTGTGATTCATGGACTTGGTCCCCTTCCTTTGCAGGTCCTCAAGTCCAGGAATCAATCTTCAGTGCTTTGCAGTGAGTTGTTGTCCTTGCAGAATCCCCTATCTCAACTTTACTGTCTTTCTGGGGTAGTAGGGTAACTTTACTCCTACTTTTAAGGGTCTTCGGGTGGGGTATCTTGGACACCCTTAATGTTTTCTCACACTCCCAGCAAACCTCTACACACTACACTAGGCCTTGGGTCCATACGTGGTTCGCATTCCACTTTTGGAGTATATGGATTGTGTTGCCCCTAGGCCTCTTTTCTCCTATTGCATTCTATTGTGTTCTACAGTGTTTGCACTACTTTTCTAAGTGTTTTACTTACCTGATTTTGGTTTGTGTGAATATTTTGTGTATTTTACTTACCTCCTAAGGGAGTATATTCTCTGAGATACTTTTGGCATATTGTCACTAAAATAAAGTACCTTTATTTTTAGTAATTCTGAGTATTGTGTTTTCTTAGGATATAGGGGGTGATTCTGACCCCGGCGGTCACGGACCGCCGGGGCCAGGGTCGGTGGGAGCACCGCCAACAGGCTGGCGGTGCCCCGCAGGGCATTCTGACCGCGGCGGTTTGGCCACGGTCAGAAAGGGAAAACCGGCGGTCTCCTGCCGGTTTTCCGCTGCCCTATTGAATCCTCCATGGCGGCGCAGCTTGCTGCGCCGCCATGGGGATTCTGACACCCCATACCGCCATCCTGTTCCTGGCGGTTCTCCCGCCAGGAACAGGATGGCGGTATGGAGTGTCGCGGGGCCCCCGTAAGAGGGCCCCAAAAAGAATTTCAGTGTCTGCTTTGCAGACACTGAAATTTGTGACGGGTGCAACTGCACCTGTCGCACCTTCCCACTCCGCCGGCTCAATTCTGAGCCGGCGTCCTCGTGGGAAGGGTTTTTTGCACTGGGCTGGCGGGCGGCCTTTTGGCGGTCGCCCGCCAGCCCAGTGCAAAAGCCAAAATACCCTCAGCGGTCTTTCGACCGCGGAGCGGTATTTTGGAGGGGGGAAGTCTGGCGGGCGGCCTCCGCCGCCCGCCAGACTCAGAATGAACCCCATAGTGCTATATGATATAAGTAGTATAGTAGGAGCTTTGCATGTCTCCTAGTTCAGCCTAAGCTGCTCTGCTATAGCTACCTCTATCAGCCTAATCTGCTAGAACACTACTACTCTACTAATAAGGGATAACTGGACCTGGCACATGGCGTAAGTACCATCAGGTACCCACTATAAGCCAGTCCAGCCTCCTACACTTAATACAATCCTATCTTTAGTTTAGGTGCTGATAAAGACCAGAATAAGAAGAGGTTCCCAGGATTTCTCATATGGACATGATGGTCCTGGTTTGTGCTCACTCCAGCAAGATCTCTGTTGCTCCATAGAAGTTGTCAGTTTCGTCTTCGGATATCCAATGTTTTCAGTTGTTTGAACAAATTGATGGACTGAGTTTCTGCAAGAAAGAGGACGTTATGTAGGTGTCTTGGGTATTTGAGGGGTTAGCTCGTACAGGATTGGTGGTTGGAGCAAGAGCATTATAGGACATGTAGTCATTATGTTACATACTAATGTTGTATATTTGAACTATTTTTAATGGCTGATAAAAAAAACAGTAGTAAAGAAAGAAGCATAATCCTCGCCTCCGTGTCCTTAATAGAATTGAAAATTCTTAGTGTGTAAGCTAGCACATTTTAAATTCTGGCTGATATCCCTGTAGCTATAGTTGGGGATTACAAGTTATTTTCCCCAGAATTCGTAATGACACATGGACCCAGAAATGCAACCATTCTCATTATTGTCTGTGAAAGTATGGAGGGAAGGGTCTATTGTTTACACAATTTCCACAAAAACTTCTAGCATTTCCTTGCTGTTATATTTAGGTTCCCCCAAACAAAATCAAAACAATGTATCGGTTCCATGTAATTACCATTTCATAATTAGAAGTTAAATTAATTGGTTTTCTCGACTTACTGATTTTCATATTAATAAACAGGTACAACTTATTATACAAAGAAAGTTGGAATTTTGTATAGATACTCTAAAATCTGTAGAAAAAGTTGTGCATTCTTAAAATTCACAAACAATTGCAAGAGTTCTGTGGTAGCACTCACATGTATAAACATTTAAGCTTTCAGAAATTTAGCAAGTGCACATTTCTAACTGGGAAAAAATACTGTGTACCTGAATTTGATTTGTTATTGATTTCACAACCCTATTGATAAATCCCTTATAAAACACCCCTTCCTATACATAGACCATTCCCTCCCCTTTCTCACTTTAACACAGGCTTACTCACGGGAGCAAATTTACAACTGTATTCATAGTGTGAAACAACTAAAAAGGTTTTGAAAATACCCCCGAAGTTGCAGGTCTCTTGGTATTCACCTATTTTTGCAAGTGTACACACTTTGAAATGTCCCAAAGCAACTCATGCGATGGGATTTACTCATACCTAAAATTACACTATTCCTTTCATTATAGGATGGCTATTGCTCCTCCCTTTCCTTTTACATGAATGGTGCCTGCTCTTCTGCAACAATGATGTCATCATGACTACGCCTGTGACCAGGGATCATAAAGTGAGGCGGAGTTTAGATTGAAGTGTTTACACATCTGGGTCTGTCATGTTCCTGAGACCTTAGTATTGTGAGAGTATTCTGAGATGGTTATACTATCGCCTTTGTAGTCATACTGCTATTTTTTGGAGAAGAGTGTTTTGATGCTAATCCCCAAGGATGAATGGGAATTCTAAATCATATTTTCAAGATGTAGTGACTTCTGGAAATTATTCCACTTTGGATCTGGAGTGGGCTTATTTTCCCATCCTGGTCAGTTCGTCTTCCTATAGGTTCTTTCACTCCTTGGTTTCTGGTAGCCACTAATGTAGGAAAGTACCATCTTGCCTGGCACGTTACCCAAAGTTTTACTTGTGTGTCAGTTTGTTTTTGCCTGTGCCACTGGGATCCTGCTAGCCAGGACCCCAGTGCTCATAGTTTGTGGCCTATATGTGTTCCCTGTGTGGTGCCTAACTGTATCACTGAGGCTCTGCTAACCAGAACCTCAGTGTTTATGCTCTCTCTGCTATTAAAATTGTCGCTGCAGGCCAGTGACCGTTTTTACCAATTCTGATTGGCACACTGGAACACCCTTATAATTCCCTAGTACATGAAACCTAGGTACCCAGGGTGTTGGGGTTGCAGGAGATCCCTTTGGGCTGCAGCATTTCTTTTACCACCCATAGGGAGCTCAGACAATTCTTACACAGGACTGCCACTGCAGCCTGAGTGAAATAACATCAACGTTATTTCACAGCCATTTTACACTGCACTTAAGTAATTTATAACTCACCTATATGTCTAACCCTCACTTAGTGAAGTTTAGGTGCAAATTTACTAAGTGTGAGGGCACCCTGGCACTAGCCAAGGTGCCCCCACATAGTTCAGGGCAATTTCTCCGGACTTTGTGAGTGCGGGGACATCATTACACGCGTGCACTACATATAGGTCAATACCTACATGTAGCTTCACAATGGTAACTCCGAACATGGCCATGTAACATGTCTAAGATTATGGAATTGTCCCCCCATGCCATATCTGGTATTGGGGTGCCAATCCCATGCATCCCCGGGCTCCAGCATGGACCCCGGGTAATGCCAAACTAGCTACCACTGCTACCAACCCACAGACAGGCTTCTGCCCTCCAGGGGTCTGGGCAGCCCAGTCCCAGGAAGGCTGAACAAAGGATTTCCTCTGAGAGAGGGTGTTACACCCTCTCCCTTTGGAAATAGGTGTTAAGGGCTGGGGAGGAGTAGCCTCCCCCAGCCTCTGGAAATGCTTTGAAGGGCACAGATGGTGCCCTCCTTGCATAAGCCAGTCAACACCGGTTCAGGGATCCCCCAGCCCCTGCTCTGGAGCGAAACTGGACAAAGGAAAGGGAAGTGACCACTCCCCTGTCCATTACCACCCCAGGGGTGGAGCCCAGAGCTCCTCCAGTGTGTCCCAGACCTCTGCCGTCTTGAAAGCAGAGGTGTGAGGGCACAATGGAGGCCTCTGAGTGGCCAGTGCCAGCAGATGACGTCAGAAACCACTCCTGATAGGTGCTTACCTGGTTAGGTGGCCAATTCTCCTCAAAGGGCTATTTAGGGTCTCTCCTGTGGGTTTCTCGTCAGATAACGAATGCAAGAGCTCACCAGAGTTCCTTTGCATCTCCCGCTTTGACGTCTGCCAAGGATCGACTGCTGACTGCTCCAGGACGCCTGCAAAACCGCAACATTGTAGCGCCCAATCCTGCCGACTTTCTCAACTGTTTAATGGTGGTGCATGCTCTGAGGGCTGTCTGCCTTCCCCCTGCACTGGAAGCCAAGAAGAAATCTCCCGTGGTTTGACGGAATCTTCCCCCTGCTAATGCAGGCACCAAACTTCTGCATCACCGGTCCTCTGGGTCCCCTCTCATCTTGACGAGTATGGTTCCTGGAACACAGGAGCTGGAGTCAAGTGACCCCGACAGTCCAGAGGTACTTCTGTCTAAATGTGGTGGAGGTAAGTCCTTGACTCCCTATGCCAGTCAGTAATCCTGTGTACTGCATGAACTGCAGCTGCTAGGGCTTCTGTGCACTTTTGCAAGGAATCCTTCATGCACAACATAGCCCAGGTCCCCAGCACTCTGTCCTGCATTGCTCAACTTGCTGAGTTGACCACCGGCTTTGTGGGACCCTCCTTTGTAGTGTTGAGATGACAGCTGTGCTCAGATTTCTTGAATGCGTGTTCAAGTGCTTCTACGGGTGCTGCCTGCTTCTGTGTGGGCTCTCTATGCTGCTGAGTGCCCCCTCTGTCTCCTCCTCCAAGGGGCGACCTCCTGGTCCTTGCTTGGCCCGGATAGTACCCATTTTCTTTAACCGTGACTCTCGCAGCTAGCAAGGCTTCTTTGCTGTCTTTCTGGGTGGAATCAACTCTGCGTCCTTCAGCACGCCATGCGACATGTTCTGTGCAAAGAAGAAGTTCCTAGCATCTTTCATTGTTGCAGAATTTTCAGCTTCTTCAACCCCAAGGCAGCCCTTTTGCACCTTCATCCTGGGATTAGTGGGCTCCTGCCCCCCCCGGACACTTGCGTGACTCTTGGACTTGGTCCCCTTCCTTTGTAGGTCCTCAGGTCCAGGAATCCATCTTCAGTGCTTTGCAGTCAGTTGTTGTTCTTGCAGAATCCCCTATCATGACTTTACTGTGTTTCTGGGATAGTAGAGTAACTTTACTCCTACTTTTCAGGGTCTTGGGGTGGGGTATCTTGGACACCCTTAGTGTTTTCTTACACTCCCAGCTACTCTCTACACACAACACTAGTCCTGGGGTCCATTTGTGGTCCGCATTCCACTTTTGGAGCATATGGTTTGTGTTGCCCCTAGGCCTATTGTTTCCTATTGCATCCTATTGTATTCTACAGTGTTTGCACTACTTTTCTCACTGTTTACTTACCTGATTTTGGTTTGTGTGTATATTTTGTGTATTCTACTTACCTCCGAAGGGAGTATATCCTCTGAGATACTTTTGGCATATTGTCACTAAATACTAAAAGTACCTTTATTTTTAGTAACTCTGAGTATTGTGTTTCTTATTATATAAGTGGTATAGCAGGAACTTTGCATTTCTCCTAGTTCAGCCTAAGCTGCTCTGCTATAGCTACTTCTATCAGCCTAAGCTGCTAGAACACTACTAATCTTTTAATAAGGGATAACTGGACCTGGCACAAGGTATAAGTACCATCAGGTACCCACTATTAGCCAGGCCAGCCTCCTACAACTAATGCTTCAGAGTCTTAACTATCGAGCTAAAGTCAGCTTCATCAGTTTTCACAAATGTGCTGGATTCTCTTTGGTGAATTATTCATTCTGGGTATATCAGAAGCCACCTGTGTTTGGATGATTGATTGATTTGTATGCCTTGAGCACCATAGCTGTCAGCAGACACTCTGACTATCTGCAATCTCCTTTGGCCATTTGACTAGATTCTGAACTTCATAGTTCTATCCATAGGAGTTCCCGGCTGTGTTCATTCGAAGTCGCGACTGATCCCATACTAATGTAGAGACTTCAGAGGTCAATGCCTATCTTGGCAAGGTTTTTCTCCTCTTGATTGGGCCATCAATTCCCCTATCCACAATAAATGCCATGGCACAGCAGTAGCTTTAGTCTCAGGGGGACAAGACAGCCTACATCTTTGATATCTTTTAAACAAGGTTGGACCTGAAAGATTGGTGCAGGAGATGGATGTTTTGGTCTCCGTCAACACATAACTGAAATCTTTGAATCATAATGTTGGATGATTTATGTTATGAGTTCCTTTGATGGTTGCTCCCTGCCAGCGAAGCCAAAAGACTGGACATGTTGCCTCCCAAAGCCTACGCATCATTAAGGTGATCAACAAGAATTATTTTTCTTCTACCTAGAGGTAACTTGCTGCAATATGGAGGAGTCTCCTAGGCTACACAAAACTATTTGAAGGGGTATATAATTCTAATGAAGATTGACAACCAGGAGGCTATATCTCTATCAATGATCAGAGGGTGCCAGGTAAAGACTCGTAATGCCGCAATGACTTATTCCACTGGGCAACATTGAACCTTCACTCAATCCATATGTCATACATGTTGGCAGGGAACAATGTGCATGCTAACTCTTTGAACTAGGACTTCCCAGTCTCCTTGAATGTATCTATTTGACCAGAAAAGATTTTGATGCACTGTGACAGGTTTAGCTCATTGATATGTGACCTGTTTGGTTTTGAGAAATAAGTCCTGAACTGCTTCAGATGGATAGACCACTAGCTAGGGGTGGGACCATTCTATTTCCTTGTTGCCAGCATATATTTTTGCCTTTCCTCCTCATAACTCTTTCAGAGGATTCTGACCAAGATCAGGTGGGAGCAGGTGGGAGCAGGTGGAAGTAATCCTGGGTGTTTCTCTATGGTCAAAGACTTTATGGCTCATCTTTCTTGTGTATACATTAAAAGGGAAGGAGTCCTCAGTCTTAGCCTTTTGGTATGGTATGGTACCAGAAAATCATTTTCAAAATGGCATTTGTCAGAAATATCAAGCACTAAATATCGTTTACAAAATATCAGTGCCTCAGACTTAATAACAAAATTGACACCTAATTCAACAATATTTTTATAAGCAATATTTAAGCTATAATATTTCTGATCGAAAATATTTTGGACAATGATAATCTGATATACAACCATACTTTCATGCCTGATATGGCATCACATGACCATGCCTCACATTTGGAGAATATGGTTTTCAACATGAGAATATGGTCCTTATTATGACTTGTTTGACGTTTTCTGATGCCCTTCAAAAACTCCTGTTTGTGCAGAGGTTGGAAATCTGAGATTTGTGAAACGTACTACCCCAGGTAATTACTGTGTGCATTTAAGTCCATACCAATCATTACATTTCACCAGGTCAAACCTGATGCCATTTAATGGGGAAAAGATATGGGTCCTCATTACAACCCTGGCGGTCGGTGATAAAGCGGCTCTAATAACGTCAACAGCCCGGGGGTAAAAAAAAGTGAATCATGACCATGGCGGAAACCGCCAACATAGACAGCCGCTTTAACACACCAACCGCCTTGGCGGTAGCAAAAAACACCACGGCGGTCACTGCCAAGAGACAGGCGGAAGACAATGTACCGCCCACCATATCACAACCGCCAATCCGCCAGCTTTTCTGGGGTGGTACCAACGCCATCAAAAGCACAGAGGAAACAGGACTTGGAAAGGAAACCACTCACCTCTCAACAATCACCAAAGAACCAGGACGCCATGGAGCCGGAACTGCAGGTCCTACCGATGCTGGTCTACCTCCTCATACACTACGGATATCAAAGGTGGCAGTGAAGACCATGCTGAGTACTGCACCTAGCACACATGGGGAGGAAAAACAGAGTGACACACATCCAACACGCAACACCCCCACCCCCACCCTCACCTACTACACCATTTACACAAAAACATGAATCAACAGTACATATACACCAGGTCACCCCCTGGAAGAACGCAAGGACAAAAACAATTGAGTTCAAACAATGATATTTTGAAATATGCAGATATAGTTAACGATTAGAAAAAAAGTATATACAAATATTTACAAAATGTACAGAAGGCCGTACATTGTCCTTTGCAAATGTCCATGGCCCACTGGGCCAAAAACTCATGGGCGAAGCCCACACTTGACTCCTGCCTCAAAACAGAGAGAACACTGCAGGGGCATCAGGTCGTAAACACAGGCACCTCAGGGGGACGGGGAATGGGGGGCACCTCAGCCAGAAGATGGTACTACGCCACCGCTCCTCGAGGGGGCTACATGCTCACAGAGATGTCCTGGGGAGTGCAAAGCCACAGTCTCTCAAGTCTCTCAAGTAGGTGGTTTGCCCACTGCTTGGTCCTGGGTAGTGCAAAGCCACAGTCTCTCAAGTCTCTCAAGTGGATGGTTTGCCCACTTCTTGGTCCTGGTGAGTGCAAAGCCACAGTCTCTCAGGTCTCTCAAGTGGGTGGTTTGCTCACTGCTTGGTCCTGGAGAGTGCAAAGTCTCTCTAGTGGGTGGCTTCTCCACTGGTTCTGGAGGGGGCCTTGTGCCCAGTGTACTTCATCCTGCCAAGGAGGGGCTTAGTGGATGGCTTCTCCACTGGTTCTGGAGGGGGCCTTGTGCTCAGTCTGCTTCATCATGCCAAGGATAGTGATAGTGGATGCATTTCTACACTGGTTCTGGAGGGGGCCTTGTGCCCAGCCTGCTTCATCCTGCAAAGGATATTGACAGTGGATGCATTTCTCCACTGGTTCTGTTCTGGAGGGGGCCTTGTGCCCAGTCTGCTTCATCCTGCTAAGGATAGGGTGAGTGGATGCATTTCTCCACTGGTTCTGGAGGGGGCATTGTGCCCAGTCTGCTTCATCCTGCCAAGGATAGGCTGAGTGGATGCATTTCTCCACTGGTTCTGGAAGGGGCCTTTTGCCCACTCTGCTTCATCCTAACAAGGATAGGGTGAGTGGATGCATTTCTCCACTGGTTCTGGAGGGGGCCTTGTGCACAGTGATGCTCCATTTGGGGTGTGGCAATTCACATTCCCTCATCTGGGTGTCTGAGGCACGAGATTTGCAGGGAACAGGTAGCATGATACTCCATGGAGGCAGGACCAGACTCCATCCTGCGGCGACTAAGGCTGCAAACTGGTGGTAGTGCTGGTGCTGGTGGGGGTGCTTCAAGTGGTGGTGGGATGCTCCAGGAGGTCTCCTGCAGCCTCGGATGGCTGCCCACTGGGGATGCTGCTGCTGACAGTTGTTGTGGCACCGGCTGGGCATGTGGCAGTGCAGATAGTGGTGCAGGTGGCGGTGCTTGCGGCGGTGCCTGCGGCGGTGATGCTGCCGGTGCTGGCCGTGGTGCAGGTGCTGGTAGTGGTGGAGGGAGACAGCAGTCCGTCTCCTGCAGCCTCGGACGTCTACCCACTGTTGATACTGCAACTGACAGTTGATTTGGCAGCGGCGGTGCAGGTGGAGGTGCTGATGGCGGTACAGGTGGCGGTGCCTGTGGCTGTGCTTGCCCCGTTATAGGTTGCGGGGCTGTCGGTAGTGATGGTGGGCACCAGTCCCTCACCTGGAGCCTCTAAGGCCTGAAGTGCCTTGCCTCGGGTTTTCTTCCCCTTCCCCACCTTGGCAGATGCTGCTGGGACCTTGGCACTGGCAGCTTGAGTTTTGGAGGAGGCCTTGCTGGGTGGGTCTTTCTCCTTGGCAGTGCTTCATGCTGGCCCCTTCTTCACCTTGGCAGGTGGCGGAATGGGTTGGTCCTTTGCAGTTGTCGGTGGGATACTGGCTGCCCTGACGGGTGCCACCTTGATCCTCTGGGACTTGCAGAGACCACAGCGTTCGCCGACTTGGTGGATGAGGTGCTGGCCTGGAATCTGGACACCCTGGGCCGAGGGGAAGGACAGGGGGGGGAAGGCATAGGGAAGAGGTCAATGTTTGCCAGGAAAAGTTTTTTAGACACACTGGGACGGGAAGATGGAGGGGGTTTGGGAGTGGAGGAAGAGGGGATGGTTGTGGGAGGTGTAATCTGCTGAGTTTGAGTGAAGGTGCATGGGCTGGATGCTGTTGTGAGGTGGATGGCAGGTGGGTGGGTGCTTGCATTTGTGTTCTTTGGGAGGAGGGGGCACAGACAGACTGGGAGAGGACATAGGGGATGTGTGCATGGTTGTGGAGATGGTGACTGCTCGTGAAGGTTGTGTTGTGATGGGCGTGCTGATGTTGGAGGTAGTGGATGAAGATGTAGTGCATGCAGCTGTGAGTTTAGATGCTACTGGGAGGGAGGTGGATGAGAAGGAGGAGGGGGACATGGTGGAGGCAGTGGATGTTGGTGTGTTTGCATGGGGATGGTGCTTGTGTGAGTGCCTGTGAGATGAAGTGTGGTGCTTATGTTTGCCTTAGCCACTTTTGTGTGGTGATTTGGGTGAATGCTGGTCTGAAGGTGTGCTTGGGATAGGCTGAGGTAGAGGGGATTGGGTCTGGGTAGAGGACATTGGAGTGGGGAGGCTAGACACAGTGACAATGGCTGCCATCAGTGCTGGGGCCTGAGCCTGAAATGCTCTCTGTAGGGCCGCCACGCCAGAGTGAATGCCCTCCAGATATGCATTTGTTTGTTGCAAATGCCTCTAGACACCATGGATGGCATTCAGAATGGTTGACTGCCCAACAGTGAGGGATCTCAGGAGGTCAATAGCGTCCTCACTGAGGGCAGCAGGGCTGACTGGGGCAGGGCCTGAGGTGCATGGGGCGAAGGAGATGCCCACCCTGCTGGGTGAGCGGGCACGGGAAACACACTGAGGGGCTGCTGGGAGGGCAGTGCTGGTGGGGGGTGGCGGATGTACCTGTTGTTGGGGTGGGCACAGAGGTGTCCGCCACCGCCAGGGAGCTTCCATTGGAGGAGGAGTCACTGTCAGTGGTCTCCCCTCCTGCCCCCGTCGTTGAGCTCCCCTCGACCTCCGTCCCACTGGTGCCTTCACCCTCGGTGGATTTGGCCTCCAGCCCCATGTGGGATGCAGCTCCCCCTGTCGCCGGTGCCTCTGCTCCTCCGCCAGATGATGCTAATGCACGCAAGGACAGGGCGACAAAACAAAAAGGGGGGGAAGCGACAGAAGATACACTTGGCCAGTGCCAGCAACACCACTACTGTTGGCGTACACAACACACAGAGAGCCGCCCTATGCACTAGGCCATGCCCAACCATTTACTGAGACAGTCACCAGCCCATGGTGTACAATACCTAGCACCAGCATCTGAACACCTGAAACCCTCAGGACCCTGCACAGTAGTAGATGGCCACTTACATCATTGGGGTAGGAGTGTGCCAGAGCCTGCACAACAAGGGACCTGCCCTGCCATGATCGCCCTGGCCTAGGGACACCCACAGCCCACATCCCCCACCCAGCTACCTCCTAAAGTGTGCAAAGTCAGCTTTCAGAATCTGTACTCACCCCCTTGTGGCTGCTGTGATGCCCTCAAGCACCCACCCAACTCCAGATAGGCCACTGCCAGGATGCAGAACATCAGGGGGGTCATGGTGGGATGGGCACCTCTTCCACGTTGGGAGGTCAGCCCGAGCTGGCCCTCCGCCGTTTTCTTGGTCCAGCGGCACAGGTCCTCCCATCTCTTGCGGCAGTGGGTGCTCCGCCTGTGATAGACCCCCAGGGTCGCACCTCCTTGGCGATGGCACGCCAAGTACCCTTTTTCTGTTGGGCACTGACCTGGAGGGAACAGACAGCAGAAAAGGAAATTACTCACTCATCCAGACCGTCATACTCATTGTCCACCAGTTCTCACCCATGCCCTGCGGCACATACACTGACCACCTCACATACAGCACTCAGGCAAGGACGCCTCAGCACCCCCCGACATGAGGCTTACATCCACACCACTCCAAACATGCATTGCCCACACATCATGCTGACAGTGTACTCACCTGTTTGTCTGGAGGACTGTAGAGTAATGTGTACTGGGGCAGGACCCCATCTGCCAGTTTCTCCAACTCCTCCGCAGTGAAGGCAGGGGCCCTTTCCCCAGACACATGAGCCATTGTCGCTTCCAGACACAGGTCACAGCAGCACTTGCAGTGTTGGTCCTCTCCTGTTGAAGGTCAGGTAGCAAGTGAGTGAATAGTTAGAAAATGGCGGTGACGTCTGCGGCGGTGCGTACGGTCACTGCTGGCGTACATCACCATTGGCTCCTGGAACCCATAGGGCCCAATAATAACCAAAGCAAATCTGCACAGCGTTCATCGACCACCCACCGCGATGGCACAAAACGCAAGCACAATTTCCTAATTTCCACTTGTCCCTCCTCACAGGTCAGGCAGCCGCAATTTCAGGGGGGCACAGGGCATAGAACCTAACTGTGTCACAGCAGACATTGCAACATCAACTGACTCTGGACTTCACATACTGCTTCTGTAAAGTAAATTCAGCAACATTAGTGCAATATATGTGGAAATCTGACCTTCTGCTCACCGTTGTCTTCCATAGGCTACAACCGCTGAGGCAGATTATGAGATGGCAGCATCCTCTGGTGTACAGACCCATGGTGGACCTGTCAACAATGGAGGACAGACACATTATCATCACATAAAGACTTGATTGTGCCACAATCCAAGAACTGTGTGCCCAACTGGAGCCAGACCTGATGTCAGCAATCCACCAGCCCACAGGAATCCCCCCTCTAGTGCTCCATTTCCTGGCAAGTTGTTCCTTTCAAACTACAGTGGCCCTGGCAGCAGGGATGTCTCAGCTAATGTTCTCCAATGTGTTGACCAGAGTGTTGTCTGCCCTGCTGAAACACATGCGCAGCTACATCGTGTTCCCCCAGGTGGATGAATTGGCCACAGTGAAGGCTGACTTTTATGCCCTGGGACATATCCCCAACATCATTGGTGCTATTGATGGTACACATGTGGCATTTGTCTCCCCCTCCCCGGAGAAATGATCAGGTTTACAGGAATAGAAAAAGCTAGCAATCGATGAATTGTGCAGATGGTGTGTTTGGCGGACCAGTACATTTCCCATGTGAATGCCAAATATCCTGGCTCTGTGCATAATGCATTTATATTGAGGAATAGCAGCATCCCATATGTGATGGGCCAACTCCAGAGGAGCGGGTGTGGCTAATAGGTGAGCCAAAGGTCCCTACTGAGTATAAGTTGGTGTCTGGGTATGGGATTGCCCCTAAGGGTTAGTGTGTATCTAACAGTATATATTTGCAGGTGACTCTGGTTACCCCAACCCCTCATGGCTACTGACCCCAGTGAGGAATGCCCGGACAAGGGCAGAGGAACGTTACAATGAGGCACATGGGCATACAAGGAGGATAATTGAGAGAACCTTCGGCCTCCTGAAGGGCAGGTTCTAGTGCCCCATCTGACAGATGGCTCCTTGTACTACTCACCCGAGAAGGTGTGCCAGATCATCGTTGCATGTTGCATGTTGTACAACCCGGCCTTGAGACGCCAGGTGCCTTTTCTGCAGGAGGATGTGCCTGGAGATGGTCTTATGGCAGCGGTGGTGCCTGTGGACAGTGATGAAGAGGAGGCAGAGGAATAAGATGTTGACAAAAGAACAAATATGCCTGTCATACTGCTTGTGCAGGAGCGAGGACTGGGGTGATTACGTTGTTGTCCATGCCGGGACATAAGGCTGTGATGTGCATTGCACTGGATGTTCTGTTCACAATATGAATATGAATGTTTACCTTGCATTGAATCTATGGCCCTGAAGACGTCCGTTTAGAGACGAAACGCATTGGCTGTGGCTGTGTTTTACTGTGATGCCTGGGTTATTATGAAGAAAGATCAGAAGAATAAAGAGAAGATATAAAATGGACTTACATTGGACTCTATGAATTTTGTTGAGGATGGTGCACTGCCAATAATTGATCTGTACATTTCCCCCTTTAGGGTTGCACCTAGGCAGCAGGTGTTTGAATGTGTGCACACTGTTTCCCAAATTGAACATTGTACTATTAAATAGGCGATAGTGGTTAGGTGCATAGAGTTATAGCCCGCTGCCTTCTTTTGGATAAAAAACAGAAGAAATATAATACAGCAGTACTTCCAGTGACACATAGTTAAGACACTGTAACATCACTTAACATTTCAGTAATCTGATAGACATTGTACATGGCAGCCTCTTACCCTATGTCTATGGCCACTGACTGTCCCTTTGGATTCTCTATTTTCAGATCTGTGTGCCCCATTCTGGGTCCTGTTATATGTACTGCTGCCCACCAAAGGTCATCCTGTAGTATATTTCACTGTACATATACGTTGCATTGCTTTTAGAATGTTGTACAAATACATTTGAGATTCATTACACTGACTCCAGTATGGTATTTGTTTCAAGGGTGTTTATTTATGTGCCAATAAGTATAGGTGTATGTGAAAGGGGCTGAGGTGATGGTAGAGGAATGTCCAGGGTAGAGTCCATTCTCTTGGTAACACAGGTGCATTGTCCAAGGGGGCATAGGAAGGGGAGCAATGGCAGTTCAAGGTGGACTGGGTAACAGAGTGGGACAGAAGGGTGACCATCAGGAGAGTCCTATTTCCTGGCGGGGGTCTTGGCAATGTTCTCTGTCTTCTGCCTGGATCGCAAGGACCGTTTGCGGGTGGTTCTCCTTCTACAAGGGGTGGGGAGCTGGTGGCCTGTTGGTCCTGTGGCGGTGCATCCTGTCCACTAGCGCCAGCTGAGGTGGAAGGCTGTTCCTCGGTTTGGCTAGTGTTAGGCGCCCTTTGTTGTGCCATTGCTGCCCTCATGGTCTTGCCCATGTCAGCCAGCACCCCTGCAATGGTCACCAGGATGGTGTAGATTTTTGTTAGGTCCTCCCAGATCCCCAGGTACTGTCCCTCCTGCAGCCGCTGGGTCTCCTGCAACTTGGCCAGTACCTAGCCCATGGTCTCCTGGGAATTGTGGTATGCTCCCAGGATGTTGGAGAGTGTCTCATGGAGAGTGGGTTCCCTGGACCTGTCCTCCCCCTGTCACACAGCAGTCCTCCCAGCTTCCCTATTGTCCTGTGCCTCTGTCCCCTGAACCATGTGCCCACTGCCACTGACCCCAGGTCCCTGATCATCCTGTGTTTTTGGGGTTGCCTGGGGTCCGTGTAGTGGTGGACTCACTGCTGATTGACTTGTCCTGGGCCCGCTGGGTAGGTACTGTGCTGGTGTTTCCTGAGGGGGGCGGCTCTGTGGTGGGTTGGGACTGTGGCAGGGCAACCGACTGTCCAAAGGCCCCTGATGGGCCAGGTTGGTCATCCTGATCCAGGCGGGCAGAGCTGCTGTCGTCACTGTGGGCCTCTTCAGGGGGGGGGCTGGATGTAGCTGGATGTAGCTGCCACCTCCTCTCCAGTGACAATGAGTAGGGGTCCTGTTGGGATGTGTTAGACTTTTTATCCTTGGCGTGGTCTCCCTTAACTTTTTGCCTCTGTTCCCCAGGTTATTGATGTGTGCTGGATTTTGCTCTTTTTATTACTCTGGGCACTTTACCACTGCTAACCAGTGCTAAAGTGCAAGTGCTCCTGTTTAAAATGTGTATGTAATTGGTTCTCCATGACTGGAATATTTGTTTTACTGTTAAGTCCTAGTAAAGTGCACTAGAGGTGCCCAGGGCCTGTAAATCAAATGTTACTAGTGGGCCTGCAGCACTGGTTGTGCCACCCACACAAGTAACCCTGTAATCATGTCTCAGACGTGCCACTGCAGTGTCTGTGTGTGTAAATGTGCACTGTAAATTCGACTTGGCAAGTGTACCCACTTGCCAGGCCTAAACCTTCCCTTTTCTTACATGTAAGGCACCCCTAAGGTAGGCCCTAGGTAACCCCAATGGAAGGGTGCAGTGTATGGTTAAGGTAGGACATATAGTAATGTGTTTTATATGTCCTGACAGTGAAATATTGCTAAATTCGTTTTTCACTGTTGCAAGGCCTGTCCCTCTCATAGGTTAATGTGGGGGCTACCTTTAAATCTGATTAAAGTGTAGATTCCCTTTGGGAGCGGATGGACATGTGGAGTTTGGGGTCTCTGAGCTCACAATTTAAAAATACATTTTTTAGTAAAGTTGATTTTAAGATTGTGCGTTTGAAAATGCCACTTTTAGAACGTGAGCAGTTTCTTGCTTATACCATTTCTGTGACTCTGCCTGTTTGTGGATTCCCTGTCTGGGTCAGTTTGACATTTGGGCTGGTTGCACCTCACACTAGACAGTGATACAAAAAGACTGGGGATGACCCTGCGTAAGGCAAAAAGTCCAACACAACCCCCTACCAGTCAAAAGCCAGGGGAGAACAATCAATACCTTGATGTACTTCCCTGATTGGGGCGATAGAACAAGGACCCAGGCCCACAACAGCAGGGACATGTTCCAGTTCTACGCCTTCCTGACTCCACTTGGATCTCTCTGTCAATGCTTCCCAGGCAGCCTGGACCAACCCACAGGTGTGCTCTAGCTGCCAATGGCCAGAACCAGGCCCCAGGCCATCTAGGAGCCTCTGGTCTCTGAAACCATAACGAGTGGGGGGCAGTAGCCCCAGGTGCAAAGCAACCTGTCTCCACTCCACTTCCAATCAGTTCAGGGGCTCTATCCGGCCACTGATCCACCAACCTAGGGTCCGCACCGATAGGTTCTACAGGGGCTAGAAGTGAGGCTCCCCTCCCTCTACCCCTCCGTCTAGGATCCCACCGCTGCCACCAATGCTAGAAATGGGGTTTCTGGTTGGCTAGGGTATGCACCTCAGCCAGGCAGAACTTACCCACTCTAGTCAGGGCAAGGGAGTTACATGTCCAAGATAACCCCTGCTCACCCCCTTGGTAGCTTGGCACGAGCAGTCAGGCTTAACCTGGAGGCAATGTGTAAAGTGTTTGCACAACACACACAACACATGTGACACAATATCCCCACCACAAAGGAAACACAACACCAGATTATATGAAAATATACTGTATTGTACACAAGGCAATTATCAGACCAAACATCACATATCAGTACTATCCTGCTACCTTAGCAGTTGTCAGAACGTTACACATTAGTTACTCTACAACCTAGCAGTAGTCACACATAACACACAGGTTACTCAGTATTCTGCAACATAAGCAGTAGTCAGGAAAACACGTTATTACATCACAGCACTTGTCATAAGAATATCATAAAATGCCCATAGTAGGAACATTAGAAAACATATGGCAAGTTAGAAAAACATATTAGCAAGCATGTCCATAAAAGGAACATTTGCATACACATATGTAAAAACATCAAACGCAGTTAGGTAATATATGAATCAAACAAAAGTCTGTAGAAAGAACTTTGGATTGCAACTATATTGGTCCTTTAAACAGTACCTGGTTGGATGAAGGCACCTCCAGTGCCTAGAAGGCAAACAATGGGGCCTTCGGCGCTCCTATGCGCAAAACGGGGGCCTCCCTTATACTCTGGGGTCAGAGGAGGGCGACATGCACCTCCTCTCTTTTATAAACAGGCCCTCTGGGGACCTCTGGGCACCGTGATTACTGGGGGCCCCCCAGGGCCTCAACCAGTTCTCACGAGGGGGGCCAAAGCCAGCAAAAACAACTTAGGGCAGGAGGGGGGCACCACGCACCCCCTTCGGTTTAATGACAGGCCCCTCCCCGGACCCGCGATCTCTGTGGGCCCCCCCGGGCCTCCACTGGCCCTTCCACAAAGGGGGGGCCCACAATAATGCCCGTTTTACCTAACAGCAGGAAAGGAGCGTCCTGCTCCTAACGCAGAGGCCAGGGAAAAGGGGGCACTCCCGCGCCTTCCCCTGGTCCTGCCGTGAAGCCACAAGATGCCTAGGCCTGGGGCCCGAGCAGACACTCGCCTGCAGCCGATGCGGTGCGTGAGTGTTCTACCAGCTTCCCGGGCCGCTGCGGTGATCTTATTTAAAATATTTAAAGGGGCACAATGCAGCAAGGAGCCTACGAGCTCCCAAGGCTCCATAAGCACGCTGCAATCAGCGCTATGGCAGCCACAACCACGGAGAAGCACCCCTCGACCCCATTTCTAACAGGATGCAAAGGCATTGTTAATGTATCTTCGTGTGCCATCTTGTACATAGGTGTGTTTACCTGTCTGATTGTGCTTTGTCCATGTATTGGTGTTGCATGCAGGGCTTGGTATTGGGATTGGTGGGTTGTGATGGTGGGGTATATGTGAGATGATGAGTGATGGGAGTGAGGGTAAGGGTGGGGTTATGCAATGGCATGCAGGTAGGTTGGGGGATGTAGTAGTAAATATTAGACTTACCAGAGTCCAGCACTCCTGCTACTCCTGCGAGGCCCTCAGGATGCAGTATTGCTAAGACCTGCTCCTCCCATGTTGTTAGTTGTGGGGGAGGAGGTGGAGGACCACCACCAGTCCTCTGTACAGCAATCTAGTGTCTTGCAACCACGGAACGCACCTTCCTCCGTAGGTCGTTCCACCTCTTCCTGATGTCATCCCTAGTTCTGGGGTGCTGTCCCATGGTGTTGAACCTTTCCACGATTCTCCGCCATAGCTCCATCTTTCTAGCAATGGATGTAAGCTGCACCTGTGATCCGAATAGCTGTGGCTCTACCTGGATGATTTCCTCTACCATGACCCTTAGCTCCTCCTCTGAAAACCTGGGGTGTCTTTGGGGTTGCCATGGATGTGGTGTGAGGGATATGTGTGAGGACGTGTGAGGATTTGTGGGGTGATGTGTGGAGTGATGTGTTATGGTGTATGCTGTGATGTGCATGAATGGTGTATGGGTGATGGTGTTCTGTGCCTCTGATTGAGTGGGTGCTCCTTGCTTGTCTCTCTCTGCTTGCTATCTTTTTTTTCACTGTAAGGGGTTGTGGGTAATGTGGGTGTGTGCTTTATATTGGATTGGGTGTGTGGGTGTGGTGTGTGTATGTGTGTCAGGTGTGTGTAGTTTGAACTGTCCAATGTGGTGTAGTTTTGTAAGTGTGTGTGTATTTTGAGTGCGGCAGTATGTACCGCCAATGGTTTACCGCGATTGAAAGACCGCTGCGGTGATTCGTGGATCGTGATACAGTGGGCGTATTCCTGTTGGTGTAACGGTGTGGGTTTTGCTATCACAAGTTTATCACTGACCTTTGGTCTGACAGACTTGTGTGGGTGTCTGTACTGTGGCGGAATTCTATGTGTGAGTCATAATCCCTGTGGCGGATTACTGCCGCGGTCACAGTATGTTGACGGCCGTCAGCACGGCAGTAGGTGGCATTTACCACCAGGGTTGTAATGAGGGCCATGGTATTTATTGTGCCATGCAGAGTTTGGTGCAGTGTGCACCAAAATCCACATATTATTTCCCAAAAGCATACATAAGGTGGGGTATATTGCACCTGATTCCCAACCTCAGTGAATCAAATTTTATCTTGTGCAATAATTGCACCTTCCCTCTAGGGACCTCATAATTAGTAGGGGTAGTTGGAGCTCTCAGAGTTTTACTCCACGGAATTCCACAGAGTTACATGAAAACTGTTTGAGATTCAGTGGAGTTCCGCAAAAGGGGGGAAATCAGCATGTCGCACTGCTTTCACTGATTATTAACGCTGGGAACTCGTTCCACGATGAAAAATCAGTGCGAATATCAACATGTGCTATTCCAGCGGGCGCAGTCGCTCAAGTTGCTTCTGCTGCCCCTCAAGTAGATATTCTACTCGACCAGCAACTTTCTCACTTCACTGTTTACTGTCACTACTGCCCACAACCATTTGCGGTGAGAAATTCTCACCAGTGGCCCTCCTAATATCCAAAAAGTGAGCTAGGGGATGTCCATTCTCGCTCACGCTTGCCAACTTACAGTTGACGAGCTGCACCGAGAAAAAACTCTGCCACTTGACGGTTGGCAGAATTTGGCCAGAATTCTGCATTGCAAGCATAAAGTGGAGTGGCCAAAATTGTGTCAACTCTGCCAGTTGAGCAGAATGTATCACCCACTCCTAATAATTAGGGCCTAAGGGCCATGTGTACGAACACATTTTCCCATAGACACAGAATGGGTAAAACCTTTTGCTACATGTGGCCCTAAGTCCCTTAGGGCCTGATTTATTAAAAGTTTGCACCGCCTTTGCATCATTTTTTGACGTAAAAGTGGCGCAAGCTTACAAAATGCAATTATATTTTGTAAATTTGCTCCACTTTTACATAAAAAAATGACGCCAAGGCGGCGCAAACTTTTCATAAATCATGCCATTAGTCTTCATTAACAAGGTGTTTTAGAATGATGCCAATTGCCTTCTAACTCTGCAGACATTCTGCTACTATGAATGTACCTTATATACACTGAGGGTTCCTTCTGCTCTTAACCTCTGTCTTCCCTCTATTCTATGAAAGATTGGGATTTTGGGCTGTTTAGGGGATGTGCTCCTACAGGGCGTCTCGGTATTCACTTTATGTTTTGGGAACCACAAAGCGGCATTTTTTGGATGGAGTTACACGTGGCTAAGCTTCTTGAGGTTTTAAAGCTATCCTAATTCTTTTGTGTTTTTTTGTCCTTTCTCTATTGCTGCAGGCTCTCAAAATGACTCCCTTTGACCCTTTTAAGCACATCCCTCTTTAAATGTTGCCAGTTAAAGTCTATCATCAAATAAATTATCAAACCCATCAACACAGATGTTGAACAAGAAACCGGAAAGAGATATACCACTCATCAGCTCAGAAAAGCGCTCTACTTATCTTGCTCTGTAGTAAAAACTGAAAAAAAAATATCATGTGCTATTTCTGGCAAACAACAACGATCTGTGTATTAGACCAGTGAAGAGGAAATAAATAAATAGATATTTTTTTCCCTTTTTGATTCTCTGTAGACTTTGCAAATTAGATGCCGGGCTACAAAAATGTGTTAAATACAACAAACAAATCAATAGATAGTCTAAGTAAGGTGCAAACTTTCTTAAAATAAATAAATAAAAGTTTACTAAAGCACTTCTTTTGATCTTTTTCCATCATGACAGCAGGGAATTGATGTGTGTTAGGAACGGTTTTTAAGTGAACTTGACTGTTTGCAAGATTTTTGAAGTGTTTGCGGAGGAGAGCATTTGAATAATCTACACGGTGTGATTTAAATAATTTATGCAAGGATCATTTTAGAATCGTAATTGCAATTAGCATGCTTTACTTCGCAGCGATGGATTGCATTTGAAGTGGAGGGCTGATTGTACTGCCTGTCATGTGCCCGCATTTCTAGTTTACTTCTTGCCAATCCTTTGCTGCACAGGGAAACGACTTGGTGCTTGATGAAGTTCCCAAGTGAACTTTTAAAGATTTTCCTTTTTTCTCGCAAAATCATTTCCCACTGTAATTCAAAGTCACAAATCCAATCTTCCATACCTCTGCGGACCAGCGATAAAGCAGGAGGATGCAAAGTGCAGCTGGTCAAGAGAAAGGGACTGCATGCTTGTCTGGAGAAGAAGCAAGGTTTCCCATCAACGATCCCCGTGAGCAAAATGCCTTGAGTGCAAATCATGTCCTGGATGGGTGATAGCGGAGACGGATGTGTCACGCTGGAAATGTGTGTATCTCCCCGTGCAGAATAGATTACTCTGCTCATCTACAATGTTAACTAAATGCGTTACTGCATATTCTTCAAACAAGTTGAAGGGTTAAGAGGCTGAACAGAGAGGCAGTTTAACAAAATGGTGTCACGTCGGTAGCGCTCAGTGGAATATCAATGCGACCCACAGGTATACGTGCACCCACTGCTATGGCTAGGCATACAGCATGAGGAAGTTCTGGCTGTGTGAAATATCAGTGTCGTGAAGCACCTGTCTATCGTGCGTAGCATAGCTGGGCAGCGCGTACAGCTGTCTTATCTTTCAATAGGTCAGGGCCGCAGTGCTGCACGTTTATGAATCTTCGCCCATACCTTTCCTTTTTCATGAATTATTTGGGAGGCATTCTGCCTTCCAATATACTCATGAATACCCTGGTTTCAGAGTTCCCTAGATCTTTTCTTGTCTGGCCATCCTCCCCATCTAAATCCACACCCCTTCCACAAGGCTTGTTGTAGATGAGGATACATCTGGCACAAACGTTTCTTTGTTTGTCATATGGGCAGTCTGCAGTGTTCTCTGCTAAAAAGACCCGCTGGGAAGGCGGCGCTTCTGGATAATCACTTATGTGTGCCATTGGACCTGACAGCCCTGTGTGACTAGGCTGGTGTTGTTATGTGAATTGATCCGGCACACTCTTCTAAACCTGCAGGCCCTGGTGTAGTAATCAAGCACGTTGGGCTACTGGTCGTATGGATCTTTTAGTATCGACTGAAAGTGTACTGTGGGAGCTACAGTCAATACAAATATCAAGTTACACAGAAACCGATTTGTATTCACAAAAACTATTAAGAGGATGGTTTCCCAAAACTTAAAGGTTTATTGCCACAGATTATTAAAAGTTACAAACTTTCGTAATTTAGTAAAACAATTTACCAAGTAAGCATGTATATTAAACAGGTTATTCAATTATTAAAAAATATCTATCTATATATATAAGTATATATATATATGTATATATATGAGTTGTACTGAGCAAAAGCGCACTTACAACAGGTCATTATGGAATGTAGCAGAGTTAGCAACTTACAGAGAATTCTTTGACATTTTCATTATTTCAGGCCTCATGTTTTCAAGCATCTCTGGACACGTTTCTGGGTTCATCCCTTCATCAGCAGAGAACAAACAATTCCTTACATTTTCAAAGGCCAACTGCCTGACTGCTCAGCAGGATTAATTGCAGGCCCTGATATCAGTTGAATACCAGTTCTGCCCCAGTGGACCTCAAGTGAGCTGCAAAGTGCATCCTGGTAAGGGTAGCTAACAATGCAATTCATCACAATGTAAAGGAAGCAGGACAAAGTCAGTTTGGTTCCATAAAGGAACTTCCTTATTCTAAATAAGGCATCAACGAATGGCAAGACGAAATCCTAAGCGGAAGGTGTCAGCCGCAATTTAACCAAATTAAGGGTCATATGGAAATGGACTAAAATGTTCAAGACACGAGCTCAAGAATCAAGCATAGTGGAAATCAGCAAGGAAAGCAAGTCAGGATCTGCTAAGCTGTTCTCTAATTTATAATTTAACATTTCTTAAACAAACAATGATCTATTCTCCCAGTAATGTTGATTGTAAGGCACCTGCAACAAAATAAAAGAAATATGGAAGCATTTTGGAATTTACATTGGAGTTACAATGGAAAACGTTTGGATAGCTGAGGCCTACCCTTAGTTAGACCCATGTTAGAAAGTCATTTGAATAACATACATATTGCATAAGCCAATGAGTACACTATGTACTTATATGTATATATTGAATGTGGCTATGTTATTTGAATATACTGCCACCTGATGCACACAAAGTAATAATTTAACACATGGGTTAACATAAGATTAGTAATGAATATGGGACACTCATTTTCTGCTGCCCCAGTATATCTGCAATTGCTGTGCTAGCATTACTGGCTCTTTTTGCAATCAGCTATTTGGGTCGCTACTCCAGGGCTGTTCCAGGTTGTGGGTTCTTTGCACGCAGGGACTACATTTGCTTGACTAACCCTTCTCCTCTGACCTCTCAGGCTGCTTAGAATTTGATGTATGCCTTTTGCTGCTGGAAGGAAGATCTCGTTTCTGAACTCTGCTCTTGTGTAATTGCTTCAAGATGGCCTCCAACTGGAGGCGGTCTCAGTCCTATGGGTTCAGTGCAGGCGAACGTGGTGGTGCTCAGACACCTTTCATATGGGTTGTACATTACTCAAAGTCTTGCACTGCTCCCATTAATATACTCCAGCAGTTGGCATTGATGCTCTGTTCTCTGGGCATGCCTTTGTTCTGATTCCTGTTACAATACTTCTTCATTGTTTCTGCTGGTACCTTGTTGTTTAACTTTCGAGATCTCTGAATTAATGCCTCTGAGTGGCATGAGGGCTTCTCCAGCAAACTTGACCAGGTGGTCCAGGCCACCATTAAAGACTCACAAGTAACCTAAGTGGCAGGGTTTGATGCAGTGACAGTAGATGTGGGACATCTACACTCAGCCACAAGAAATGAGTCTGTCCCTTTTAGGACACTTTGTAATTCATAATATTGATGTATCTAATTTTAAAGAACTTAAGACCTAGGTAGCCCAACTTAAGGAGGAGGTCCAAGCACGAAGACATCAAGTGGAGAATGTGGAGGACTGCTTGAGGTGAAATGGTATCTGTATTGTCGGGATTCCAGTATCCAACGAGATCACAAGTGTGCAATTGTTCATCGAACAATGGCTCCTAGACTCTGTCCTGGCACAGGGTGCTGGACAGGACTCCACCACTGGGACCCCACAGGGCTCGGTGGAAGCACATATCTTACATTTTAGAGACAGAGAGAGGGCAAATTCATGCTGCAGACCAAGATGGCTGCCACTCTCTGAGAATCTGGGCAACCAAGAGAAAATCATGGTCTTCATGCCTGTGCCCCATCATCCTGCATGACTTCCTTTGGTGGGGTAATATGCTCTGGGACCCCCAGTGCCCTTACTAAACCATCCTTAAGGCTTGGGCGACACTTCTGACAGGAGAATTGCCCATGCATGTTTCACCGGAGAGCAAAACTGCCTTCCATGGTGCCACAGGAACAGGCATGTCTCAGTTTGCATCAGGCCCACATTTCTGGCAGCTACTGAGGTGTGGTGGCTTTAGCCACCTCACCCCACTGCTTACTTAGCAGTGCAGTTCCATGGCTCTACCACAGCCCTAGAGAGGTGCACAACTGTATGCTAGAGCTATGCCAAGTGAAGGGTGCTCCACACCAGGCTTTCATCAAACAGAGGAGAAAGCCACTGCAGAGCAACAGCAACTTTTTGCTCTATAGCCAGCCAGGTCATGGTGCACTGCAGTGTCCTAGTACTGCATAGGGTCCCACCTCCTCCTCCCATACTTTCTGGTTGTAGCCCCTCTGAATACCATGCACAGCCTGGGTCATCTCTGAGACCCCCTCTACGTCCAGGTAGGGGCCCTCAACTAATGAGTGCAGCAAGGTGCTGTGAGAGCCAGTGCCCTCAGGATACAGTAGGGGGCAGCTGCTACTATTAGATTCAGAGACAACTCGTCACCCTTGGACCTTACAATATTCTGAATCAGTCATTCCTACATCAGCAACGTCTTACTGTAGGTCAATATCAGGCACCTGATGCCCTGCCCACCTATACCCTAAGAAACATTTAGGAAAGGCCTAGCACCACATAGCGCCATATTAGCATAATTAGCATCTTTTTTATGCTAATGTGGCGTTAGGTTGGCAAAAATGCAGCACCGAATTTACAAAGTGGTGCAATGCACACATTGAGCCACTTTGTAGATGCCTGTGCCAGACATAGTTTATGCAAGGGGGAGGTGTTCCTCCATTAGGAGTATCCCAAAAAATGGCAGAGTGGATTCTAAAAGATTCCACTGCACCATTTTTCTCACTGTTTTTAACTCCAGTGCAGGTGTTCAGTTGAGGCACACCATTGTTTATAATGGGCCTCTATGTACTTTGCAGAATTAGCGCCAACATTTTTGCCGCTAATCCTGCATAGTACCAAAATAGCATCAGAAATTGTGACGCTACTGATACTAACATGCGCCATGGTGCGCCATATCATTAATATGGTGCACACATGGTGGCGTTAAGGGGGCACAGTGGGGCTCAAGAAAATTGGTGCCTTAATTTAATAAAGCACCACTTTTCTTAAATCTGGGCCTTGGGGTCATGGATGAAAACAAAACCCTGCTTTCCCAGCTACAGGTACTATCGAAGAAGCGAAGAGACCAGTTAATACAGTTAATAGGAACCACAAAGATTGCTTACGCCAGAGGGGTTCTGGTGTGGATTGCCCCAAATGTTACTTATGTGGTTCCACACAGTTGCACAGATAGTGCAGACCGATATGTGATCACATAGGGACTGCTGGACAGGAATTCAGAATTCAGGCAAATCTGCTTTCCTCAACACGCTGACCAAACTCTGCTTCACATGTGACAGACTTGAAAGCGGGTCTCTCCACCCCAACCCTGCAGGGCATTGTGAATAGCTGGGCCATCATCCACTTTGTGGGATGGATGCGTGCCTGGTACCTGTGGGATATTTAAAGACTCCAACACCCATCCTTATTACTCCACAGTACACAGCCTACATACCAGGCTAGACCTATCTCTAAGTAATTCTTGAATGACCACTTGCATAGTAGACATAGAATTCCTAAGGCACACACTGTCTGATCACAATTCCCTAAGAAAGTAACAAAATGGGGGTAATCCCAGAAAGTCTATACCAATTTGATGCCTGAATTTCACAGCACTGCATGATCCCATGGTGAGATACACTGTGGGAAAGGCTATCTTCCAGTACTTTGCTCACAGCGAGGGGACAGAGCCATAGCCTCCTTGAATGGGATGTGTTCAAGGTGGTGCTAGCAGATATCTGCATTAAGGCCAGATATGGTGTCAAAAAGGACTTGACCAGGGACAAACTGAGCACTGAAAGAGAGATCTGTAGAGCTGAATAAAACCTTGAACAGGGATATGGAGATGTTCAGAGCTTAAAGGCGCTGAGTACCAAGCTCAAGAATTTAATGGCCAGTCTAAGATGACTGTATGATTGCACATATCTGGCCCGACGACGTGTCGAGGACGACTAACTGGAGAAGATGCTGGCTTTGCTCTTAAGGCCTGACTCTTCATTTGGTAAAGGAAATGCCCAGACTGAGTATTTTGCCGGGCCATCTGGTGGGCATGGAACTTCCAAGGCTTAACCCCCAACAGCAACAGACACCGAATGACCCTATTTCTATTTGGGAGATCTGCTTGGTGATAGACCAGATGGCACACAAAAAAATCCTGGGGTTGGATGGATTCCCCGCTGAGTTTCACGCTACCTACAAAGTGACAATGGCCCCTAAGTTGTTCAAGGTATACAAGAAGATCTGAGAGATGAACAGTCTGCTGCACACAACAAGAGAGGCACTCAAGAGTTACTACTGAAACAAGGCAGATACCCTAGACGTACGCTTATTATGTTCTTTGGCAATGCTAAATATAGATCATAATATTTTTGGGGAATATATGCACATTTAGGCCACTGGACATAGCATCATTGTTTATTCATCTGCACCAGAACAGAAACATCTACCTAAATCTACGCCAGTTTTTCAGCCTGATCAATGCTGCCAGGGGTTGTGGATCACTACAGATAGTGGTCTTCCTCGACACAGGAGGAGGCCTATTTGATGCAGGTTTACGAGAGATTAGAGTTTGTCCACACTATCAGAGGTAGAGCTCTATTCTCTACATGGACCCGCTAGCACAGGTCCACACAGGCCAAGCAATCTCCAGCCAATTCCCAATAAATTAGGGGACCACACAGGGATACCCAGTCTTACACCTTATGTAAGCCACAGCCATGGAGTTGCTGGGTGTCTACTCAGGAGACAGAGAGCAACTTAGGGTATTAATCAAGGAGACAGATGACTGATTTACAGACATTTCCATTTTTCATTTGTGTTTTTGAATCATTTGAGAATTAAATTATCTTTGGTAGACATTGCTAATATGGGCCGATTTGTTCTGGATGACATTTTTAAAAATGGCAGATGTGTTGCACTGATGATGTAATATTACAGGAATTAAGACATCTACATACTTCATTTTGGTATCAAAGCATAGGTTTTTGGGGGTTAAGTAGTCTTATAGAGACAGAATAAAACTCCTCAGAGAAACCCTTCCACCATTTTCCAATATGATAGGTCTATAATAATGTATTTTAGCCATCATATTGGTAATTCATTTTAATAATGTTTTTGTTACAGGTTTTCTGTTGATTCAAATTTTTAAACATGAGTGAAGCAGGTGGTAGCAGAAGACCTTTACCTTCTGACAGAGTTTTGCTAGCTACACAATCTGAGGGCTCCTTCAACAAAGAAAAATGTGTCATATGCTAAACTAACCTGAAAGAAAAGGTAACATCATTCATTAAAAAGTAGTTCCAAAGTCTTAAACTACCTTATCTTTACATAATTCATCCCTAAGGTGTGCCCTATGTACCCCTAGGGCTGGGTGCCATATAACTATAAGCACAGACCTTATAAAAATAGTTTTATAAGCCCTGGTGAGGTAAAACAGCCAAATTCGTTTTTCCCTCATTGTAGTGAATGGCCTCCATAGGCTATAATAGGGAGACTTTATTTTAATTTTACCAGAAGTTTGGTATCAAATTAATTGTTATAATAAATCCCACAACTTCTAGTTGTTTGATTTGATATAACTTGTTCAGTTAAAGAGTTTTAGGCTTTACCTGAAAAGTTGCCGACTTCAGCCCTGCAGTGTTTTTACTGCTGTGCTCTTATTGGACAGCATTTGGCAGCCTGGCCAGGCTGCCTTGACGAGGTGTGAAGTGGCCTGGCTCCACACAAAGAGATGTGCCTGGGGGAGGAGATCTCCCCTCTGCAGATGGTGAAGCAGGAAGGGGGAGGGCTTCGAAACTGGTCTTCAAAGGCAGGGAAGGACGTTTGGAGCAACACCCTCACATCCTGCATACCCAGACAATTAGGTGCCCCCTTGATTAGATTAAGAGAGGGCAGGAGAGGGGTGTGTTTAGGGTTTTTAGCCACACCAGTGGGTGGGCTCAGCCAGATGTAACCTTCAAAAATCACTTTCAGCCATGATGGATTTGTGAGGAATGTTGCTCCCTGGGATTGATTTTTGCCACACTTCCCAGGAAGTGTTCATCACAGGGATAAAACTGGCAGACCTGCACCCACACCTCAGATCCCCATCAGATTCCAACAAGGAAGAAGTACAGGAGAAGAAGGACGGCCATGCTGGACCCCTGGCATGCACCTGGACTCTGCACTCTGAAGGACTGCACCAGCTGCACACTTGGGCTTCACCACAAGAAGGACTTTGCCTGGCTTCAACTGGTTCAAGGAGGGACTCCCTGTTTGCTACAGGTGAAAACATGCTAACCAGAGTCCCCTGCACCAACTCATGAAGAAACCAACCAGCTGACCACTGTCCAGTGGCCAAAAAAGAGTTTGAGCCAGGTGCATTCTGGGAGTCATAATCCACACCCCAAAGGAGCAGCTCAGAACTTCTGGAACCTTGGGGTGAGCTGTGGACCCCAAAAGAACCTTAAAAGAACATCTGGAAGAAGAACCAGAAGTTTGGAGAACTTTGGAGAACCTTTGGAAAAAAGCTCCATAGAGGGACCGACCCCCCACGGCAACTCTAGCCGGCTTGCCTCAACTGCACCCCGGCCTGACTTGCAGGTTCATCCCGGTGAAGAAAATCTTAAAAAAAGAGACCACGTCCGAACGTAGGAAGTTGACTGGGACCTCCCAGTCAGCATATCCGAGGAGGGCTCCAAGGACGTCGGATCAAGATCCAGGTTTGCCCTGGTGGTAGGATTTTCACCTCGAAAAAACGACTAAGTCCGAAGGTAAAAATCTCCACCGAGGGCTTCTGCGAAACATATCCGAGGAAGAGTTCCAGGAAGTCGGATTGGACTGGCAGGTTCGTCCCGCTGAAGAAATTCTTCCGAAAAACGACTAAGTCCTAAGGTAAATTTTTGATCGAGGCCTCCTGCGGGCTGTAGCCGAGGCGTGCTCCATTGCGGTTGGCCTTAGACTTTGACTTTGCCCCGGTCGAGGTGGGACCAGATGACCAGATTGGCGCTTTTTGTTTCTATGCGCTACAAAGCAATAATTCTTTAAAAATTCATATCCCCGTTCCCGTTATTCGATTTTATTTGTTTTGGTGTCATTTTAAAGCTAAAAATATTTCCTATTTTTATAAATTGATTTTGGATTTTTAAACTATTTCCTGTGTTTTATTTAATTACTGTTTTGTGATATTTAAATGCTTTACACTCTGTCTCCTAAGTTAAGTCTTGTCGCTCATTGCCAAGCAACCAAGGGTTGAGCTGGGTTAAATTTACTGAGAACTAACTGAACCTAAGTGGAGGTTAGTGGCCTATTGCTAAGTGTAGGTACTTACCTGCCTATACCAATAACCCATTTTCCAACAAGGGACAAATGGATTGATGAAAAAACAAAGTACAGAGTATGTGAGTCTCAAAGGGCAAACATGTTTTTATCTACAGCTAGTTTCTTCCAAGATGAAGTTTTCAGCCGAGTAGCTGATCTAAACAGCAAGGCAAATGTATTTGCAGTGGATTAGTATGCCCACTTGAACTGCATGCATTCATACATTCAAAAATATGAATATACAATGCGCTCCCAGCAGCAACGTAACCGCCAGCCTTCAGTTAAGTTTGCACTCTATAAAAAAGCAAATTACGCTTTAAAGCCACTCTTGAGTGCTGGCTATGGGTTCAATCTCAGTGAGATCAGAGAAATAATGGTCAACATTGATGAAACAGTATTGATCCATAATAATGAAATCAACGTTATTCTGGTGAGAATGTACAATGACAGAATTCATTTTTGTCAGTCTAACAAAAAGAATGAGCCACTGATGGTGTTCTCAGCTGATTTGACTCCTGAAGTTCTGGCTACGAAAATAAGATCAGGGCATGCAGTAAAATCAGCAGGGACCATTTTAAGAAAGGTCCTGAAAGATTTAGGCCCTCATTTTGAACCTGGTGGTCCGAACACCGCCCTGGGCCACGGTGGCGTTCTCACTGCCGACGGGCAGGCGGTGAAGCCCGCCACATTATGAGTGTGGCAAGTTGTCCTCTGCCAACCCTCCACATCCCTGCTTGTACCACAAGGGTGGTTGGACAGCCGGGCCGGAGATTAGCATCTCCATCCTGGCAGTCCACTGAAGACCGCCGGCAGTAGAGCGAGTCAGCTTCCCACCGGGGTTTCCGCGGTGGTAGCACCACCGCGAAGACCCTGACAGAAATGCTACGGTGACAGGACATTTTTTTCCTGTCACCGGCAGATGACTCCCCAACCCCCCTTGCAAACCCAATACCCCTCACCCCCTTTTATACCAGCACCCCCCTCCCCACCCACCCTTCCAGAACAGCATCCAAAATTCAATTTGCCAGTCTAACAAAAAGAATAAGCCACTTTTGGTGTTCTCAGTTGATTTTATTCCTGGAGTTCTTGATGCCAAAATAAGATCACAGGATGCAGTAAAATCATCAGGAACCACTTTAAGAAATGTCTTGAAAGATTTAGATTTTGGGCTTAATGACAAATTTTGTTTTGCACCAGAGCTCCCCAAATCATCAGAGTCAACAAGAATGCCTGACATTTTTTACATGATTGTTTAATATCAGCAAAGCAAAACTGTTACAAATTAAAGTTCTTGAGTTCAAAACAGAAGCCAGCAACATTGATGATGGCTTTAAAGATTTAAGCGAAGAAGTGGAAGGGATTCCCATGAAATGACAGGCTTATGCTGCGTAAATGAACTGTCTTTTCCAAATCATGTTTTATGAATTACATCACAGCAAAAGAAAAGCTCCGCTATACATGATGACTGGCCACGCAATCTATGAGAAGTGCAAAAGTAGGGAGCTAATCCCTTCAATGAATAGGATTGGAGTTGCAACAAGTGATAATTACATAGTACAGAGCGGGGACTTGTTAGCAGATCATACTGTAAAATCATGTGAATCCGAGAGCACACCACTTCAAAGTCTCTTTACCTGGATAGGATTTACAATTGCTGCTCTTGATAATTTTGATTTTGAAGACAGCTCTTCTTTTTCTGAAACATCCAACACACATGATATTGCCATGGTGTTTTTTCAACACTATACCAATGATGTAGATGCTAGAAAACAAGTTGTCAGCGGTAGGCATAAACAAAGAAGTTGCAAACTTATAACCCAACTGCCTTGCCAATGTGTGCAAAATCATTACAAGCCATCAACATGACCCAGTTTACCAAAAAATTTCAAAATGGCTCCGGATATGGATCTTCTTCTGCTTGATGCTGCATTCTGCAAAGCTGATTTAACTGAATTTATCATATACCTTATTCGGTGCGGCCTGAAGGAGGAAGATAAGCCAGTTCCTCCTTGGGCTGGAATTCATACTCTGACCTCCCAGAATACCATCCCACTGAAGAAGGTTGGACTAGGAATACCAATCCAAATCACATACTACACAACAGTATACACAGCTCTAAAAAATGTCCAAACTGTGTGTGCCCAGCTTGAAGACTAGCAGCGTTGCCCTGTCGGATAATGATGACATCCACCATCAAGCTGCTTGTCGGAGGCAGCCTGGCAGTGGAGGAGGGCCGCCTATGGTGGCCCTCATGTCTTCATTATGTGGTGGTCTGGGCCGCCATGGCGGATTTACTGCCACCGCCAACAAGGCGGCCCAGACCACCTAGTTCACAATGAGGGCCATATTCTCACGGGTGATGATACTATGAGCAAAATTGAAACAAAGCTTGGAGCTTTAACTGATGTACCTGTGCAGTTTCTAAAAGGATTAGCTGAGACAGAAGAAGAGTGTGACTTGTACGACATAAAAAAAGAACTTATGCGTGTGTGGTAAATAACTTCTGACTGTCACACATTTACCGATCTTCGGTACAGTGAGTTCAAAGATCAGTCCCGCTAAGTGACTTTCCGCCATACTCGGATGCTGCTTCTACTCCTTTAAGTACATGGGAGTGACAGTATACTACTTGGAAGAGGCCCTCTTATATGGCAACTTATGAAGACACTAGCAGCAACCAGACAGGCTGGTAAGTTTTAGATCATACTACCACTGTCCAGATGCTGATCCTGCCTCGGTTCCTATATTTTTTCTCAGCTCTCCGACCCACCTCCCACATAATTTTGGTAGGGACATAAACATTGTACTTTTAAAAGTTATTTAGTGCACAGGTAATCAAAGGGGGACTCTTGATTTTCCAGAATTCTACAGATCAGGGAGGCCTTGGTGCTCCCAACTACGAGATCCACTATGCACAAGCCCAAATTCAATAGATGATGAGATGGTGTAGTGGATGCAGAACCCCAAAAGAATTGTGATATTTGGGAACCTAGAAAAGACGAGGATTTCCATATGCCCCAGACATCCTACTATGGACCATTTCGCTGCTCAGAACTCTGGGTGAGACACATGGGACACATGTGGCCATAGAGAAAGACAGGAATTCTAATATTAGGGGATCTGTACAGCTGGCACTTAGAAGGGATACAACCCAGCCATGCCGGGCACACTGCAGTGCTCCTGTTGACTCATGGTATGGGCAGGAGAGCAGTAACAATACTCTGCTTCACGACACTGACACAACACTTACCCACCCATGTGACACCCAAAGAGAGATGGGAGCAAATGCATGGGGAAACGTATTTCAGGAAGGACTGGGCAGTACCTCTGGGGCAGTATGGCTAGCGTCCCGCAAAGGTAGATTAAAGAACACCCGTTGAGTTATATCTACCATAAGTACCTGACACCTACACGTTTAGCCCATATGTTTTCCAGGGTGAGTTTGACATAGCTGAGATGCCACGAGGAGAATGCAGGGTTCTACCACATGATGTGGCAGTGCCTGCTGATTGAACACTACTGGAAGAAAGCTCTTGAGGAGCTGAAGGAGGTGAATGAGAGGCCATTGGTCCTAGACCCCACGGTGTGTCTTTTGGGTGTATTGCCCAGGTCCAAGAGGGCGAGGCACATGGCAAAGTTTATTGACTTGGGCCTATTGCTCCAGACTTGGTGCACACAGATAGCATGGACATACTGGTCCCACCCGAGGAAATAACACCTGGTTGAAAGACCTGAGTGGATGGTCAACCACAGGGGCGGATGCCCTAGTGGAACTACTTAAATAGACTGGGGCTGGAGCAGAATGAAACACATGGTCAACATATTTGTTAGCCCTAGAGGCGAAGTCTAATATGCGACCCTCCTAAACTGAGTTGTGAAAGTGTGGACTCACACAGATACATGAGAACATATAAGCAAGTTGATGTCTATTGCAAATACTGAGTGCTATGCAGACACGGAAAGGTCTAAAGTGCACCTGTAACACTGGGTGATCACTGGGTGTCATAGACAATGTAAGCAACCAGCCTTCAAAAGCCCTTGGACTTACATGATGAATGATCTACTGTGGGCAGGGAAAAAATAGACAGTGGGACATGCAGGATTAGGGGGCAATTTTGTTATTATTGATTACGTTTTATAATGTTTTCTGCTCTATATGTTTTGTAAGTCCATAAAAAAGATATGCAGTCAGAGACACAAAGTGAGCTGGTGGATGCTTCAGGCTCCTGAACTTTGGTCAAAGTGTTCCTATGTGGCTTGTAGCCCTCTGTTAACAGTTTCCCATTGTTGGTTGATGATTTTGCATGTATGTATTATTTACCCAATGCAGTTGAACTACTGAAAAAATAACAATAAAGAGCAACTTTGGAAAAAGATTCATAGATAATAACTCAATAAACACTCTCCTAATATCATGCACCGCAAAAGGGTAGCTACTCGAGCGGACGCGTGCAGCGGCTGTGTGCAGTATGTGGACTGAGTCTGTGTTTAAGACAATGCAAGCTCAAGCCCTTTTACATCCATCAGCCCCCCAGTTTAGCCCATTACTGTAGACTCTGTCTTTCTATACTCCACAATATCTACACTTGTGATCAGCTTTTTTACTTACCAATTCCTATAATGTATTTACACCAGAAACTGATGAGACTGACATAGTAATCTCTGTCATGATCAGCACCAACCCAAATCAACAGTTGGCAGGAACCTCTAATGTCTGCTGTTTACTTACTGCTTACTGTTCATTTGTTCACTGTACAAAATAAATTGTTCTTTTTTTGGTCACTAATCAGAGTGTTATCATATTTGAAATGAAAATCTGGGTGCTTATCTCCTCCAGTACAGGGTGTTGATCCTAAATATTTTCTCTGGAATATGATCTGACTTATATTATGAGATGAAAGAATCATGACAGCCAAATTATCGTGGACCGGAATGTCAAGAGTAAGTACTTTTTTTTACAATAATATCAAAATTAAAAATATAGATTGCCATAACATTGTGTATTGAAAAATATTCCTATATTGTTTTTATTATTCTTTTGTTAAACTTGTATTGGTGATAAATATATAGTTTCTAATTCTTTCAACAGTGTAAGCATTTTTCAATTATTTATTAATGTTTTAATATAGATTTTCAGGATTGTTTTTATTGAGGTACTAGAATGTGTAGTATTAATATAAATATATATTTGTTTTTTAACATAAAAAAATTAATAGAATTTTTAGAAGTTATAATTGAATATTTTTAACTTTTAATTGTGAGTCATGAATATAGCAAATTCAAATATTTAAACAATTAAGTATTTTTTTTCAAATTAATGAAAATGTAATAAAATTATATAATTCTAATTTAATTTTATGATACTGCTGTATATTATTAACAAAACATATTATGATGAACAAATTTAAAAGTAAATAGCTAAATTGTCAAAAGAAGCGTTTACATTTTTTTAGCAAAAATTGCTACTCACAGGACTTTTTGGGGGCAAGCATAATATTTTTACAATATGTAGGACTAGTTTGGAGCCCGCTTTCATCGTGTTAATGTAGGTGGGAATCGCCACATGGATTTGCTGTGTGACATTATTCTGCACACCACTCCCCTCTCTTTCTTTTCACTTCCCATTTTCTCATCATCTATGTGGACCGTGGCAAAAATATATATGCAGTTTTGATTGATGATACTAAGATTGAATTTATGACTACTTTACTTATGGGGCTATACCATTAACAGGCCACTATAGACCTTATGAACCTGAGGACACCATGTTTATTTTTTGATGTATACCACTGTATTCCATCTAGAAGAGACAAAGGCACTGATGATGAAGTGCATACTTTACCTGACATTTCTTCTTTTTAGGTATACATACCACCTTCACTTGACTACTAGATTGAGTTGCTTGAATCTTCGCATTAGAACTGCTTGTGACTAATTGTCCTTACTTGTATATATATATTTAGATATTTTGTCCACTGGAGCTTGTTGCTACCCCAATGGGGCCCATCCCTTAATATGAGGAGGGTAAGGATGGTTCCTCTGAATTAAAGAGGACGGTGTGTGTCTGTCTAATCGACCATTGACTACTCATTTTTGCACATCACATAGGGGATGATTCACCAGTGTGTTCTCGAACTTCCCCACTTGTTCACAGTGCACACAATTTGTCTTTTGTACTGTGTTATAGGCTTTTATCCCTTTTTTCATTCCAGGTCCCTGCGAGATATCTCAATGTAGGGTTTATGAAGAATGAGGATTAGGTAGGGTTGTCGGTCCTGACAAATCGCATTATATCCTTGTTGATTGTAGAAGCGCGAAACATGTTGACATCTTTTTCTGAGGCAGTATAGGGATTTCCGTACTTGCACTCCCAGAATATTAGGGTAGTGTTTATCAAATATCTCACCTGATTAGGGGAGACTAGACATTAATCTTATTTCCTCCCCTATACTCTTATTTTAATCATGACAAAGGACCATTTCCTAATAAAAATTTGTATTGCTTTTTCCTTTAGTCATTTTTAACAGCACTTTTTTCGTACCAATCCCAAATTACAGCATTCATCGACCCGCATTTTTCGAAGTAAAAGATCTCTGGCAAAGAGTCCCCTTGTGGGGCCCATCAGGCATGGCAGTCCCGGCCTGACGAGGAGCAAAGCCCGATTATGAAGCATGTCACCAAGCGGTGAGTGAGGGCTGTTGTTCCGGCTAAACTGGACTTTCAAGAACGTCTTCTCCCTTCCCCCCCTTCTCTTTTTTTGCTTTATTTAGCGATTCATCCCTCAGTGGAACTGTGTATTCTTTGTGTGGTGAAAAAGCTAGGGTAACCACGCAGAAAGGAGACTGGTCCAACATGATCCTATACAGCCGCAAGCTCCAGTAGACTAATCAATATATTGATGGGATTCCCTGCTCAGGCAATAGAACGTGGACAATGGGCCTCTTCTGCAGGCACTTTTAATTTGTATGGCCCTCTGAACCTAGTTGGTCTCATTTTGTTAAAACATTCTTGAGTCAGTGGGCTGTGCCATGGGGAACACTTTTCCTCATCTGTTGACATCATCTGTGAGGCTGCTAAATGTAGTTTGCTCATAGATACATCCCAGTAGGTAGACAGTACCAACATGGCCAACAAGGTGATATGGCCTATTCCAAACCTAGGACCTCTCTTCCTAAGAGACAACAACCAACAGAGATCACAAACAACTGTCAGTGTCAGGAGATAGGCCCTATTTATCCACTGCTAGGTAGAAACTCCAAGTGGAAAACTCCAAGATGTTTCTAAAAGTGGGGGGAAAAAAACTCCCAGAAGTTAGGCTCCCTACTTCCACTCTCTTTTTTGATATCTCAGGGGTGGTATCCAGAATGGATTCTCAGCCTGGGGTCTATACCCTGTGACAGAACAGGTGTCTGGCAAGGCAGGACTTACAGGGGGAACTATCACCCCCTCAAGGGTGCACACTCTGTCTCTGCCATGCAGGTATCTGCCTGATGCAGGTCTCCTGTCTTCTGTCTCTTGGACAGCACATGCACAGCATCTAGACCTGACATTTCCTCCCACCATGGATTTTTCCCACCTTCTAACCTTTGCTCTCCATTTGGGCCTCCTTACTCCCTGATGTAAAGTAGTGACCCCAGAAACCTGAGCTTTCAGGGCACCCTGAGCTCTTCTATCACTTGTCATAATTAATTTCCCAAGATGCTGTCAATATGCATCTGGGGACTGACTAGGACCCTCTTCCGGGCCGCTACTCCAGCTCATTCCAGGGATACTAGGACCATATGACAGTCAAAGTCCTGCCCATGGGCCTGTGTTACCCTAAATACCTTCTGCTCTAGGGAGTACCTCCCCCATTGACTACCTCTATTGAGTTGCCACCAGTAGGTGGTCTCTTGGTACAGATGGGATTCCCCCTGCTTGTGCCCTAATTGTGACTGATCAAAATACGTCAGCTTGAAACAGGGCATAATAGGCCTCTGCCCATCAGAGTCTGTCCTATTTTCAGAAGAGGCATGGGCATCCTTCTCCCCCACATGAGTTTGGGCCCTTTTCTGAGACTTACCTGTTTTACTGGTGTTTAGACAAAATATTGGAGAAAAAAGATTGTGTGGACAGAAAATTGTTTGAAGAATAGTGAGGGCACAAATGTTGTGAAGGTAAGTTTCTGTAAGTAAGTTAATTTGTACAGTTGTACTATGCATAACTCTACCTCTATTATATATATATATAAATATATATTGTTAGAAATGGGGTCTTTGGTTGGCAGTCAGGTTACCCACAGTCAAAGAAAGGACCCTCACTCTAGTCAGGTTAAGTCACACACAACCTAAATTATCCTGTGCCCACCCTCTGGTAGCTTGGCACTGCACAGTCAGGCTTAACTTGTAAGGCAATGTGTAAAGTATTTGTGAAATAAATCATGCAATAACACTGTAGAACACCACAAAAATACACCACAAAGTGTTTAGAAAAATATATAATATTTATCCGATAAGATGCAGGTCAAAACTATCAAGATGCAATGAGTATACGTTGAAATTCCACTGTAAAAATGACATAAAGGCCCTCATAACAATCCTGGCGGTCGGTGATAAAGCGGCAGTAATACCGCCAACAGGCCGGCGGTAACAAAAATAGAATTATGACCACGGTGGAAACCGCTCAGACAGAGAGCCACTTTAACACACTAACCGCCACAGTGGCATCTACAACCACCACAGGGGTAACCGCCAGCAGCCAGGCAGAAAACAATGTATCGCCCACACTATTACTACAGGCCTATCCACCACCTTTTCCGGGTTTGGTACCAACGACATCAAAAGCACGGTGGAGACAAGGGAACAACCATGATGCCATGGAGCCTGAGCTGTACATATTTCCGATGCTTGTCTACATTTCCTGCATCATGAACACAAACATTGGCGAAGACGACCTAGCACACAAGGGAGAGGGGGAGGAAAAAGAGAGTGACACACACACACACAACACGCACCACCCCCACCCTCAACACCATACACACAATCTGATGCACAAACACTACATATCAACCCCGTACCCCTCAGGAATAATGCAAGGACAAAATGATTGGAAGAAAGTGAGTGTAATAAAATAAAATAAAACGAATACGTGCATCAAAATACAAACGTATATACATATTTACAAATGTAGGGAAACTGCCCAGTCCTCAATGTCCGTGGGCCACAGGGCCACATCACATAGGAAAAAGCCCTACATCACTCCTGCAACAACACCGAGAGAACACTGCAGGGGCACCAGGTCAAAAAAACACAGGCACCTCAGGGGGACGGGGAATTGGGGGGAACCTCAGCCGCAAGATGGTAGAACACCAATAGTCCTGGAGGGGGCTACATGCCTGTGCGATGTCCTGGGGAGTGCAAGGCCACAGACTTTCAAATGGGTGGTTTGACAACTGCCTGGTCCTGGGGAGCGCAAGGCCACAGTCTGTCTAGTGGGTGGTTTGCCCACAGCTTGGTCCTGGGGAGTGCAAGGCCACTGTCTCTCTAGTGGGTGGTTTGCCCACTGCTTGGTCCTGGGGAGTGCAAGGCCACTGTCTCTCTAGTGGGTGGTTTGCCCACTGCTTGGTCCTGGGGAGTGCAAGGCCACAGGCTCTCAAGTGGGTGGTTTGCCCACTGCTTGGTCCCGAGGAGTGCAAGGCCACAGTTTCTCAAGTGGATGGTTTGCCCTCTGCTTGGTCCTGGGGAGTGCAAGGCCACAGTCTCTCAAGTGGGTGGTTTGCCCACTGCTTGGTCCTGGGGAGTGCAAGGCCACAGTCTCTCTAGTGGGTGGCTTCTCCACTGGTTCTGGAGGAGGCCTTGTGCCCAATGTGCTTCATCCTGAGAAGGATGGGGTGAGTGGATGGCATCTCCACTGGTTCTGGAGGAGGCCTTGTGCCCAGGGTGCTACATCCTGGGAAGGATGGAGTGAATGGATGGCTTCTTCCACTGGTTCTGGAGGGGGGCCTTGTGCCCAGTGTGCTTCATCCTTGGAAGATTGGGGTGTGCCCAGTGTGCTACATCCTGGGAAGGATGGGGTGAGTGGATGGCATCTCCACTGGTTCTGGGGGGGGGGGGGCCTGTGCCCAGTGTGCTCCATCCTGGGAAGGAGGGGGTGTGCCCAGTGTGCTACACCCTGGGAAGGATGGGGTGAGTGGATGGCTTCTTCCACTAGTTCTGGAGGGGGCATTGTGCTCTGTGATGAATATCTTAGGGAGTGCAAGGTTACAGTCTCTCACCTGGGTGTCAGAACCACAGGATTTTCAGGGGCCAGGACTCCCAACAGCCCATGGAGGCAGGACTACACAATGTCCGCCAGCTGTGACAACTGCTCAGTGGTGACAGTGGCAGTGCTGGTGTCGGTGCTGGCAGTGGTGAGGGAGGCTCCAGCCCATCCCCTGCAGCCTCTGACGGCTTCCTACTGGGGATGCTGCTGCTGGCAGTGGTGGGGGGAGGCTCTAGCCCATCCCCTGCAGCCTCATGCAGCTGCCTGCTGGGGCTGCTTCTTCTGGCAGTGGTGCTGGTGGCGGTGCTCGCGGTAGTGCTGACAGTGGTGGGGGGAGGCTCCATCCCATCCCCTGCAGCCTCGGACAGCTGCCCACTGGGGCTGCTGCTGCTGGCAGTGGTGCTGGTGGCAGTGCTGGCAGTGGTGGGGGGAGGCTCCAGCCCATTCCCTGCAGCCTCGGATGGCTGAACCACCATGGTTGGTGGTGGGGGCTCTGAATAAGTCCCAGCATCAGGCCTCATGTCCTTCCTGCCTGCTGGTGCAGGCCCCTTGCCCTTCTTGTCAGCAGCTGGGGATTGCCCCTTGCCCTTCCCTCCTGCAGCTGGTGGTGCCTCCTTGCCCTTCCCTGTCACAGCTGGTGGTACTTCCTTACCCTTCCCCTTCGCAGCTGGTGGTGGAGAGAAAGCTTCTTAGGGACTTTGGGGTGGGAAGAGGGTGAAGGTTTGGGAGTAGAGAAAGGAGAAGTGGTTGGAGGAGGTGTCTGCTGTGTTTGGATGCAGGTGCATGGGCTGGATGCTGTTGTGAGATGTATGGCTGTTGGGTGTCTTAGTGCTTGCGTTTGTGTACTTTGGGAGGAGGGGCACAGACACAGTGGGAGAGGAAATAGCAGACATGAGCATGGATGTGGGGGTGGTGACTGCCAGTGAGGGGCGTGTAGTGATAGGCGTGATGGTGGTAATGGATGAGGATGTAGTGCATGGAGGTGTGAGTGGAGAGGCTACTGGGAGGAGGTAGATGACGAGGAGGAGGGGGCCACAGTGGAGGCAGTGGATGTTGGTATGTCTGCATCTGGATGGTGTTTGTGTGAGTGCCTGTGGGATGATGTGTAGTGCTTGTGTTTGCCTGAACCATTCCTGTGTGTTGTCCTGGGTGCATGCTGGTCTGTCTGTGTGCGTGGGATAGGTTGGGGTTGAGTGTAATGGGATTGGGGAGAGGAAGTTGGAGAGGGGATGCTAGAAACAGGGACAATGGCTGCCATCAGGGAGGAGGCCAGAGCCTGGATTGATCTCTGTTGGACCGCTATGCCAGAGTTAATGCCCTCCAGGAATGCATTTGTTTGTTGGAAATGGCATTAACAATGGCTGACTGCCCAACAGAGATGGATCGCATGAGGTCAATAGACTCTTCACTCAGGGCAGCAGGGCTAACTGAGGCAGGGCCTGAGATGCATGGGGTGAAGGAGATGCCCACCCTCCTGGGTGAGCCAGAAGGGTTGGGACTACAGTTGCGACTTGTTGTAGGATAGGCCTAGTCACCTACAAACATAAGTACTGTCATAGTTTCAATAGTTTTTATTTAACACAACAGCAATCTGCGATAAGTTGCATGTGCTGCCATGTCGTACTTGGACTCTTGCTCTAGGCAAGACTGCTGGTTTGTGGATGACAGTAATTATGTTTGTAGGTGGCTATGCCTATCCTACAACAAGTCACAACTGTAGTCCCAACCCTTCTGGCTCACTAACAACACCTCACCAAAACCCAAACAGTTAACAGTGATTTGTGGCAGCCTTTATGCATGGACTCAAGAGTATGGCATCTCAGGGAGTGTTGTGGTTGAACATAGATTACCCCTTTCTCACAGATACATCATGTCTCAATCAAACACAGGCAATAATGAAGATGCAGTAAAGTTTCAATAGTTTTTATTTAACACAACTGCAATCTGCGATAAGTTGCATGGGCTGCAATGATTAAGATAATGAAAAGTGCAAGGAACAGAATGGTAAAAACAAGAGTCATTATTATAAAGACCCCTACATCTTGCAATGGTACAAAAAGGCATGAAGTGTGTAACATGTCCTAATACCCTATCTCGATAGGCCTAACCGTCTACCTAAAGGAGAGCTTGGTATGTTAAAACTAATCTGCCAATGCCATGTCCCTCGAAAGAGCCCCCAACCCTCGTTACCTTGGAATGAGGTCTCTAGCTCAGACTTCGTAGAGACATGAAGTCCAGGTCAGTGTCAAGGCAACGTGCAGCATCGATAGCAGCAATGGTATCTGGTTGGAATCCCTCTGATTATCTGTCTCAAGTGTGATGTATTTATACAGATCTACTTGGACCCCTGACGTAGGCTGTTCCCAAACAATAGTTAACGCCGCATGCTTGGGATGGTAATTTCTAATGTGAGCACCTACAGTTTGTTTGTCTTTGTCGCTTGATTTGACACCTTAGCGAGGTGACACTGATAACATAACTCTAAACAAAAAGGGCCTAACTATAAACAAAACAGCCATTTTAGAAGAATTAATTAAATAAATGGTCTAAGACAGAGCAAGCTAAGTAGGTTAAAAGTCACTAGGTGACGGGGGTACGAGTCTGCAAGCCAAAGGCTAAGTTAACTCCTGTTATCCCATTAAAAGGTGAGGGAGTCCAAAAAGCTAAAATGCTGTTCTGGATTAAAAGCGAAGCATAAAACAAATCTAAAAAAGAAACATAGTTAAAAAATTAATAGTTTCAAAAACATACAAAGAGACTTAACATCGACCATGACATGCAAACAAACTAGGATTCACTACACCCTCCCCATTGCCGTAACAAGCATGATGCCATTACCGGACGCCACCAAAGGTGAGGGAGTCCAAAAAGCTCAAATGCTGCTCTGGATTAAAAGCGAAGCATAAAACAAATCTAAAAAAGAAACATTGTTAAAAAATTAATAGTTTCAAAAACATACAAAGAGACTTAACATCGACCATGACATGCATAGCTCTGTGGTGGTATGGGACTGTGCCTGGGTTACCGACTGTCCAGAGATCCCTGATGGGCCAGGTTGGTCATCCAGATCCAGGCGTCCAGAGCTGCTGTCATCACTGTGGGCCTCTTCTGGGGGGGACTTAATGTTGCTGGTACCTCCTCTCTGGCGATGTTGGGTGGGGGCCCTGTGGGGATGTAAATGCAGTGTTATTGTTTCTGTGTGTGTCATCTTGTGCATGGATGTGTTGCCCTCTATGGTTGTTATTGCCCTGTCAGCTTTGCCTTGTGTGAGTAGTTATTTTGTGGGCTAGGTGATTCTCTCTAGTGTGCATGCTTTAGTGATGGGTGTCCATGCATGTCTGTGATGTGGTCCGTGCATTGATGTTACATGCAGGGCTTGGTATTGGGAGGGGTGGATTGTGATGGTGGGGTGTGTGTGAGGTGGTGGAGTGATGGGAGTGAAGGTAAGAGTGGGAGTATGTGATGGCATGCAGGTAAGGGGGTGATAGTAATAGAGAGTTGACTTACCAGAGTCCAGTCCTCCTCCTACTCCTGCCAGACCCTCAGGATGCATGAGAGTCAAGACTTGCTCTTCCCATGTTATTACTTGTAGGGGAGGAGGTGGGGGTCCAACACCAGTCCTCTGTATAGCTATTTGGTGTCTTGCTGCTGTGGACTGCACCTTTCCCTGTAAGTCATCCCTTGTTCTGGGATGTTGTCCCATGGTGTTGACCCTGTCCACGATTCCCTGCCATAGCTCCATCTTCCTAGCAATGGATGTCTGCTGCACCTGTGATCCGAATAGCTGTGGCTCTACCCGGATGATTTCCTCCACCATAACCCTTAGCTCCTCCTCTGAGAACAAGGTGTGTCGTTGTGGTGCCTTGGGTGTAGTGTGAGTGGTGTGGGTGTGTGGGGTGATGTGTTGGGGTGTGTGATGTAAGGTGCATGGATGGTGTATAGGTGATGGTGGTGTGTGGCTGTGTTCTTTTCTGTGGTCTTGCTATCTCTCTTGTGGAAATTGTTTGTTTTCGTAAAGGGTTGTGGGTAATGTGGGTGGGTGTTTTATAGTGTGGGTGTGTGGGTTTGGTGTGTGTATGTGTGTCAGGTGTGTGTTATTCAAATTGTCCAATGTGGTGTTGTTTTGTTAGGTTGTGTGTATTTTGAGCGCGACGGTATGTACAGTCAATGGTTTAATGCCATTGAAAGTACGCCATGGTGATTCGTGGGTCATAATGCTGTGGGCGTAGTTCTGTTGGCGTAATGGTGTGGGTTTTGCTACCGCTAGTTTATCACTGACCTTTGGGCTGGGGGACTTGTTTGTGTGGCTGTATAGTGACGGATTGCTATGTGTGGGTCATAATATGGGTGGCGGTAATCCGCTGCGGAGGCGGTATGTTTGCGGCAGTCAGCATGGCGGTAAGCGGTACTTGCCGCCAATGTCATAATGAGGGCCAAAGTGTCTTTAGTCTCTTAAAAAGCAACAAGGGACACTTACAAGCACAAAGTAGCTGGTTTACGTTCAAATTCTCTGCAAGGGACCACAGAGAAGGAGATGTGTGGAAAACGGGGAGGTGTGCGTCAATTTCTCCAGGCACACAGAGACGTTGTGTTATTTATTTTCCACGCAGGGAAGACTGTGCGTTGATTTCTGGCACGCAGACTTGGATCCTCTTCGGGTTGCGGGGTTTTTGGATGCCCTGGGGATGATGCATTGAAATCCAGTGCTTGCAAGACGAAGTCACAGGGGCTGCGTCGATCCGGTGGGCGATGCGTGGACATTTCTAATGCTGCATTGATTCCTCTCAGGAAGTCTGGCACTGGTTAGCAGAGTCCTAAAACCGGCACAAACAGTGTCCAAAAAGTGGAGAGAGGCAGGCAAAAAGTTAGGGGTTACCACCCTACAGCTGTCAGATCTAACATATATATATATGTATATATATATATATATATATATATATATATATATATATATATATATATATATATGCATATATAAACACAAGTCTGGCGTGGTCGCTCCGCACCTAAGCGCTGGCGGTGCTTGACAGTTAACGGGCGCCACTGTGTTATTAAATTACCACTTTCCCCCTTTCCTTTGCAGGGAGGATCAGCACTCCAAGCAAAGGTTTGATGTAATTTATTTTAAAAAATCAACAGGAATGCGTTTTGGCATTTCTGCCTTCGTCGGCCTGTTGGGTGCCATGTTTGTTTACTTTTCATACTAATCACATGATCGTATCATTCCAAACTGTATAAACTAAACTTGATTTCTCCATATCAATTTCAAACATGATTGGTGGCACTTCAATACATTTACCATTAAATGATTCTTAATAAATATTATTTGTGATTTATTCTGATTTACACTCTTCGTTCGTAAATACATCTGAACAGGTCAAAATGACAGTAATGGCTACAAAATACCCACAGAGGACCAATGATGTATGTAAGTGTACACATACAACAAATAATTCTTAACAGTTAAAATTGGAGGCACTTCAATGCATTTACCATTAAATTAATCTTAATATATATTATTTGCGATATATTTTCCCCCAGAGCCTACTGGTTTCTGCCCCTTGGGGGCAGATCGGCCTAATAGAAATACGCTGATCTGCCCCCAAGGGGAGCAGAAACGGCATAAAATAAATTTGCCACCTCAGGGGAGTGACCGTTGCCTAAGGGGTTGTTCCCCTTGCACGAAATTGGCACAAAAAATCCCCGATGACTAGTGGTTTCTGCCCCCCTTGGGGGCAGATTGCCCTAATAAAAAGCGGCCGATTAGCCCCCAAGGAGGGCAGAAATGGTCTAAATACAATTTGCCCCCCAGGGGAGTGACCCTTGCCTAAGGGGTCGCGCCCCACCTCTAAAAAACAAAATAAAAACAAAAAGATCCCTGGCGCTTAGAGGTTTCTGCCCCCCCTGGGGACAAATTGGCCTGGTAACAATAGGCCGATCTGCCCTCGGGGGCAGAAAAGGCCTTGAAAAAAAATCGCACCCTTGGGGAGCAACCCTTCCCCAAGGGGTTGCTCCACTTATGAAGATTTTTAAATATAAAATAAATCCCTGGTGTCTAGTGGGCAATTTAGAAGCCGGATCGCTTCACAATCCGGCTTCTGAAATGCTCTGAGCGACTTGAAAGGGAAGGAAATTCCTTTCCTTCCCTTTGAAGCTTCTCAGGCCCCCATCACATGATCAGAAGAGAAATGCTGAGCATTTCTCTTCTGATCACGGGGAAGTGACCTCTCATCTGTCCTACTTTTTAAATTCCATGTGCCCTGTCCTATGATCCTTTAGGACCTACCTTAATGATGACTTTTAGATCTGAAAGACAAAGGTTTGGGCCTGGAAAAATGTTTTTTCAACCAGATCAAAATGGCAGTTGAAAACTGCAATTTAGGCTGCTGTGGCAGGCCTGAGTCATGTGTTACAGTGCTACTTTAGTGGGTTGCATGATGAGTGTTGCAGCCCACTAGTGGCATTTAAGTTATAGTCCCTGTGTACATGTTTTACTATATAACAGGAACTAACAAGTAAGTTAAATGCATCATTTGTATACCAATTTACTCATGCTTGGAAGGCAGAGCAAGCACTTTATCATTGATTAGCAGGAGCAAAGCACACAGAGGCCCTCATTATGAACCTGGTGGTCTCATGACTGCCAGGTTTGAGGTGGCGGTCGGACCTCTGCCAATGCGGCGGTCCTAGTGCCATATTATGACTCCGACGGTCGTGCCACCAGCACCGCCAGGATTAGTCGTCTTGGTGGTCTGGTGGATACGGCGGAACTAATCTGCCAACTACAAGCAGCGCTGCCCTAGAGATTACGACTTTGTTCTCCGCCAGCGATTTCATGGCGGTAGTACTGCCATGAAAAGGCTGGTGGAGAACAGGTGCAGGGGGCCCCAGGGGGGCACCTGCTCTGCCCATGTACTTGGCCAGACAGTGAACATTGTAAGGGTGATGGTGCAACATGCGCACTACAACATTGCCACTAGCTCTGTTATGAACTAGAGACAATGCTGTAGGCCATTTCCCGCTGGGCACGTGGCGGAAACTGAGGTTTCCGCCCGCTGACCCACCGTAAAACTCGTAATGGGGTCGAAGGGGAGGCAGCCACAATGACAGCAACCTCCCCGTCGGAATTTTGGAGGACGGGCTTTTCTGTCCGCTGAAATTGTAATGAGGCCCATAGTCCTGAAACCCAATAAATATGGATTCAGAAATGGAAGGAAAACATCTGAGTTGTCTTTGCAGAAAAAGCCCCATCCAACAACATTTATTTGTTTGCAAATGTTCATACTGACCAAAACGCAATAACATATTTAGAACACGTTTTAAGTTAGCAGAAAATAATAAAAAAACATTATTAGTATTTATACATTTGAAACATTTTTCAATAACAGAAAACATTTTTCCACAATGAAAGCTTTTTTTCATTTCAATTAAATCACCCTTTTGTTTTTTCATTATTGTAACTGTCTTTTCATTTTCATCATTCACTGTTGGTAAGTGATGAAAGAGATGTAAGATCCCTGATCATTTGAAAATGTAAATCTATTATAAACTTAAATATTTTCAAAAAGTAAACTCTTATGAGGGTTTTCTTTTCAGTAAAGGTGTTCCGATATGGACATATTGTGTGGTGAGTATACTAAGTTCTATGTTTTAGTTGTATGGTGGGTGTGATTTGTAAAAAATAATATTTATCTGTATGTTTCACTTAGATTTTTAACTTGCACACTTTGTAAAGGCAAACTTAAAAATGTTAATTTTTTGCTTTGGGGTGGAATTTGTTTTAATTGTTTCCTTTAATAGTTACATCCTCGGCTGCACCGCTCGGCTGCCAAGGGCGTAACCGATCGCAAGCTGACATAATTAGAGGCCGCCATTGCACTGGGAGCCATGGAAGCCATTGGCTTCCAGCGGGAGGAAGGAGAAAGAAGGTGAGTTTCTCCTGTGGCCAGGTGGGCCGTTGCAATACAAGAGGCATCGGGGGAAAGGGAAGGGTTTTCCTTTCCCTCGATGTCTCTTTCAGCATTCCTGCTCTCCGATCGCGATGTGATTAGGCAGTGGGAATGCCCACTAGACACCAGGAATTTTTGTTTATTGTGTGCTTTGTTTTTTTTATGTTGCGAGGAGCAGCCCCTTTGGCAAGGGTCGCTCCTCTTAGGGGGCCAACATGTTTTACTCCATTTCAGCCGATTTTTTTAGGCTTATCTACCTCCAGACATTTCTGAAAACTAGACACCTAGGGGAATCTAGAATGGAGTGACTTGTGGGGCTCTCACCAGGTTCTGTCACCCAGAAAACTTTGCAAACCAGAAAAACATGTTTCTTTGCCTGGAACATAGACCTCTGAAAAACGATCTACAAAGTGATCAAGGATAGGCCTAATCTTAAAAAGGCAGTCATAATCAGGTCGATCTTGTGGCAAGACTAGAGCATTGTCAACAAAATGCAGTATCAGAAGAAGAAGCAAGTACCGATTATGAGTCATGATTGCAGGAAATATAGCTGTTTCCATCAAGGGGCTAATAGAATTTTGTTTACTTTTCAGAAATGTTAGCTGTCTGGGATCCAGCATTGGTTTTACACCCATTTCTGTCACTAACCAGAAGGAGGCTAAAAGCACAAAAAATAGTAAAAATGGGGTATGTCTCATTAAAATGCCAAAATTGTGTTGCAAATGTGGTTTTCTGATTCAAGTCTGCCGGTTCCTGAAAGCTGGGAAGATGGTGATTTTGCACTGCAAACCCTTTGTTGATGTCATTTTCAGGGGAAAAAAACACAAGCTTTCTTCTACAGTCCTTTTTTCACAATTGTTTTTAAATACAAAATTTGTGCTGTATTTTGGCTAATTTCTTGGTCTCCTCCAGGGGAACCCACAAACCCTGGGTACCTCTAAAATTCCTAGGATGTTGGAAAAAAAGGATGCACATTTGGCGTAGGTAGCTTATGTGGAAAAAAGTTATGAGGGTCTAAGCACAAACTGCCCCAAATAGCCTAAACAAGGCCTGGCACCTGAGGGGGAAATGGCCTGGCAGTGAAACGGTTAAGGAATGACGATGAAAATTAAGATTTTATGTCATGCATCCTTATTTTGGTTTGCTGGAATTTTTCAATTAATTGTGTAAGGTACGCATATACAGCTGATATTTGTATGTAATCACATTATTTTTTAATTTGTGGTTTGGCTTTTGTTTAGAAATGGGTTCTGGCTTTTATGAATGTTCAGTATTCATAATGGAATTTTTCCCTTTGATAGATTATGGAATATTTTGGAAGTTTTCTGTGTTGGCATTTTTGGGAGGGGGGGTTCTCTTTGTGGATTACTGGCATGTTTTAGGAGAGGAGTTTTGGAAATGTTTCACTCCAACTATATTTTAAATATACTATTGAATAATATTTTGGAATGAGATAATGGTTGGTTTGAACTGTTACATCAGATTGTGTCTTTTGTAGCATTGCACTGTATTTTGCAGTCTTTTTGTTTGTCTTAGAAGTGTCTTTTACTCTGTGTAGTTATCTGGGGTTGTTTTTTGGACATTCAAATTAATTTACATTAGGTTGTATAATTAATTGTTCTCAGCAATATATATATTGTAAGCAATAACATTTATTTTAGGGGGTGTATTTTAATATTTGTGTTAGGTCTTCTCATTGTATATTGGGTATGTGAGTCAAAAACGAATATGCATTGAAAACATACTTTTTTCTCGGTTACTTTTATAAGAGGTTGATTGGAAGAGGTTTTATTTTTGTGTTCTTATTTTTTAAGGAAGGATGTTCGGATAAATTTGTTATTGAGAAGGCTGTAAATGACTCATTCAGGGTAATGAAGGCCTTGTAATTCTTTTTTTTAAAACCTATTTTTTATTATTCTACATGTTTACAACAGTAAGCGTGACAATGATATAAAACCCAAATCGTCACTTCCTTTTTATTCATCATTAAAACATTCTATAATTACAAGCCTGGCGGAAATAGGCATGGACCCCACCAACATTTGTAAAAAAATTCCTGTTTAGCAACAGAGAATAATGCAGGGGTGGTCAGAGTCACTGGGGTAAGGGTGTACCTGCTAATCCAAGCAGTAAAGTTCAAAGCTAATCATATTTCAACAAGTACCAAAAACATATAACATTTAAACATACCAAAAACTGGGCGTGTCCTGCTGGAGATTTACCAAAGTACTAATGTTTATCTCAACATGGGGAGTGAGAGTTGCTGAGATGACAGCCAGAGGGTGGGCGTGTGTTTCAAGGTACCAGTATGATAGTTCTGAAGTAGATAGGCCAGGAACCAATCATGACCCAGGGGATCCTGATTCGCCCTCACGTTCCTCCCCTCTCTCTGGAGGAGAGAGGATCCTACCAATGCTATCAATCTGGGGAACATTCGGCACTATGGTGTGCCAAGCCAGAGTGTGTTCAGCTGTTCTGCGCCTCACTCTGGAGGGCTGCCTCTTCGCAGCCCACTCACTTTATTACTTTAGCACACCAGTGCAGTAGATCAAGGTCCCAGGGGTCCTTCCAGGTGACTGCTTTTTATGTGTGAGCCAGTATCAATACCAGGTCAAGGACTCAGGAAGCAATAGCTCTTGTTTTGGGACTAAAGAAAAGGCCCAATAGCAAGCAGAGTGGTGTTTTTAGAATGTGACTTTCTGTAGCTCTTGTAATGTATTGGACAATAGTTTCTCAATACTGAGAAAAGGCTGGGCAAAAATCAGTAGCCACCAAGTTTCTTCTGGTGCACGCCGCCTGTTCTATAGGGAAGATAACATTTATGGGTTTGGTGTAATGTGTACTCTGTCCAAGAACTAGGTCAGTATGAGCTTAAACTAGCATTCCCCGAACTGTGTCGGGTGTGTTCCAATATTGAGCCAATAATTTTGTCTGAAATCAGAGTGTCCTTGTCTGCCACCCATCGATCTCGTAAGTCTGCCAAGTTCCCCTTTGCTTGTCGTAACAGCGCACCCTGTACAGTAGTGCGAAGGTTTTGATCCAGCCAGATGTGGTGCATTTGATGTGTAATGCTTCCTGCACTAAATGCTTCTTCATCCCCTTGTGCAAGTGTGCCTGAATCATAGCCCAAATAGCCCAATTTATTAACAAATGGTAGGGAGGGGTCTTAGAAGTATCAACAAGATTCTGAAATTATCTGAAAAAACTGTCCTCAAATAGGCCACACACAGTGCCAAGTCCAAGCCCCTCCCAATCCTACCACCCTTTCTAGTCTCCTGTCTCCTCCAGGATGAAGGACAGATAAGGCCAACATACAAAATGTGTTCTTTGGCGTGCCCTAGACCAGGCATATTAAAGGGCAACGACTGGGATTTTGGGTGTAATGTCCTATGATTTGGGTAATGGGTGGAGAATTATTTGTAAGCCTTTGGTGTATGTGGGGGTACCTAAGCTCAGTTCATGTAGAGGGCCTCAGCAATGCTCCCTCCACTTGGTCATTCATACCAATTGTGCAGCAGGTAATTTAGGTCGTAGTCTAGGGCCTCAGGGCCACCCTCGCCCACAGGGAGGCGAAGTTTAGATAAAGAAATTCTGACACTGTTTGCCCCAAAGCAGCATCAGTTGCAAGTTGTCTGTTTCTGGGGATATGATATGGGGTACCGAGATGGGGAGTGTAGAGAAGAAGTACAGTAGTTTTGGCAGCAACACCATCTTGGCCAGAGCAGCACGGCCTATAACTGACAGCGGTCATATGTGCCAGAAAGCCACAGCCTGATTTTAGGAAGCTACCATCGCCTGTATGTTCCCCTCCAGCAATTAGGCTTCTGATCTATAAATTTGCACTCCCAGATAACTGAAGGTGCATGGTTCCAATTGAATTCCTCTCCTATTTCTGGTAATTGTAATTCAGTCTCTGGCTTATGCACTGGTAGCATGGTTGATTTATGTCAATTCATCCCCACAGGCCCAAGACAGCTCTGAACTTGGTGAGCTCTTCAACGGTACCCATCCCATCTGCTTGCCCTCTCCCTCAGAGGATATAGCAACAAGTCACCGGCGTACAGTAAAATGTTATTGTTTGGTAATCCCCAGTATGAACGGCCCTGCTAGATCGTGAGTTCTAGGTTCAATTGTAATGGCAAAAGGTAGCAGAAACAAGGGTCATCCCTGCCTAGTGCCTATTTCAATGCCATAAGCTTCTGAGATGAACCCCCACCAGTTATCTGGGCAACTGGGTCAGTGTGAAGGGTTTGGTCTATGTAGGATAGCCCCTGCAAAACCCTGTGCCAGTCAGGACAGTATAGAAGTATTCCCATCGGAGAGAACCAAAAGATTTCTGCATATACACTGCCATCACCAATGCCCAGGGACAGGGTGAGGGTGGGAAGGGTATTATATGTATGAGTTGTCTTATTTTTGGGTCTGTATGTCGAGGCAGGGCCACTCACCTGAAAAGCAGGATGTCTGCAGGGGTGATGGTATGCCCGCCGACCGCCTGGAACACCTCTCAGCACTTCCTGGCGGCAGTTGTCCCAAATGGAAAGGGGGAGTGGAAGAGAAAGAGACAAAACACTGCCACATCTTGCTGGTCCAGCCAAGTACTGTGTATCATCGGGGATGGCAGGTCGTTGTTGACAGAGTGATAGTAGAGTTAGTGCACTCAACTTCCTTGAAACTGAATCTCTCTTTCTGATATGGGCACGGGAATGGTAGAAGAACAGTGGGATGTTCCAGCACTTTTCTTGGATGATAATAACTGTTGGCACAATTACTAACACTGCATTACCAAAATCCCAAACTGAGTTCCATAACAATAAGTACTGCAACACTAGGGCTGGCTTCACAGAGATTCACTGTTGCACACTACATTTAGAACTGTGGTTACACTTATCATGCATAAGAAAGACAAACAAGAGCATTAATTATATCACTTATAACTTGCCTGCATGCATAGGATTAAAGTAAAAGGAACAAAATCAATCCAAGAAATACAAATGTCCACTCTGGGTTTAAACAGTTAGGGTGGCACAGTTTGATTTGGTTTCATTGTGTGTGTGAAAAACCCTTCAAAAGCAAATTCCTCAAACCTGAAACACAGGCATGAATGACACAATTTAAATCCAATAGTTATGCTATTAGAGAAAGAAAAGTCACGTAAATTTTCTTTTAAAATTGCACTGTCACTTTTTGTAGTACTTGAGCTCAAGCAGATTTCCTGAAGCACATTTAGGCAAGTAACTACAATAGTAATGTAGAATGTTCAGAAATGCATTTGTCTCTTCAAGATAAGCCAAAATACGAGGTCTGAAATACACCAGTTGTTCTAGGAAAGCGCGGCACTCAAAGAACAAACTCCCTGGAGAATACTAGTCACTTAGTTGCAGTCTTTTCCGGAGTGCTGGAGGAATGCCTGGTGTCAGCTGGTACAGGAAGGAAGAAAAGGATTGCCTCAAAAGTCCTGAATACGAGGATGACAGCAGGGACTGGACTACCAAATCAGATGCTAAGATCAGGAAGCAAAACAAAGCCAAGCAGGGAGGCATCCTTCACTCTGCTATTTAAAGCCAATAAGGAAAACAGTTGAGTTTTCACATGTGGATGAGTCACCACACCCAATTAGAAGCACATGTCTACACCACACCCAATTAGAAGCACATGTCTACACCTGCTCACATTAACAAACAAGCATTGGTAAAACAAGCATTGATAAAACCAATTGTGTAACACAGCACATTATGTTTCCTTAGAAACATGAAGATTTAACCAAGAACAGCGATATGATTTAACCCTAATGCCTGGGGATGCTAACAGATAACGCAGGAGGCACCTTGGGGATTCCTGACACTGTACTGTGGGTTGGAATGAACCCAAAATGATTTGAGTGTATGAGTCCCTGGAGAGGAGGTAATAATCTCTAGTGTCTAAGATTTTACTTAATTTTTTAATCCACATTTAGGATCGAAAGTGGTCTATAGGGTGACTCAAGGTCCAGGGCTTCCAGGTTCAGGAGTGGTACCAATAGTGCTACCAATAGGGCCTCTCACATGGAAAGGGGAGTATAACATCCTGTGGTATATTGTACATCCCGGTCAAGCTAGGAGCCAGGGTCTCACGATACATGGAGTAAAACTCGATGGGCAGGCCATCAGTTCCTAGGATTCTAGGCCAGGCCAGGGACCTATTGGCTCTGTACACCTCCCACTCCTTGATATCTTCCCACTATTGCAGCCAACTCCCATCCCACTATGATGGTTTAAGTGTTAAGAAGAAGGTAAGTATATCCTTGGGGCCTGAGCAGCCTGTATAAAGTCGGGAGTAGTAGTCTTGTAATTCTCTATTGGTTTCTGAGTATACACTTGAGCCTCTGCAGCGATAACAATGGACTGGATTTGTTGCCAGTTATGAGGGGGTTAGTAAGCCGAGCAAGTAGGCAACCAGCCTTGACTCACTCATTATGTGCTTTAGTGATAAATTGGCGACTATCATATGCTCTCAGTCTCACTATCAACTCAAGCAGTTTTTCCTTTGCTAGCGGTAGCTGCTGGCATTTAGCGTGGTCATGGAGGCCTTCTCTATCCAACTGGTTGAGCAGCTGCTCCTATTGGCTGGCCTCCTTCAGTAATTGTGCCTGAATACCCACAGTTGTCACGATGAAATGACTTCTAACGACCACCTTGAATGCACTCTAATCTGTTAATTTGGAAAAGGTGATCTGAGTGGGTTTTGACAAAATACTTAGGTCCAGAATTATACATTTTCACACAAGCCTGCGCCATGCCAAGACATATTAATGGAATGGCGTTAGCCAATGCTAATTCCTTGTTAGAGAGGATGCTAACAAGGCTGGGGAGGTGTAAGGGAAACCAGGGCTTGTGAGCCGAATTATGGCGCTACACTGTTTAGAGTCAGAAAAATTGCCTCTAATCAGTGTAGCGCCATTTTCTGGCGCACAACCCCCATGAAATTGCCTCTAAGCAGTGTAGCACCATTTTCTAGCACACAAACCCCATGGACATGGCTCCTGTCTTAGTAGAGACAGGAGCCATGCACACTACCCCAATGGCCATGCCCAGGGGACAAATGTCAATTGGGGCCAGCGCTGTGCAGGGGGCCCCAAGTAAGGGCCTGAGCAGGCTTCTATAAAAAATATATATATACTTACCACGACTTACCTGGGATGGGTTCCCCATCCTGTGGTGTCTCTCTGGTGTGGGTGGGGGTGTCCCTGGGGCCAGGGAAGGGCTCCTGTGGGCACTTTCTATGGTCTCTGACCATAGAAATACGCCTACAGGTCCCCTTACGCCTGCCCATACCCAGATGTTAAATAATGGCGCTAAGCAAGCTTAGTGCTAATATTTAAGGCCCCTGTCCCCCGTGCTGGATTTTAGCACGGGGATAAATATGGCACAAAGGCCATATCGTCCTTTGCTGGATGGGAACGCCTACCTTGCATCTCATTGACACAAGATAGGTTTTCATGTCCAGAAAACGTTAACTCCATAACTTTGGTGCTAGATTTGTCTAGCGCCAAAGTATAAATATGGAGTAAGGTTTTAGCTGAATTAGCGTAAAAAAAAAATGGTGCTAATTCAGCGCAAACCGAGTATAAATATGGGCCTTAGGGCCTCATTATGAGTGAGGCAGTCTTATTGCCACCACACTCTCAGTGGCGGTCTGGACCACCTCCTATGCAGTGGTCTGACTGCCACATAACAACCCTGGGAGGTCAGACTGCCAGGGGAACCGCCAGCTCCGCCAGGCTGGCAGAGACCCTAATTCGCCAGGCCAGCACTGCATGCAGCGCTGCCCTGCGGATTACGACCTTGTTAACACCGCCATGAAAAGGCTGGTGCAGAACAGGTGCAGGAGGACAAAGGGGGGCCCCTGCACTTTTCATGCACTTGGCACGGGGCCCCTGCCCAGCAACATCACAGTATTCACTGCCTGCTTTGCAAACAGTGAACATTGCGAGGGTGCCGGTGCACCTTGCTGGCTACAGCATTGCCGTCAGCTCAGTTATGAGCCAGAGACAATGCTGTAGCCTGTTTCCTACTAGGTCGGCAGGTGCAAACTCAGGTTTCTGCCTGCTGACCTAGTGGGAAACTCGTACTGACTCCAGCAGGGAGGTTGTCACATATGCGACGGCCACCCTGTCGGGACTTTGGCTTTTCCACCTGTCAATCTTGAAATGAGGCCCAAAGAGTGGATCATCCTGTTGCTTACCTAGCCACCACACAGTAATATATTCAACCATTTAAACAAGTCATGCATACCTGCAATAACTGGAATACTCCCTGTGCTGGCAATTATGTACTCTCCAAACATCCATCAAACCTCACTCCTGTTTCCAATCTCAGAAGGTCCTGTCCACCACATGTGTTGGTGAGGTCAGTAGAGGAGGATGCAAACTGTTTAGGGTCATATTAGCTATACAGTTAAAGTTCATCCAACCAATGTCATGTATTGGAGGTGTGATGATAGGGATTTCAGGAAGACTGGGTGATCTGAGCATGAGTCATTGAGGATCATTAAAACCACATATTTTACCTCAAGCCTACCTCTAAGCAGGATATATCACCACTCTGGGTCAACTATCTCGATTTGTGGCAAAAAGGGCAACCCAAGTAGTATCCAAATAAGCACTCCTCAGGCAAAAGCAGAGTAAAACGTAAAATAAAGCTGAGCACTACACCTTTTTTGTAATGCTAACCCCTCTGCCTTAGTAAGGTGCGTTTCCTGCAACAGGGCAACTTCTATCTTGTGCTGTCCAATATAAGCCTGGACTTTATATCTCTTACCAGATGAATTGAGGCTCCTTACATTCCAGGTATGTAAACTAAAAGTGGAGTAAGCTCTATCCATTACATTTTGAACCACCTACCCAGCACCCAGGATCATTGCTCGTTCACCCTACATTTAGCAATTCCCACAGAAGCAGACCCAAATAATAAGAAATGATAACCAAAAACCATTCGAACAATCCCCAGCTCTACCCATCCAGAATGAGTACACTGCAGCAAATTGTCCAACTCACTGTACAACAGGGTTTCATTATAGAAGGTGGCACTCCACCACTCCCCTATGACAGTATTTGGGGGAGGGGTAGTCTCAGCCCTGGGTGAAACAGTACAATTTTCAGGCCATTAAATACGTTGGTACAATGTTTAAATAGAAAATGGCCCACAACCTGTAATGAAAAAGTTAACAAACGTTAGGAAAAACAGACCATTAACGATCAAATGGCTTCATCTGCAGTACTTGCTGTAAGTTTGAGTTTAAGCAATTGGAAACTAGTGTCAGATCCAGTGGCACCATCAAAAAACAAATGTTTGCCATCACCTGTGCTGAGAAGACCTCCAGAGAAACCACTGAAAAGCACAAGCATCATTTGTACCGCCAATGCCCACCTTCTTCCCTCCTGGGCCTGCTGTAATGTGAGACATACACTGCTGTACCTTGAGGGCCTGGGCTCCATGTGCCTACAAAACCTTGCAGTCAGGGGGCCCAGGTGTGTGTTGCCCCCGGAACCATATGTGTCATATGTGTCAAGCCACAGCTACACCTCCTCTTTTGTGTTGAAGAAAGTGGTCTTCCCATCTTGGTATATCCACAGTTCACCAGGGAATAATAATGCATATTTAATTCCCAGCTCTCTCCTCTGTCTCTTAGCTGCGAGGAAGAAGGATAATTGCTGCTGCACTGCTGCTATAAAATCAGCAAAAATGGATACTTGGGCATTGTCCAATGTCAAGGGACCAGTAGTTTGCACATGCAGTATATAGTCACGACCCAGAAGTTGGGCGACCATGGGTTGGGGGGATGCCCCAGTGGCAGGAAGTCAAGTAGGTAACCATTGAAGAGCACTCAATATGTTCTGACCAATCACCATTCTACTGTTCTAATATTTTAATCCTTCCCATAAATGAGTTCAAATCGAATGTGTGTGTCCTGGACTTGAGGCTCAGTATCCTAAGGTCAGCCTCAACCAATTTTAGGCAGTCCCCATTTTTCCATAAGACAATTGAACAGCAATACCGCAAACACTGCTGAACGGAATTACACCAAATGTTGGCTGAAAGCTACATCTTGGTCCAGAAAACTTGCTTTTTGCAATTAGGTGTGAAACAGTTCCAGCTGTCACTACATCACAAAGTGGCGGTAGCCATCTTTGGACTCAGGTAAAACAAAAGATATAAGGCAGTAGGATCCCACAAGAGCCATAGATCCACCTCTACTGACTCTGTTTAACTTTGGGGAGCATCCAGCATGGAGCCTATGGCATCCAATATGGTGTCCAGTTTATCTTTTGCCAGGAGAGGAGTAATTCCTCAAAAGATCGTATTACCCATGGTTCCCTTGCTGTGGCACTGGGAACTCCCTATTGTGTAGTCAGTGAAGGGAGGTCTAATCAGGCAGGTACAAGGTCCCTATGGCATCCAATTATAGTGCACTGAGGATGGGCCAGACCCTCCATGCTTCTCAAGTAAATGGTGTGATCAGGGCCAGGATGGGCACCTTGCTGAAAGCTATTGAGCTCTTGGACCCTCTTCTCACCATGACCAAGCAAGTCAACGCCGTGTCCTCCGCCTGCTTCCTCACCCTCCGCATGCTCCGCAAGATCACCCGCTGGATCCCCGCCGACACTAGAAAAACCGTGACCCACGCCCTCGTCACGAGCCGCCTGGACTACGGCAACACCCTCTATGCTGGGACCACCGCCAAGCTCCAAAAACGCCTGCAACGTATTCAAAACGCCTCGGCCCGCCTCATCCTCGACGTACCCCGCAACAGCCACATCTCCGCACACCTGAGACACCTGCATTGGCTCCCAGTCAGCAAAAGGATCACCTTCCGACTTCTCACCCACGCACACAAAGCCCTCCACAACAAGGGACCGGATTACCTCAACCGTTGCCTCAGCTTCTACGCCCCCACCCGTCTCCTCCGTTCCTCGGGCCTCGCGCTCGCTGCCATCCCTCGCATCCGCCGCTCCACGGCGGGTGGGAGGTCCTTCTCCTTCCTGGCAGCCAAGACCTGGAACTCCCTCCCCACCAGCCTCAGGACCACCCAGGAACACTCCATATTCCGGAGACTCCTAAAAACCTGGCTCTTCGAGCAGCAGTAACCCCCCCCCCACTTTTTTTCCCCTAGCGCCTTGAGACCCGCACGGGTGTGTAGCGCGCTTTATAAATATTAATGATTTGATTTGATTTACTGTGTTGTCACTAAGCAGCCCCCAGGGGTTAGATGAAGGATGTCAACCTAGAGGCACTGAAAATGGCTGTCCATCTCAATCCAGGGCCCACACAGTATGGGCAGGACCCACTCATGTAAGGCATAGTCTCTGATCCTGCAAGGTGACCACAGTCACCAATCCACCTTCTTCCCCCACCATCACCTTGCTTTGCCAGTACCCTCAATCAGTACTGAAACAACCCTTGCTTGTCCCCAAAACAGTGCCAAGCGGTAATCAGGAGCAAGCATTGGAACCACGTAGGACAGCTAAATTATGTGGATTGCATAGCTACCGGAACGGCGCTCGTCTAGTGAGGTCTGACCAGCATAGTGGCTTACCCCACCCCAAAATGTATTTTTGAGGCCTTGTAGTTGTTGATAGATCTGAAGTTTATTTTATAGCACATCCTGCATGTGATGTATAGGATTAGAAACTTTGGTTTTAGGATCTGTACTATGTGCAGTTTAGCTCACAGATCCTGATAGCTTTTTATTACTGTAGGATGCCTATGAACTGCTATTGTGTTGTGTAAGAAATTGTGTTATTAGTTGAGCGGGGTGTTTACCCTTCTCAGTCAACTACCACAATCTGTGTCAGGGTGAAAACCAAAAGTCAATAACTTAATCCATGCTTAACCCTCTTGTATCATGGCACAAAAGCAGCCAGGGTTAAGTTAGAGGCACTGCATTTAGTATATATGCAGAACACAAATGGTATTAACCCCTTCGCTGCCAGGCCTTTTCCCCTCCTGTGCCGAGCCTTTTTTTAGCTATTTGGGGCAGTTCGCGCTTTGGCCCTCATAACATTTTGTTCACATAAGCTACCTATGCCAAATGTGCGTCCTTTTTTTCCAACATCCTAGGGATTCTAGTGGTACCCAGACTTTGTGGGTTCCCCTGAAGGAGACCAAGAAATTAGTCAAAATACATTGAAAATTTCGTTTTATTTTAAAAAAGTGGAAAAAAGGGCTTCAGAAGAAGGCTCATTGTTTTGCCCCTGAAAATGGCATCAACAAAGGGTGTGCAGTGGTAAGATCACCATGTCCCCAGCTTTCAGGAACAGGCAGACTTGAATTAGAAAACCCAATTTTTCAACACAATATTGACATTTTACTTGGACATACCCCATTTTAAAAAAAAATTGTGCTTTCAGCCATCTTCCAGTTAGTGACCAAAATGGGTGAGAAACCAATGTTGGATCCCAGAAAGCTAAACATTTGTAAAAAGTAGACAAATATCTGAATTCAGCAAGGGGTCATTTGTGTAGATCCTACAAGTGTTTTCTGCAGAAAATAACAGCTGAAATAAAAAAATATTGAAATTGAGGTAAAAAAACAGCCATTTTTCTCCACGTTTTACTCTGTAACTTTTTCTTGCAATGTCAGATTTTTTAAATCAATATACCGTTACGTCAGCTGGACTCTTCTGGTTGCGGGGATATATAGGGCTTGCAAGTTTATCAAGAACCCTAGATACCCAGAGCCAATAAATGAGCTGCATCTTGCAATGGGTTTTTATTCTATACGGGGTATACAGCAATTAATTTGCTGAAATATAAAAAGTGAAAAATAGGTATCTAGAAAACCTTTGTATTTCCAAAATGGCCACAAGATAAGGTGTTGAGAAGCAGTGGTTATTTGCACATCTCTGAATTTCGGGGTGCCCATACTAGCATGTGAATTACAGGGCATTTCTCAAATAGACGTCTTCTTTACACACTGTCTTATATTTGGAAGGACAAAATGTAGAGAAAGACAAGGGGCAATAACACTTGTTTTGCTATTCTGTGTTCCCCTAAGTCTCCCGATAAAAATGGTACCTAACTTGCGTCGATAGGCCTTGCACCCACAACAGGAAATGCCCCAAAACACAAAGTGGGCACATCACATTTTCACAAAGAAAACAGAGCTGTTTTTCGCAAAGTGCCTAGCTGTGGATTTTGGCCTCTAGCTCAGCCGGCACCTAGGGAAACCAAGCAAACCTGCACAGTTCTGAAAACTAGACACCTAGGAGAATGCAAGATGGGGTGACTTGGGGGGCTCTGACCAGGTTCTGTTACCCAGAATCCTTTGCAAACCTGAAAATTTGGCCAAAAAAACACTTTTTCCTCTCATTCCGGTGACTGAAATTTCTGGAATCTGAGAGGAGCCACCAATTTCCTTCCACCCAGCGTTCCCCCAAGTCTCCCGATAAAAATGGTACCTCACTTGTGGGGGTAGGCCTAGCGCCCGCGAAAGGAAATGCCCCAAAACACAACGTGGACACATCAAATTTTTCCACAGAAAACAGAGGTATTTTTACAAACTGCCTACCTGTGGATTTTGGCCTCTAGCTCAGCCGGCATCTGGGGAAACCTAGCAAACCAGCACATTTTTGAAAACCAGACACCTAGGGGAATCCACAATGGGGTGATGTGTGGGGCTCTGATCAGGTTCTGTTACCCAGAATCCTTTGCAAACCTCAAAATATGGCAAAAAAAACACTTTTTCCTCTCATTTCAGTGACAGAAGTTCTGGAATCTTAGAGGAGCCACAATTTCCTTCCACCCAACGTTCCCCCAAGTCTCCCAATAAAAATGGTACCTCACTTGTGTTGGTAGGCCTAGCGCCCACGAAAGGAAATGTCCCAAAACACAACGTGGACACATCACTTTTTTCACAGAAAACAGAGGTGTTTTTTCCAAAGTGCCTACCTGTGGATTTTGGCCTCTAGTTTAGGCGGCACCTGGGGAAACATAGCAAACCAGTGCATTTTTTAAAACTAGACACCTAGGGGTATCCAAGATGGAGTGACTTGTGGGGATCTGACCAGGTTCTGTTACCCAGAATCCTTTGCAAACCTCAACATTTGGCCCAAAAAACACCTTTCCTCTCATTTCGGTGACAGAAAGTTCTGGAATCTGAGAGGAGCCATAAATTTCCTTCCACCCAGCGTTCCCCCCAGTCCCCTGATAAAAATGGTACCTCACTTGTGGGCCAGGTGCCTGCAACAGAAAAAGGCCAAAAACATGTAGAGAGTGAGGGGATAGCACAGCGAGTTGATAAGCACATGTTTTTCTTTTATACATCTTTTAGGCTGACTCTGCTTTGGAGACCCATGCAAGTGAGGAATCATTTTACTTGGGGGACTGAGGGGAACGCTGGGTGGTAGGAAATGTGTGCCACAGCGGTGATCCTACAAAGAAAAGTGAGGAAAATATGACTGTTTATGCAAATTTTGAGGTTTGCCGAGGAGTCTGGTTAAGAAAATGTCGGGGGATCCAGGCAAGCCACACCTCCTTGGACTCCTTGGGATGTCTATTTTTAAAACATGTCTGTGTTTGGTAGGTTTCCCTAGATGAAGGCCGCACCCGGGACCAAAACCATAGGTGCCCCCCCCCCCCCCCAAATACAGATAGTTTTACAATAGATCATTTTGGTGTGTCCACATACTTATGTGATGTTCCAAACACTAAAATTGTGAAAAGGAACGCACTTAGGTTATGCTAAAAAGACCCCTCACCCACCAACTAAGTTGGTGGCTTGCTTCATCATCGAGGTCCCACCCGAGGCAAATAGCGTGTCACAGGTGTGCTGTGACGCCTGATTACAGTGGAGCAGGTTTTGTCATTTTTACCACACATACTGCTTGGATTTGGCACAAGGGTGAGTGATGGTTCAGTGGATCAAATTTTATTAATAAGAGATTTCACAAAAAGGAAATGCACTGTTAATATCTGAAAGGCCAAAAACCTGAACCAATGACTCACAGCTCGTGAGCTGTAAAGCCACGGCAAGGCACCAACCGCTTTACAGTCTATTCACACACCTTTCATACATGACATGCACACGACCATTCACGCCGCCAGCTGCAGGCCCAGCACATTACAACACTCGCATCGACAGACAGCCCCACTCAAGGGCCCATCACTTTCTTACACCCACATGCCTGATACAGCAATCACACCAGCTGATGGGAGTGTGTGGACTGCTGTTTGGCTGGCAGTGTGTTGCATTAGCCAACAGCAAGTCAATATGTACACCGCCAGCCAAGCGCCACTCCACATGCAACGGCATCACTTGTTTTTGTAAACAAAGAAACCACTAACTAATTAGAAATAATTAAAAAACTTGCCCAAGGGGACGTCCTCCCCACATAAATAAACATTAAAAAAATCTCTGGCGTTCTAGTGGTTTCTGCCCCACTTGGCGGCAGATCAGCCTAAAAAATAATAGGCTGATCTGCCCCCAGGGGGGCAGAAATGGCCTTGATACACATGCCCCCAAAGGGGGGCAACCCTTGCCCAAGGGGCAGCCCCCCATCCCCTAACACACACACACTATCCCTGGTGTCTAAGTGGCTTCTGCCCCCCTAGGGGGGCAGAAATGGCCAACAGTTCAATGCCCCCCTTGGGGGGGTGCCCGTTGCCCACGGGGACACCCCCACAAAAATAAACATACAAAAAAAATAATCCCTGCCGTTCTAGTGGTTTCTGCCCCCCTTGGGGGCAGATCTGCCCCCAAGGGGGGCAGAAATGGCCAACATTCCAATGGCCCCCTTGGGGGGGCATCCCTTGCCCAAGGGGACAACCCCCCACATAAATAAACATACACAAAAAAATCCCTGGTGTTCTAGTGTTTTTTGCCCCCCTTGGGGGCAGATCAGCCTACAAATAATAGAGTGATCTGCCCTCAAGAGGGGCAGAAATGGCTACAGGTAACATGCCCCCAAAATGGGAGCGACCCTTGGTGATTACATTACTTTTTTCCCTTTGGGGAGTTTAGACATCAATTTATTATCTCCCCACATGTCATTTTCAATCATGTCAGACGTTTCAATATTATAATAAATTTTAATTTTTACCTCTAGTCATTTTTAACTACCTTTATACCAATCCTAGATTATTCTGTTTTTGACCGGTTGTTCATCATTTACAAAAGATCTCCGGCAAAGAGCCCCCGTGTGGGGCCCATCAGGCATTGCAGCGCCGGCCTGACGAGGAGCATAGCCCTATGATGAAGCATGTCACCGAAAGGTGAGTGAGGGCACTTGCTTCAAACAAATTGATTTTCCACCAACCTCAATATAGAACTATCATTTTGAAAGAAACCCTTTTTTGGAACTGTGTATATATACTATTTTGATTTCACAGTCAGTCACCTTACTGCCATGTAACCATCCCTCTAAGGCCTTCACTGAACAGTCTACAAAGTCTGTCCAGTCTTGAGAGGACTCTTTTCTGGTATCTCTGAACGTTATCCTGTATTGTTCAGAGGTTAAGCCAAATCCATCTAAGAGTGCATCCTTCAAAGCTTTGTAATTATTAGCATCACTTTCTCTGACAGTAAGGAGCCTATCCCTACCCTTACCAGTAAAAGATAGCCTCAAGATAGCAGCCCACTGCCTTTGAGGGACCAACTGTACCATATAGGCCCTCTCAAGTACAGCAAACCACTTATTAATGTCATCCCCCTCCTTGTAAGAAGTTTGTTGTAAATAAGCCAGTAACAACAACTTAGGAATGGGAAGTTTATTCAACAAACTCCTCAACGCCAACACTGCTCCAATGACTCCTCACAGCTCTCTCAACATTCAAAGGTAAGCTCCCAGCTGGTCCATTGTCCACACATTCTAAGGAGGACCAGGAGTGTACCATTGGTTGATAATTTACACTTGGTTCACAATATTCACTAAAAGTTTCTCTCATTACAGTATTATCTGTTATGAACATAACAAAATATTTACAAGATTTGAGAATGACAGTTCTAGTTATTTATTTATTTATTTTTTATATTCATATCATTACTAATTTTCCACTTGCTTATAACATATCTCCCTTCCTTAACGAGGGAAAACAAAGTCTTTATGCCAGGTTGGGCTTCTCCTGATCCGGTTGTTGCTGCTCCGATGCCGCATACTTACTGAGCTGGTGGCTTCACTTCCTGCTTCCGAGTTCCCTTCCAGCTTGTTCTCCGTCTCCTGGTGGCACACAATACGGTCCATACTCCAAATCTTACCATCCTCCAATTTGACAAACTTTTTGTAGATTTCTCTAATTCTAAGGAGATTGGAAAATTTACTACCATTATTCTGCACGCGAACTGGTAGCTTGACCCTGACCCATTGCCCTACCTGCCATGTTCTATCCCTGGTACCATATTTGTTATTGTACCATTTCCTGTATTTTTCTTGTTTTTGTCTAACACATTCAGCAGACACTTCTCTTTGCTCACACACTTGCTCACCTCCTTTCAACCAGTTAGGATTCAGTTTGCTTCCCGGATGTCTTCCTTTTTAAGGACTGGAAAGGTGACAACCCTGTAATTGCATTAGGTGTGGTATGGTAAGACCATAACATTTGGTTTAATGCCGCTTCTCCAGACATACCTTACACTCTTTCTCTTTGAATGCACTCTTTAAACATTCTGTTCATTCTCTCAGCAAGCCCATTTGCCTTGGGATTGTATAAAGCGGTCCTGAAATGATGAATGCCCCAAATTTTGATGAATTCCTTGATGGCATCTGAAGTGAATTGCACACCGTTATCTGTCACCAGTGTCCTCGGAACCCCTTCCCTCATGAATGCTTCTGTTTAAACGTTAACAGCATCCATTGTTGTTATTTGATTTACAATTTTGATCATTGTCCAATGTGATTGGTAATCTATTAAAACGAAGATGTAATGACCCCTACCCCCCAGATGGTTTACTGGTCCTAATATGTCAAGTCCTAGTCTATCCCAAGGTTTCACAGGGACACTCACTGGTGACAGCGGGGCTTTGCGTGTTAGATTAGTCTTGTCACTCATGGCACACGCAGTACAAACTCTCACCATATTTTCTACCAACCCATCCATTTTTGGAAACCAATATGTAGCTCGCAATTTATTTTTCATAAGACTTCGCCCAGGATGTCCTTCGTGCGCTAGTTCTACCAATTTGTCCCATAGCTTGCAAGGGGGTATGATTCTCTCTCCTCTCATGACCAGCTCATTAGAAATGTGAAGTTCCGATCAGATATCCCAGTATCCCTTCAGATCTTCCTCCACGTCTCTCAATTTATTTGGCCACCCACTGATAATCGTCTCCCTGAGTAGTTGTAGTATGCGATCCTTCCTTGTTTCATCCACCCATTCTTCCTTCGTGAGACTTGCAAGTTCTACTAACAACACCGGTTCTGGTGTCTGCATTCCCATCTTACTCTCCTGCATTTCTATCTCTTCCGAACTATGCTTAGTGGATCTGGAAAGGTAATTGGCTATGGGATTCTTGCTACCTGGAACATATATCACATCAAAATTGTAACTTTCAAGGCCCATCATCCACTTAGCTATGCGTGGAGTGGCGCGTTCCCTACCTTGAGTAGTAAATATGTTGACTGAGGGTTTATGATTAGTTCTAATCGTGAATGGTAACCCCCACAAGAAGAACTTAAAATGTGTTATGGCCCAGAAGCAGGCTAGAGTTTCTCTTTCGATAGTAGAATAGTTTCCCTCTGCTCCACATAACGCTCTCGATGCAAAGGCTACGATTCTTTCTTGTCCATTAACACATTGAGACAACATCGCCCCCAATCCTTGGCCGCTAGCATCCGTAGTCACCCATGTTTTTAGTTTGGAATCAAAATTTCCCAAATGTGGAGACTGAGCTATGGCTTCCTTGACCTTGCTGAATTCTTGTTGGCATCCAGTATTCCATATAAAAGGAATATCTTTCTTTAAGAGCATCCTCAGAGGAGCCGTAACCAGGGCAACATTCTGTAGAAAATTTGCCATGTATTCAGCTAGGCCTAAGAAGGATTTGAGCTCCTGTTTGTTAGTGGGAGCTAATGCTTCCTTTACAGCCTTTACTAAATCATGTTTGGGTTGGACACCATCCTTCGTGATTTTGTGCCCTAGGTATTCTACCGATTCCACACCGAATTGACACTTCTCTTTCTTAATTGTCATCCCAGCTTGACTCAAAACTTTGAATACCTCGCTTAGGGTATCATCATGTTCGTCTTTACAGTCACCATAGATCAACATATCGTCCTGGAAACATAGGACACAATCAATGTCTTGCAAGATATTTTGCATAATGCGTTGGAACACAGCTGCTGCAGATGCCAGGCCAAATGGCATCCTGCGATACCTGAAAGCTCCGAACGGTGTGATGAAGGAGGTGAGTGAACGTGAAGAAGGGTCCAACTCAACTTGATGGTAAGCCGAGGACAGGTCTATGACACTAAAAAAACGGGCTGGACCCATGGTGCTTAACATTTCATTATTCCTGGGCAAGGGAAACCTCTCCACCCAAATATTGGCAATCAAGTCTCTCAATCCCACGCACACACATATGCCCTTACCTCCAGGTTTCCTGTCTACCACGATGGGAGACAGCCATAAGGAGCTTTCAATCGGTTCAATGACCCCCAATTGTTCCAATCTGTTTAATTCCTGTTTCAAAGGTTCTCGCATAAGGAATGGTATAGGTCTTACTTTATGAGAAACAGGAACTGCTCCTTCCTTAAAAATGATTTTATGCTGGTAGTTAATCAGCCGGCCTAACTTATCTTCGAATACTCTGGGAAACTCTTTACATATAGCATACTCGCTACCTGAATTTTCCACTAGTAGCACTGGTTCCTTCATATTAGGGTCTAGGCATATGCCCAATTCTCGCTGATGTTCCCATCCTAAGAGATTGGATCCCTTGCTAGTAAAATATACCTTGCCCGTGGTCCGTCTACCCTTGAATGTTATGTGCATGCTCAACATTCCCTTTAATGGTATGGGATCATTATTGTACCCAACCGGGGAAATATCCACTGGTTCTAATACGTATCCTTTCTTCTTGAAACTGCTTTCATAGATGCTATGATTTATAAAAGTGAACGGGGAACATGAATCAGCAAACACTCTTACACGCTCACCATCCAGAGTAATGTCACATGAAGGGTATGCCTCATTTATACACTTTGTCTCATTACTACCTTTCACTTGTAACGCAAATTTACTATGAGAATCCACGGAGACTTCTACTTTATGCACCACTTTCCTTCCGTTACATTCGTTTTTGTCACCTTTGCATACTCTTGCGTTATGTCCCCTGGCTCTGCATTTTCTGCACATGCAATTCCGAGCCGGACACTCCGGGTTGTTTGCAAGATGTCTGCTATTGCTGCATCTATAGCATCTATTCCTCGTGCTTTCAGGGGTGTTTTTCCTATGTAAGACTTCCTGAACCTTACTTTCTTCCTCAAATTTCGTTTCTCTACACTCCTGTTTGGAACTGACCTTGACCTCCCTCACCTCTTCCACTGTGGTGGGACTTTTTATTAACTTCATGCACTCTGCTGTGTGCTCAATACTCTTGGCAACCTCAATAGCCTCTTTTAAAGTGGGGTTTAGGATCAATAGTTTTTCTTGCACTTTACTATTGTTGGTGCATCTTACCAATTGGTCTCTAATTAAGGATTCTTCAAGGTTCCCAAAATCACAAGTAGTCGCAAGACCTTTCAGACAAGCAATGTAACTTGAAACTCTCTCATCCTTACCTTGTACCCTACTGAGGAACTTATGTCTTTGTAGAACGATATTAACTCTTAATCCAAAATGACCTTCTAATTTCTTGAGAGCTTTCTCATATTCATCAAGTTCCTCCCCCTCTTCCTCCTCTTCCTCAGGATCTGATAAGTTATTGTAAACTTTTCGTCCCTGTATGCCTAAATTATGTAGCAGAATATGCTGTTTTCTTAGTGGTGAGAATTTCTTTCTACCAATGGCTATTAGGTATGATTCAAATAATTTTATCCAGTCTTTCCAAAGTAGGCTTGGTTCCGCTACTTCATTTATGAACGAAGGGGGTTGAGACATACTAGCAGCAGCCATGTTATGCTAAGATCTGTATAGTACTGTTCAGAATTTAAATTTGATATGTAATTAACTCTAATACCCTTATACACCAGATGAAAAGACAAAAGAAAAAGAAAATGTAAATGTTCCTTGTTCTGCACTTTTGAGTGTGGTCTGCTATGAGTTATAGTCCTTTGGAAAATTTGACATATATAACAATTGAGTTTGCATACATCCACTGTGCACTCTGCAAGCTGCTGGAAGAAAATTAAAGCTCTGCTTTGCTTTATGGAACACGTCCTTAATTGTGGTCTGCCCTAATAAATACATTCTGACTATACATCCATAATATACAGTTGATTTATGAAAATTTTACTTGCTGACATTGTAATAACTAGAGCAACAAGTTGAGTTTCCTCCTAATTTGCATTTCCCCATATAAATAAAGAAATCTCCACCCCCAGCTGTCAGTCACAGCGCTATTCTGAGTTCCGAAGGCAAGAAAAGGAAAACAAACAAAAGATCGTCTCACAATACCCACGTCGCGTACGAGCGCTGTGGGAATATGCCCCTTCCATGCCTCGGCACAGTGGAAATGTGCCTCTTCCATGCCTCCTTGCATCGCCCTAGGACTTCCGACATCCGAGCTCCCCACGTCACTTCTCCAGTCGGCACCTTCCTGATTCGCCGGGGTTCTGACCACGAGAAGCGATGTCGTCCCGTCCTTCTGCCGCTCTTCCCGCTGCTTGTGCTGCCGCTTCAGTCGGCACTTCTCCAATTCGCTGAGTCGTCAACTCAGCGAAGCAACGTCCACAGCTCCCTGCACTGCCCTCCGATCGACATTCGTGACTTCGCTTCTCCGGTCCACAGGTCTATTACCCTGGAGAAGCACCTTGTAGAGGTCAGGTGACTTTTCTTCAGCTACCTTCACCGCGCCACGGGCCAACCTCTCGCAAGCTTTTCAAGGACGGCAACCCGACTCCTTGATTAAGTGGAGGCTCTGAAACACGGTACCTTCAACAACGGCACTAGAACCAGGGGTGAGGAGTTCAACTGCCCCCTGCACAGCATCCCATCCTCGTCGCCAAAATAAGTTTGTTGTAAATAAGCCAGTAACAACAACTTAGGAATGGGAAGTTTATTCAACGAACTCCTCAACGCCAACACTGCTCCAACGACTCCTCACAGCTCTCTCAACATTCCAAAGTAAGATCCCAGCTGGTCCATCGTCCACACATTCTAAGGGGGACCAGGAGTGTACCATTGGTTGATTATTTACACTTGGTTCACAATATTCACTAAACGTTTCTCTCATTACAGTAATATCTATTATGAACATCACAAAATATTTACAAGATTTGAGAATGACAGTTCTAGTTTTTGTTTTTTTGTTTTTTTATTTTCATATCATTACTATTTTTCCACATGCTTATAACAGGGGTACTATCTTATGCAGGTTCCTAGAATCTTGTTCTCTTACAGAATTACTATCAAGGACACTGCTGCTGCCACCATGGGGAACTAACCCCAACCTCTGCCTTTCCCTCTCTACATCTAGGGATTCCATGTCTAAGGCCAACTGCTGTTGTCTCAGCTTCAGTCTGGCTTCTTCCAACCTCAGCTTTCTGAGTTCCTTCTCTAGGGTGTTATCCTCCGGGTGGGAGGCTTGGGAATACTGAGACACAGAGGAAATGTGGGAATTGGCAGAAGTAGACCTGTCTCTAACTGGCTGGACTCTAGTTACCTGGCCTTTTGGAGTGGAAGGTACCTATTGGTGTGTGACCCCCTCCCACTACCAGTGTCACTAGGTGGCCTATTAGCTGGCGGGTCTTTGGATGAACCCTCCCCAGAGTCCTCAGGGCCCTCCCCTGATTCTTGCTGGGTACCCCCCTCCTCTACCTCCTGATCCTGGGATGAGCCAGACTGGTTCTGGTCACCTTCTAGGAGAAGGCTAAGGAGAAGATGTTTGGTAGGGTTCTTACCAATGCTTAAACCTTTTTCTATGCAGAGACCCCTCAAACCTTTAAAGTTTAAACTGCCATAGGTTTCCTGGACAACTGTGGGATTAAGTTCTACTGCAGACATGGTTGCTAGAAAGGGTTTAGGACAGAGAGAAAAAAGTATAGAAACGTTTTAAAGAAAAGAGGAAAACTTTTCAAACTTTTGAAAACTTTTTAGAAACTTTTTAGAAAGTTTGTAGAAAGAAAGTTAAACTGTTTAGGTTAACTGTGTATATTTTTAAGTATTTGATATATGTTTTTCTTATGAAAAGCACCAATGACAAAGTGGTAAAGCAGTTACAAGTACTTATCTCATCCCTGCCACCAATGTAGGAGGCTGGCCTGGCTTATAGTGGGTACCTGATGGTACATACACCTTGTGCTAAGTCCAGTTATCCCTTATAAGTAGATTAGTAGTGTTCTAGCAGCTTAGGCTCATGGAGGTAGCTATAGCAGAGCAGTTTAGGCTGAACTAGGAGACATGCAAAGCTCCTACTATACCACTTATATCAAATAGCACAATATCATAAGAATCACAATACTCAGAGTTACTAAAAATAAAGGTACTTTCTTTTAGTGATAATGTGTCAGAAATATATCAGAGGATATACGCCCTTAGGAGGTAAGTAAAATACACAAAATATACACACAAGCCAGAATCAGGTAGGTAAACAGTTAGAAAAGTAGTGCAAACACTGTAGAATACAATAGGATGCAATAGGCCTAGGGGCAACACAAACCATATACTAAGAAAGTGGAATGCAAACCACTTAGGGACCACAGGCCTAGTGTAGTGTGTAGAGGGTTGCTGGGAGTATAAGAAACACTAAGGGTGTCCAAGATACCCCACCCCAAGACCCTGAAAAGTAGGAGTAAAGTGATACTACTTCCCCAGAAACGCACTAAATTTGTGAAGAGGATTCTGCAAAGACCACAACAGACTGCAAAGAACTGAAGATGGATTCCTGGACCTGAGGACCTGTAAAGGAAGGGGACCAAGTCCAAGAGTCACGAAAGTGTCCAGGGGGGCCAGGAGCCCACTAAACCCTGGATGAAGGTGCAAAATGGCTGCCTCCGGGTAGAAGAAGCTGAAGATTCTGCAACAACGTGAGATGCCAGGAACTTCTCCTTTGCACAGAGGATGTCCCATGGCGTGGTGGAGGACGCAGACTTTTTTCTGTGCAGAAACACCACAAACAAGCCTTGCTAGCTACAAAGGTCACGGTTAAAGAAAATGGGTGCTGTCTGAGCCCAGGAAGGACTAGGCGATGGCCCCTTGGAGGAGGAGACAGAGGGGGCACTCACAGAAGTACTTGAACATGGGTTCAAGAAAACTGAGCATGGCGATCGTCTCAACACAACAAAGGAGGCTCCCACAAAGCCGGTGGTCAACTCAGGGAGTTGAGCAATGCAGAACAGAGTGCTGGGTTACTGGGCTATGCTGTGCATGAAGAATTCCTTGCAAAAGTGCACAGAAGCACTTAGCAGCTGCAGCTCACACAGTACACAGGATTACTGTCTGGCTTGGGGAGGCAAGGACTTACCTCCACCAAATTTGGACAGATGGACCACTGGACTGTCAGGGTCACTTGGATCCAGCTCCTGTGTTCCAGGGACCACGCTTGTCACAATGAGAGGGGACCCAGAGGACCGGTGAAGCAGAAGTTTGGTGCTTGCATTAGCAGGGGGAAGATTCCGTCGACCCACAGGAGATTTCTTCTTGGCTTCCAGTGTAGGGTGAAGGCAGACAGCCCCAGAGCATGCACCACCAGGAAACAGTCAAGAAAGCCAGCAGGATTAGGCGCTACAATGTCGCTGGTAGTCTTCTTGCTACTTTGTTGCAGTTTTGCAGGCATCCTGGAGCAGTCAGCGGTCGATCCTTGGCAGAAGTCAAAGAGGGAGATGCAGAGGAACTCTAGTGAGCTCTTGCATTCGTTATCTGAAGAGAAGCCCACAGGAGAGACCCTAAATAGCCCTCAGAGGAGGATTGGCCACCTAGTCAGGTAAGCACCTATCAGGAGGGGTCTATGATGTCACCAGCTGGCACTGGCCACTCAGAGGCCTCCATTGTGCCCTCACACCTCTGCATTCAAGTTGGCAGAGGTCTGTGACACACTCAAGGTGCTCTGGGCACCACCCCTGGGGTGGTGATGGACAGGGGAGTTTTCACTCCCCTTTCCTTTGTCTAGTTTCACACCAGAGCAGGGGCTGGGGGATCCCTGAACCGGTGTAGACTGGCTTATGCAAAGAGGGCACCGTCTGTGCCCTTCAAAGCATTTCCAGAGGCTGGGGAAGCTACTCCTCCCCGGCCCTTAACACCTATTTCCAAAGGGAGAGGGTGTAACACCCTCTCTCAGAGGAAATTCTTTGTTCTGCCTTCCTGGGACTGGGCTGCCCAGACCCCAGGAGGGCAGAAGCCTGTCTGTGGTTTGGCAGCAGCGGTAGGTGCAGTGAAAACCCCAGAGAGCTGGTTTTGCAGTACCCGGGGTCCAGGCTGGAGCCCCGGGGATGCATGGGATTGGCACCACAATACCAGATTTTGCATGGGGGGGGTCAATTCCATGATCTTAGACATGTTACATGGCCATATTCGGAGTTACCATTGTGAAGCTACATATAGGTATTGACCTATATGTAGTGCATGTGTGTAATGGTGTCCCCGCACTCAGAAAGTCCTGGGAAATTGCCCTGAACTATGTGGGGGTACCTTAACTAGTGCCAGGGTGCCCTCACACTTAGTAACTTTGCACCTAACCTTCCTAAGTGAGGGTTAGACACATAGGTGACTTATAAGTTACTTAAGTGCAGTGTAAAATAGCTGTGAAATAACGTGGACGTTATTTCACTCAGGCTGCAGTGGCAGTCCTGTGTAGGAATTGTCTGAGCTCCCTATGGGTGGCGAAAGAAATGCTGCAGCCCATAGGGATCTCCTGGAACCCCAAGTCCTGGGTACCTAGGTACCATATACTAGAGGATTATAAGGGTGTTCCTGTGTGCCAATCAGAATTGGAAAAAATGGTCACTAGCCTGCACTGACAATTTTAAAAGCAGACAGAGCATAAGCAATGAGGTTCTGGTTAGCAGAGCCTCAGTGACACAGTTAGACACCACACAGGGAACACATTCAGGCCACAAACTATGAGCACTGGGGTCCTGGCTAGCAGGGTCCCAGTGAGACATATAGAACACACTGACAAATAGGGTCTTCACTATAAGCAATGGGGCCCTGGCTAGCAGGATCCCAGTGAGACAGTAAAAACACAAACAGCCATATTTATACTTCTTTAGCGCCACATTTCCGCCGCTTTTTGACGCAAAAACGGCACAGACTTACAAAATACAATTGTATTTTGTAAGTTTGCGCCGTTTTTGCATCAAAAAGCGGCGCAAACGCAGCGCTAAAAAAGTATAAATAAGGGCCAAACAGGCCAGAAGTGGGGGTAACAATGCTAGAAAGAGGCTACCTTCCTACAATAACGTAGGTTCATTTGAAACTTGCTGGGCATCTTTTAAATCTTGTGTGAATGTAAGACCCTCAGTTTCTACCATAGTTGGTGGGTGATTATGTTTTGTGATAATTTCTACTTCGTCTTTCCCTGTTGTGGTCCCTTTGTAGCATTACGTTAAGTTGTACGTAGTGAATTTCCAGTGGCTATGATGGCTACAGATCTGTTCCATTTTAGAGGTGTAGCCTTGGTAAGTTAAAGGGGATTCCCTTCTTGAAATGTATTAAAAGTAGGCACACTAGATAATTGGGACTGTTTGGATTTTTTTGTGTATGATTTAAAAAAAACATGGAGATGTTTAGTTTTATATCAAACTTCTAAATGCTGACTTTTAATTATTTTTCTGTAAATTTATGAGCATGGTTTTGTTTGTTTTTAAACTTACTTTCCTCACTTTCTGTCACTTATTTAGTGTAGATGTTATCTGATACACATGTACTTTCATGTCATCCTTTTCTCAGTGAAATTTGTTGGTGAAGTTTCTGTTGTGGAAATATAAAACAGGAGAAAGAAAACATGTTTTAGATAGTTGTCTTGTTGTAATAATGCTTTTAAAACGTAGTTTCAGTATTTCTACTGGCATTTATTTTATTAAACTTACTTTGTTCAAGAGGGAATGTTTTTTTTCTTAGGCAGTGTTACAAACTTTTGTATTCTTTGATCCAGGTGCAGAAATATTCAGTGCTTGGTATCTCTTCTATTCATACTACTGTTGTCAACTTTTGTCCTGATTTGTGAACCGTTTTGGTTTTTAATGTGATTGTTCTTCTTATTCTGGTTTTAATTTTTTTTGTTTTTTTCTACATGGTAAGAACTAATTTCTGTAAAATTAGAATAAAATGCTTTGGCTTGATAGACATTTATATAGCTTTTCAAATGATAGTTTTTTTTTGTCATGTAACTTTAATTTATTGTTTTGTAATCTTTTAACAGTATGAAAGTACATTTTGATATGTTGATTTCATTCAATTACATTGCTTAACAGTTAATACTGTGATTGTCTTTATTTTATAATTCATATTGGGCTATTTTTTATATTGTGATTATCTATATTTTATAATTCATATTGGGTTTTTGAATAATTTAAATCATGATACATTTGTTGTCAATATATTTGTCTATTATGTAGACATCATTTAAAGTTCATATTTAGTTCCTAGATGGTTTTGGCACCTCTGCGCAGGCAATACCTTTATGAATCCCTATGAATATTTAAAATCCACCCCCCATAATCACTCCAATACCATTGATGGCAGAATTGCTATTATCTGAAGAAAACCTTTTTTTCTGCCATTTACTCCTGCCCTTTTATGAAATTAGAATTTCTTATTTTCCCTGTTCCATTTTAGGCCATCTTGGATCGACTAGTTTATTTAGATTTTTCCCTTGCTGCACTTACTGCTTCTTACAATCTGAAATTCATGAATGTTATCATTCTCCATTAATTCAGTGTCTGCAATGATGACTCTAGCAACATCTGAAGCAAATATACTTAATTTGTTTGCTATCTTAGATCTTTAAACCCTCAGAAAACCCACACTCTTTTGATAGTGCTCTGATCTCATGACTCTCACTGAATTAAGGCATTGTCAGTTGCTATATCTGCCTTTGACCCCTTAAGATTGGAAAATAACATCTCTTTAATAACCAAAATCACTTTGGTTCTCCTCTTGACCCATGTCTGACATGTGTTACATCAAGCTTTGAAAACTGTTGTTACAGTCATTTTTGTGCCTATAACTTCCCTTTGCAATTCTCTCTCTTGCACGGGCGTAGCTTCCATAGTGCAACAGGTGCAATGCTGTGGGGCTCAGATCCCTCTTGGGCCCATTAGGCTCTAACAATTGCTGTATTTTACTGCAGCAACAAAAGTTAAATAGGCCATTTTCCTTGCTTCTATCAGGGCCCATAGTGTCATTGTTACTATACTGACTCTTGGATGAAAAGGCCATGGTTGCATCCTGCTAAAAAACTCAATAATTTACTCTTCAGTTGTTATAAATTATTAACCTACAGCTCTACTTCCATTTCCTGCCTAAAATCTTTAAAAAGAGGTGAACGGACAATGTCAATCTGTTTTCAGGCCTATGCAAAAGACCAAGGGCCTGATTAGAGTTTGGCAGATGGGTTATTTCGTCACAAATGTGTCAGATATCCAGTCCGCCGTTTTACTATGTCCATAGGACGTAACAGATTTGTAATACAGCAGAGGGGATAGCCTCCAAGTTTGTGACAGAGTAACCACATCCGTCAAACTGTAAATCAGGACCTGAGTCTGTAATACTGTCTGTACCCAATGACTTGTGAACAATTTTGGGTCACGGATGCAGAGAAGCACTGATATATTTCAGTGCTGCTTTACACACTATAGGCCTCATTTCGAGTTTGGTGGATGGGAAAGCACATCCATCAAACTTCTGACATGATGGCCGATGTCCCTCGTGACGACCACCCCACCTGACTTATTAAGAGTTTCCTGCTAGGTTGGTGGCCGAAACTTCAGTTTCCGTCTGCGGTGTAGCAGGAAACAGGCTACAGCATTGTTTCTGGCTCACAATCGAGTCGGTAGCAATGCTGTAGTCCACAGGGTGCACCAGCACCCTCACAATGTTGACTGTCTGCAAAGGAGACAATGAACACTGTGACGGTGCACTACAGGGGTCCCTCTGTGGCCCCCGCCAACTGTTCTCTGCCAGTCTTTTCACGGCGGTATGACCATGAAAACTTTGGCAGAGAACAGGGTTGTAAATCGCAGGGCAGCACTGCATGTAGCGCTGACGTGGCTGATTAAGATCGCCACTGGTATCATGGTCAGACCCTGGTGGTCTGACCCCACAGGTTTTAATGTGGTGGTTGGACTGCCACAACAGTGGCAGTCCTGACCGCCACCGTGAGTGAGGCCCTATGTCTCATTCTTCTCTTACTAACCATTGCTTTAATCTTGGCATCTACAAAGAGAAATTAAGCTCACTTATCTCCTTTCTTCTGAACAGATCCACAGGTAGTGTACCCTTTCCATTATTCTTCTTTGTTCTTTTAGTCAAATTTAATTGATAATTAACTTTTCTAGATGCTCTTATTTAGTCATCTCTAATAACCAATGAAAAATGAACTTGTGCCTAGATTTATGAAACCTTTGCATTGCCTCTGTGGCATGCAAGGTGGTATAGGGAAAGGCAAAGGCTTATTTGGAATTTACAAAGCCATGCAAGGCCTGATTGGCTTAGCCTTGCGTGGCTTTGTAAAGAAATATAGGCCCTCATTACAACCTCATCGGTTTTCCCAGAAGACTGCCATGACTGTGGGAGCCAGAATACCACCAGTGCTGGTGGTATTTCTGGCTCCCTAAGTTGCCTTTTCCGCTGGGCCAGCAGACTGTAACAGTGTTACCGTCTGCTGTCCCCGCCAAAAAGTCACATCAACATTGCTGCTGGTTCGTAATAGAGCAAGCGGCAATGCTGATGTGCAGTGGGTGCAGTAGCACCCGTCTTGCATTTCGCAATGAAATGCGCAATGGGGCTATGCCTGGGGGCCCCTACACTGCCCATGCCAAGTGCATGGGCAGTGCAGGGGTCCCCAGGGGCACCCCAAGTCCCCCTTACCTCCAGCCTTTCCATGGCGGTGTTTACCGCCATGGCCAGGCTGGCGGTCAGGGATTATGACCATCAGGCGGAAGCCTGGCGGTATAGTAGAGGGGCCGGGGGGATGGCCGTGGCTATTGCACCACGGTTATAATAGCTGGCGGAACACCGCCAGCCTGTTGGCGGTGTTACCGCCACGGTCATTATGAGGCCCATAGTGTAACGCAGCTGCTTGCTTTGCTTTCAGTTACGTTTCAACTTGGAAGGAGTTCCATAAGTGGCAATGGGGGTCCCAAAACGTGTTTTCCCTATTCATGTTTCCAGAAAATTGAACTGCAGCACTGCAAATACTGCTGCAAAGAATTAGAACAACTGTTTGCTGAAAGCTAAATCTTGGTCCAGAAAGCTTACTTTTTGTAATTTGGTGTAAATCAGTACAGTAGTTTTTAAGCAACTAAGGCTCATGAAGAGATCTGAAGGCCCATGAAGAGATGTGTCGGTAGCCATCATTGGACTCAGGACTCAGTCTGAGCCCTGCACAAAAATGTAAATAAAATTATAAAAGGGAGTAGGATAGGGATACCGTGCTGCCCAGGCCTGGTGGGGGTGAGGGGTCCCAGAGGGCTAAAAAACAAAAATGTTTACTGCAAATTCAAAATATAAACCCCTTGGTTAGGCTTGTGCCCTGGGAGTGATTGTGCAATGCTTTGAAAAGGGAGGGAGACTTGCAGACCCCATCCCCAAGGGACAAGTCAAATCACAAGGGGAGAGGGTATGCGGACCCCTCCAAAAGCCTCGTTGAGGCCCCAGGGACCACATTTCCCAGGGTCAAATAGCAGATAAAGGGGGGGACATGTAGCCTCCTTCCTTGAGCTAATCTAGGGCCCCGGGGACCACATTCACCCGGGCCAAATTTAAAAATGTAAAGCCCCTGAGTTAGCATGGGCCCTAGGGGATGGTGCAGTACTTTAAAAAGGGTAGGGGGCATGCTGCCTCTTCACCAAGCCTTCTTTAGGCTCTGTGGTGTCTATCCCCCACGGCTGATTCAAATAAAGAAGGAGGGGTAGTGTGGTCTTTTTGTTGAGGCCCCAAGGACCACATCTCCCAGATAAAGGGGAGTTGGGCATGCAGGCTGCACCCCTAACATGTTTAGTTCCTAGCGACCCTATTCCCCATGGTGATAGTTTAAAAAAACAGGGGGTGGCTTTTGGGGCCATGGTGTCCTGGGGCTCCTCCTGTGGCTCCTAATAGAAATGGAGCTGTGAGTGCCCCTGATAGGCACCCATTTAATTAAGGAAAAGTTTGGCTCCCATTGGCACACGCGATGTGTGCCTGATGGGAAGCCAGCTTGGGCTGCAGGGGCCCTGGGGATCCCCACACTGTGGAGGCCCTGGGGATCCCCCGTCCCAGGTAAGTACTAGAATATCCACACAAAAAAAGAAAATAAAAAGTGAATAATAAATGCACAGCCATAGCTGCTTATTTATTATTCACTGATTGGGCAAGATGCATCCAATAATGACCTATCACTTATTCAAAGTAAATTGTATTTTGCTTGTGGTGTCCCTAAAAGAGGCAGACAAACCAAAAATATTTTTGTATTGTTGTGGGGGTCTGCAAGGTGTGCGGCAGCTCCCAGCCACATTAAAGAAAAACAGTAAGGGGGTCATTACAACATTGGCGGTATAAGGCGCTTACCGCCGTGCCGAAGACCGCCAATACACCGCAGCGGCGGCGGGAGACCGCCACAGCTATTATGACACACATCACGGAATCCGCCGAAAGGCAGACACCCACACAATACCGCCACACCAAAGGTCAGCGATAAACATGCGGAAACAAATCCTCCACCTCCACGCCGACAGAAACACGCCCATGCTATTACGACCCACGAATCCACGCGGCGGTCTTTCAACCGCGGTATTCCATTGGCGGTACACACCGCCGCGCTCAAAATACACACACAGCTCCAAAACACCGCCACATTGGACAATTCAAGATACACACACCTGACACACATACAAACAACACACCCACACACCCAATACAATATAAAAGACACACCCACATCACCCACAAACCCCTACGACCAAAAAATAGAGAGAAGGCCAGAGAGAGACAGCACAGAATAGAGACCCGCATCACACAGAGGCACACAACACCATCACCCACACAACATCCACGCACAAAACACCACATACCACTACACTCACCACACTCATCAACACATACACCACCCCACACATCACACACACCACCCCATGTCACGCCAAAGACACCCCCGCTTCTCTGAGGAGGAGCTCAGGGTCATGGTGGAGGAAATCCTACGGGTAGAGCCACAGCTATTTGGCTCACAGGTACAGCACACATCCATAGCCAGGAAGATGGAGCTATGGCAAAGAATAGTTGACAGGGTCAACGCTGTGGGACAGCACCCAAGAAATAGGGAGGACATCAGGAAGAGGTGGAATGACCTACGGGGGAAGGTGCGTTCCACGGTATCCAGGCACCACATCGCAGTACAGCGGACTGGCGGCAGACCCCCACCTCCTCCCCGACAACTAACAACATGGGAGGAGCAAGTCTTGTCCATCTTGCATCCTGAGGGCCTCGCAGAAGTCGTTGGAGGAACGGACACTGGTAAGTCAAATTTTAACTATCATATCCCCACCCTACCTGCATGCTATCACATACCCCCACCCTCACACCCTCCCCTAACACCCTAACTCCTCACTGATCTACCCATAACACCAACCACCCATCCCAACCCAAGACCTGCATGACACAACTAAGCATGGATACCCATTACTAAAGCATGCCCACTGCACAGACCCAGAACACCCCCCAACCATCAGCACACAACCCCACACAGGAATGCTAGCACTGGTGTACACGCACACCCAACCATTGCACACCATGAAACACACACATGCAATAATCATGAACTTATACCCCCGCAGGAACCCGAAGGAACGTCACCACACCAGAGGATCCAGACAACACAACTCCACCCCCAGAAGAGGCCCACAGTGACAACAGCAGCCCTGCCCTACTGGATCTTGATGACCAGCCCGGACCATCGTGGGCCTCAGGACAGTCGGTTCCCCTTGCCCAGCCACAGCCCAACACCGAGCTGCCACCCTCCGGGAACACCAGCACAGCACCCACCCAGCGGGCCAATACCTCCCTACCCAGGACAGGTCAAACAGCGGTGTGTCCACCACTACAGGGAACCCAGGATAACCCACCATCCCAACAACAACAGGGACCTGGGGGCAGTGGTAGTGGGCACACGGTCCAGGGGACGGAGGTACAGGAACACAGGGGAACTGGGAGGGCTGCTGTGCGACAGAGGGAGGACAGGCCAAGGGAACCCACTCTCCACGAGGCCCTATCCTCCATCATGGGAGCATACCACCACTCCCAGGAGACGATGGCAACGGTCCTGGACAACTTGCAGGAGACCCTGCGTCTGCAGGACGAACTGTATTTGGGGTTCAGGGAGGAGCTCAGGACCATCAGCTTCGCCCTGGGCACCATCGTAGGGGTGCTGACGGACATTCAAAAGACCTTGAGTGACACCGTGGCACTCCAAGGGGCCCCTGACACTAGCCAGGACGATGAAATGCCCACCACCTCTGCTGGCGCTAGTGGACAGGACGCCACACCAGCACCCCACCCCCTGCAGACGGACAACCACCCCGCAAGCGGTCCCTGAGATCCAGGAACAGGACAGAGCAAGATGGCAAGACCCCCGCCAGGAAATAAGACTACCCTGATTGTCCCCCCACTGTCCCACTTTGTTACCCTGTCCAATTCAGAACTGCCCCAGCTCCACTTCCAATGGACAGATGTGCAATTTACCTGTGAGACTAATAGACTGGACTCTGCCATGGACATTCTTCCACCATAACCCATCACCATTTCACAACCCCCCTTCATGTTTATGCACTTAAATAAACACCCTTGAAACACAAATAAAACTGGAGTCAGTCTATGATTTTGAACTTTGTATTGTCAATTACAGTGTCAAAACGGGTTACCCATTGGGAGGCCAACATACCAATGTCACACATCACAAGCCCTTCAAGGGTGCAAGCTGTTGACACGTAGGTTACCAGTTTTGTGAAACTGAAATGGAAGGGGACAACTCAGTTAACAAATAGTGAGTGAAATGTAGGTACAGGATAGAGGTAGACGTGTGAAAGTTAATGTAATGTTAAACCAGAAAATGTACTCACCTGTGTCTCACTGGAAATATTGCTGTATGACTGACTCCCTGTTGTCGTTTTCTTCATCCTCAGCTTCTTCCTCATCACTGTCCACAGGCTCCACAGGCTCCACCGCTGCTACAACACCGTCATCTGGATCATCCTCCTGCAGAAAAGGCACCTGGCATCGCAATGCCAAATTATGGAGCATGGAGCAGGCGATGATGATGTCGCACACCTTCTTCAGTGTGTAGAATAGGGATCCACCTGTCATATGGAGGCACCTGAACCTGGCCTTAAGGAGGCCGAAGGTGCGTTCGATAACCCTCCTAGTCTGCCCATGGGCCTCATTGTACCGTTCCTCTGCCCTGGTCTTGGGATTCCTCACTGGGGTCAATAGCCAGGAAAGGTTGGGGTAACCTGAGTCCCCCAATAGCCATACACAGTGCCTCTGGAGTTCACCCATCATATCAGGGATGCTGCTATTCCGCAGGATGTAGGCGTCATGCACTGAGCCAGGGAACATAGCATTTACCTGCGAGATGTACTGGTCTGCCAAACAGACCATCTGGACATTCATCGAATGATAACTCTTCCTGTTCCTGTACACCTGTTCACTCCTGCGGGGGGGACCAGAGCTACATGGGTCCCATCAATGGCACCTATGACGTTGGGGATATGTCCAAGGGCATAGAAGTCACCTTTCACTGTAGCCAAATCCTCCACCTCAGGGAAAATAATGTATCTCCTTACGTGTTTCAGCAGGGCAGACAACACTCTGGACAAAACGTTGGAAAATATGGGCTGGGACATCCCTGATGCCATGGCCACTGCTGTCTGAAAAGACCCACTTGCAAGGAAAAGGAGCACTGACAGCACCTGCATGTCAGGGGGGATTCCAGTCGGATGGCGGATTGGTGACATCAGGTCTGGCTCCAACTGGGTACATAGTTGCTGGATTGTGGCACAGTCAAACCAGTAGGTCACGATCAAATGTCTCTCTTCCATTGTCAACAGGTCCACCAGTGGTCGGTACACCTGCGGATTCCGCCATCTTCTCATATGTCCCTGCTGACGGTGCCTAAGAAGGACAACAGCGAAGAAACAGTCACCATTCCTCCAGGTATGTACCCACAGTCACACACAAGACAACAACAGACAATTAACCCTTCCTGGATATGTTTTGAGTGTAGGCCTCGGTATGTGTGACGCAGTAGCAAATGAAACCATGTGGGCCCCTGAAATGGCGGCTGCCTGACCTCTAAACTGGGACAATGGGAATGTGGGGTAACTGCGCTGGCGTTGGACACCGTCACGGTAGGCGGTCGTAGACCGCGGCGCAATGCTGCATTGGTTAACATTGGACCCTATGGGTCCCAGGAGCCAATGAACAGGTGCGCCGCCGGTGATGATGCGCACCGCCGCGGACGTCACCGCCGCGGACGTCACCACCATTTTCTATCTGTTCATTCACTAGATACCTGACCTTCGACAGGAGAGGACCTATACTGCCAGTGCTGCTGTGACCTCGGTCTGGAAGCGACGATGGCTGCTGCGTCTGGGGAAAGGGCCCCTGCCTTCACTGCACAGGAGTTGGAGAAACTTGTGGATGGGGTCCTCCCACAGTACATGCTACTCTACAGTCCTCCAGACCAACAGGTCAGTACACAGGGAGCACGTTGGATGGGCTAGGCCTGGGTGGACAGGGCTGGGTGGGAGAGGGAAGGGGGCTGAGTTCTAAGAACAGAAATGCATGGGGATGAATGGGCCACATGGCCAGAGTTGGGAGGGGGCCACTCACATTGACGATCCAGTAGGTAATGACTGTTCCTCTTTCCTTGTGCATGTCATGTAGGTCAGCGCCCACCAGAAGAAGGACATCTGGCGTGCCATCGTCAAGGAGGTCCGGACCCTGGGGGCCCACTAGAGACGGGGCACCCACTGCCGGAAGAGATGGGAGGACATTCGCCGATGCAGCAAGAAGAAGGCGGAGGCTCAGTTAGGGATGGCCTCCCAACGTGGGAGGGGTGCCCGTCGCACCATGACCCCCCTGATGTTCCGAATCCTGGCGGTGGCCTACCCGGAGTTGGATGGGCGCTTGAGGACATCACAGCAGACACAAGGGGGTGAGTACACTCTCATTCTGTGGACTTTGCGTGCAGTGGAGGTGTCTGGGTGGGTTAGGTGGGCTGTGTGTGTCCCTAGGCCAGGGCGAGTTCTGTAGGCAAGGCCCCTCCGTAATGTAGGCCATGTGGGACTCTACCCCAGCTCAGAAGAGTGGCAAGTTGAGGTATAGTTGCCCCTTTGCCATCCATGTGCGCAGATTTCTAACATTGCCATGTAGGACATATTCCTGAAATTGCATGTGCAGAGGCCAGGAGCACGGCGTATTGCATGGGGCTGCTGCGTCTGCCATGTCAGCCAACGGTAGTGGTATGCCATGCACTAAAACTCTCTTTCTTCTGTCACCGCCCCTTTTCCTGCTCTCCCTGTCCTTTTGTACATCAGCATCATCAGGCGGAGGTACAGTGGCACCGGAGCACGAGGGAGCTGCATCCCACATGGCCATGGAGGGCCACACCACAGACTCTGAATGCACCAGTGGGACGGAGGGCGAGGGGAGCTTCACGTCGGCCACCGGATCACCAAGCAGCGACACGGACTCATCCGCCGATGGGAGCTCCCCTGTGGTGGCGGCACCATCTGTGCGCCCCACTTCAACAGGTACAGCCGCCACCTCCCCTACCAGCACCGCCCTCCCAGCAGCCCCTCAGCGTTCGCCCCGTGCCCGCTCACCCAGGAGGGTGGGCATCACCTTGCTGCCCTCAGTGAGGAGGCCATTGACCTACTCAGGTCAATCACTGTTGGGCAGTCTACCATTGTGAATGCCATCCAGGGTGTAGCACGAGAAGTTGAAACACGGTAATGCATTCCTGGAAGGCATTCATTCTGGTCAGGTTGTCCTTCAGCGAACCCTGCAATCTCTGGCCTCAGCACTGATGGCAGCCATTGTCCCTGTGTCCAGCCTCCCCCCTCCAACTTCCTCCACCCAGACCCAATCCCCTGTACCCCAGCCCATCCCAAGCACACCTACAGACCAGCATGCACACCAGTCAACACCCAAAAGTAGCTCAAGCAAACATTGGCACCACACACACCACAGGCACTCACACAAGCATCACACCCATACAGACACAGCAACATCCACTGTCTCCACTGTGTCCCCCTCCTCCTCTTCTCCCTCCTCCCTCCCAGTGCGTCTACACACACACCTGCATGCACCACATCTACAGGCACTAGGACTCGCACCAGGACACCCAGCACCACAAGCTGCTCACCTGAACTCACCACCTCCACTGCCATTTACACGTCCCCTGTGTCCTCTCCCAGTGTGTCTGTGACCCCCCCTCCCAAAGTACACAAACGCCGGCAATCACTCACCCAACATCCATCCACCTCACGACAGCCTCCAGTACCTGCACCTGCACCCAAAACACCTAAAGTGACACCTCCTACAACCACCTCCTCTTCCTCCACTCCCAGACCCCCTCCAGCTACCCATCCCAGTGTCCGTCAGAAACTGTCCCTCTGTCAAATTGACCTTTTTGCCCCCCCTCCCCCCCTCCAATTCATCAGACCCGTTGTAGCGCCTCAGCCAAAAAGCCTCCAGTACCAGTGGTGCGTGTTCCAGGTTTTTGGAGTGCACCGTCCACCAGGGCAGGCAGTAGGACCCGGAGCCAAGGCACTGTCAGCCCACCCCCTGTAAAGGCTCCGAAATTGGAGAGTGGACGACGGGACCGTGTCAAGACTCCTGGTGGGACAACAACTGAAATGGGCTCCAAGGCGATTGGTGAGTCAGCTGTAACTCCAAAGAAGGTGGGGAAGGTCCCGAGGAAGTCTCCCCAACCTGTTGTGAGTGTCACGGCGGCGAAGTGCGCCATCATTTCCGGCGGTCCAGACACAACTGCCAGCACCGTCATTACTGGTCCAGAGACCACCGCCAGAGTCAGTGCCCAGGAGGGCCCAAGTATCGTCACTGGTCCAGAGACCACCGCCAGAGTCAGTGCCCAGGAGGGCCCAAGTATCGTCACTGGTCAGGGCTCAAGTATCTCGTTACTGGTCTGGAGACCACCGCCACCGCCGGAGTCACAGCCCAGGAGGGCCCAAGTATCGTTACTGGTCAGGAGACCACCGCCACCGCCGGAGTCACAGCCCAGGAGGGCCTAAGTATCGTCACTGGTCCAGAGACTACCGCCAGAGTCACAGCCCAGGAGGGCTCAAGTATCGTTACTGGTCAGGAGACCACCGCCGGAGTCACAGCCCAGGAGGGCTCAAGTATCGTTACTGGTCAGGAGACCACCGCCACCGCTGGAGTCACAGCCCAGGAGGGCTCAAGTATCGTTACTGGTCAGGAGACCACCGCCGGAGTCACAGCCCAGGAGGGTCCAGGATCCCACAGCCCCTCTGGGAAATGATTGAACATCATGCCACACACCAATGTCCAGTGTGGAGTTCGTCATGCCACACACCAATGTCCAGTGTGGAGTTCATCATGCCACACACCAATGTCAGAATCCGAACCGCCATGTCAGAGCACCGCTGAACAGTCCATAGACCGCCATGGCAAAGCACCGCTGAACAGGGCAAAGCACCGCTGAACAGTCCATAGACCGCCATGGCAAAGCACCGCTGAACAGGGCAAAGACCGCCATGGTGAAGACCGGTGAACAGGGCAAAGACCGCCATGGTGAAGACCGCTGAACAGGGCAAAGCACCGATGAACAGGGCAAAGCACCGCTGAACAGTCCATAGACCGCCATGGCAAAGCACCGCTGAACAGTCCATAGACCGCCATGGCAAAGCACCGCTGAACAGTCCATAGACCGCCATGGCAAAGCACCGCTGAACAGGGCAAAGCACCGCTGAACAGTCCATAGACCGACATGGCAAAGCACCGCTGAACAGGGCAAAGACCACCATGGTGAAGACCGCTGAACAGGGCAAAGCACCGCTGAACAGGGCAAAGACCGCATTGGTGAAGACCGCTGAACAGGCAAAGCACCGCTGAACAGTACATAGACCGCCATTGCAAAGCACAGCTGAACAGTCCATAGACCGCCATGGCAAAGCACCGCTGAACAGGGCAAAGCACCGCTGAACAGTCCATAGACCGCTATGGCAAAGCACCGCTGAACAGGGCAAAGACCGCCATGGTGAAGACCGCTGAACAGGGCAAAGCACCGCTGAACAGGGCAAAGACCGCCATGGTGAAGACCGCTGAACAGGGCAAAGCACCGCTGAACAGGGCAAAGCACCGCTGAACAGGGCAAAGACCGCCATGGTGAAGACCGCTGAACAGGGCAAAGCACCGCTGAACAGGGCAGACACTGTGTGGGTATGAATAGGCCGCCACATCAGGCATCCTTATCCCATGTGCAGATGGGACAGTGACAGGACATGAACTTTCACGGGGAGACTCATCCAGTCTGGGCACCAGTCCCACCCAGTACCAGTAGAGAACTGCATCTACTTGCCAAAATGTGGCTTTGCACTCCCCAGGATTGAAGAGTGGGCAAGCCACCCACTGTATAGACTTGTGAGACTGTGGCTTTGCACTCCCCAGGATGTAACAGTGGGCAAGCCACCCACTGTATAGACTTGTGAGACTGTGGCTTTGCACTCCCCAGGATGTAACAGTGGGCAACCCACCCACTGTATGGACTTGAGAGACTGTGGCTTTGCACTCCCCAGGATACATCAATGGACATGGAGCCCCGTCGTGGATCTGGCTTCGCATTCATGTTGCTGAGGTGCCCCCCCTTCCCTTCCCCCTGAGGTGCCTGTAGTGTTTCTATCTGATGCCCCGGTAGTGTTCTCTCGGATTTTGGTCAGGTATCTATTGTGGGCCTCGCCCATGCATTTTTGGACTGTTGGTGCATGGACATTGTTGTATACATATCTGCACTACTTCTTGTATTGTATATTTAGTTATGACATATTTCGTGATATATATCAGTATATTTTTGTTTGACATGTATATTGGCACAATACAATGTTTGCCCGCAATTTGCATTGTCTTTGCATTCTTCCGGGGGGATTGTGGGTTGTTACTGTGATTTTTGTGACTGCATTGATGTGTATGTTGTGATATGCGAGGGTGGGGGCGTTTGGTGGGTGTCCCCCTAACTTTTGCCTCCCCCCTCCCCGTGTCGTAGATGCAGTACTCACCGGTATGTTCTGCGCCTACGTCGCTGTTGGTCGTAGAGGAGCAGGAAGACAGGGGCAGGTAGGATTTGGAGTTCCGGCTCCATGGACTCGTCGTTCCTCGTGGGATGTGTTCAGGTGAGCGTTTTCCCATTGCAGTAACTGTTTCCGCTGTGTTTTTATCCACGGTGAATCCGCCCCGGAAAAGGTGGCGGATTGGTGTGTTGTGATAGTGTGGGCGGTAAATTGTCTCCCGCCTGTCTGTTGGCGGTGACTGCCACGCTGTTTGTCTGTACCGCCGTGGCGGGCGGTGTGTTAAAGTGGCTGTCTTTGTTGGCGGTTTCCGCCAGGGTCGTAATTCCCTTTTTTTGTCCGCCGGCATGTTTGCGGTATTTCCGCAGCTTTAACACCGTCCGCCAGGGTTGTAAGGACCACCTAAGTCTCCTTAGTCATTAAAACCATGACTGCAGAAGAGCTTATCATGTTTTTTAAAGCACTCCTACCTGGAGCTCAATGCTCTTCAGCTGGGATGCGAAGTCCCCTTGTGTTTGGACCTATGGCTGCACATTAAAAATGTTTAAAAAATATCGAAAGATATGTTAATGCTTTTTTACAAATTGAACATTATTACATTTTTTTATGACAATCAATCATATTAAATATTGCACTGTGTGAATTATTGAAATACACATTTTATTAAAACCATCAATCATGTTTTAATAACGGCAATACGTGTGCTTTAGATATATTGATAAACTGATCCCTTCATAAAGCCTGGAGACCCACTTTTTTAATATTTTGGGGTCCTGATCCTTTGACCAAGTCAGTAGGTCTGCCTTACTTAAAATAAGGCCCTGCACTTAACGCCCACTGCCAAAGGTGTGGGCACAGAGAGGAGGGTTGGGCACCAATGCCACCAGTAGCCTGACCTGTGTGCAATGCTGTGCCAGACCATGGGGTGAGTTTCCTGTGAAAGTGTGGCAGTCTGCAAGGGGTTGAATGTAGGGTCTTGCCATAGACCAGGCCTTACAGCCAACCCCACATCACACACAGCCAAAGGTATGGTAATAAAATATGACTTTACGTTAAAAAAAACTAGAAATTAACTGAAAAACATTTAATGTGATGTTATAGTTATGTATGGTAATAATGTCTTTTCAATAAAAAACCTTTGGAAATCACTGAAAAAACACCACTGTTAAGGAGAAGTTATTGTTAGGTGAAAATGTCAGTTAAAACATACACCTGTATGCAATGCTGTGCCAGACCATGGGGTGAGTTTCCTGTGAAAGTGTGGCAGTCTGCAAGGGGTTGAATGTAGGGTCTGGCCATAGACCAGGCCCTACAGCCAACCCCACATCACACACAGCCAAAGGTATGGTAATAAAATATGACTTTACGTTAAACAAACCTAGAAATTAACTGAAAAACATTTAATGTGATGTTATAGTTATGTATGGTAATAATGTCTTTTCAATAAAAAACCTTTGGAAATCACTGAAAAAACACCACTGTGAAGGAGAAGTTATTGTTAGGTGAAAATGTCAGTGAAACATACAATTCTAAACAAGACCACTGCTGAAATTCACCAGTTATACTTAACCCAAGTAACTGTAACTCATGCCTGAAGGTAACTATGACTCACACCCATATCATGCACTGCTAATTTACTTTCATATTTCATTACTCATGACATGCTCTTTGACATTGATAATTTGAATGACTAATACCAGAAGAGACATCATTCATGACAACACTGCATGGTGAGGGTATGAGTTGCAGTTACATTAGCGCACGAGTTACAGTTACTTGAGTTAACTATAGCTGGGGAAGGTCTCAGAAATATATCACCCAGTGGCAGTCACCGTAGGGTAGTTACAGATAGGTCAGCTTGTTCCATAGGAAAATTGTTTTTTGTGCTGCAAATAAATGTGGCTCAGTTTGAAAAATCTCCACAAACCTTTCCCAAAAGGTGCTACTTTTTGACTAGTTTGTGCATGAAAAGTTTTGGATGATCTCTCAAGCAGAGGTAAAAAAATAAGAGGTCCCAAACTGCAAAATCCCCACTATTTTTCCAGAGACTTCTTTAGATGGGGCTACAGCAAAAACTGCTGAACTGAATTACCACAAATTTGGCAGGAAGTTAGAGCTTGGTATGCAGATTTTGCTTTTTGTGATTTGGTATAATCTGTTCAGTAGTTTTTAAGAAATGAAGTGTAAAAAAGTATAGATACCTTGGTGGCACATGGCATAGGGAGCCAACTGGGTCAGGGGGAGTCCGGGGGCTGCCCTCACGGCTCTCAACAATTGCATGGTGTGTGCCCTGGGTGGGCACCAGGGTACCCACTTCTAATAATGTGGGCACCAGGGTATGGAAAAGGATGTGTGGTTCCCTACCGGTTATTTTAAGTAGTTGTCCTGGGGAATGAGGTCCCCAGAAGCTAACAAGGCTTATGGAGGAGGGGGGTCACATGGCCCCCCTCCTCTGTAATTAAAAAAATGACCCTGGGAGATGGAGTCCTCAGTGCTTAATAAATCGTGGGGAAGAGGCATGTGGCCCCTTTCCCTTAAATAAAATGAAGGCCCTGGGGAATGGGGTCCTTAGGGCCTAATGAGGCTTTCAGAGAGGACAATGTTTCTCCCTTCTTCTTTAAAAAAAGTCCCTGGGGGATGCAGTGCCCATGACATTATAAGGCATGGGGAGTGGGCCCACTTGTCTCCCCTCCCCGTTAAAGTAAAGGATGGGGGATGGTGTCCCCAGGGCATAATAAGGCTCAGGGAGGAGGGCTACTTACCCCCCTTAAAAAAGAGAAGATCCTGGTGTCCCCAGGGACTAATGGACTTAATGAGCCTTAGGGGGAGGGCCACCCGCCCCCCATTGTCTTTAGGAAACATGAGACCCTGTAGGTTTTTGCCATAGGGGCCAGGCCCTGTGGCCAACCCTCTAATCGAGCATAGCTGAAGTCCATGTGGAATGGGGGAGAGCTTTATGTATGGTAATAAAACATTATTTTACTTTTAAAAATACCCTACAAGTTCCCTAAAACTGTCATTGGTGATGTCCTAAATGATGTCATTTGAGATGTCTTCAATCATTTCTGAAATTATGTAATAGAACATAATATGAGTGATGTAATGTGTGAGGCCATAAGCAGTGTATGGCAGTGACGCAAGTTATAGTTAATGCTGTGCTTGTCCTTTTGCAGCTGTTGGATTAACGTATGGTACGTAAATATTAATTAATGTTAAAAAAATGAGAAATTCACTGAAATAAACAAAAGTTACAGGAATGCTATAGTTAGGAAATCACATTAAAAAGCCGTAATAATTAATTGAAAGACAAAAGGTTACAGGGACTTCATAGTGAGGACATAGGATTAAAAAATCTTAAAACATGCACAAAAAAACAAAGGTTACAGGGACATTATAGTTAGGTTCAGATTTTATACACACAAAACCAAAGAAATTCAGCAATTATATTTAGTGTTATCTCAAGTAACATGTGCCCTGTGGTAACCATAACTCATGCCCTCGCCATGCACCCCTTATTACCCAACATATTACATCACTCATGACATCTTCTATGACACTGATAATATCAGTGCAACATTTGCTGTAAAATTATTGATGAGAAAATTGTGCATGATGGAGCTCGATATATAGTTACCTTAAGGCACGAGTTATTGTTATTTGAGATGACTCTAACTATAAGCACTGAATTTCTATGGTTTTGTGTGTGTAAAATTTGAACCCAACTATAATTCTCTTGTAACCTTTGTTTTTAGTGAATATATATATATATATATATATATATATATATATATATATATATATGCCGCCCCCTCTCAAATACTCCCATGGCCGGGCCCCGGTGGATGGAGTTCCTGCTGTCAAAATCAGCCTGGGAAGGTGACCACAGGTGCTCCTCTCCACTATATAAAATAAACACTTGCCTCCCAGACTCTGGCCCACCCGGGGCGGGCTAAAAAGCAGAAGGCTGCACTTGTTTTTTTTTTTTTTGCTCTAGGTCTGTGGATCCTTTCCGAATTTGCAGCAAATAAAAAAAAAAAAAGAAATTCAGGCCTAGGGGTTCAGGGTATTCATACCCTAGTCCCTTGTGTGTGTGTGTGTTTTTGTTTTTTCTTAGGACTGGGGCGAGTTCCAAGATGGCTGCTACCAATTCCTGGTTGAAGTGGTAGTGACCAATAAGATTTCACCATGAAATCTGTTGTTTCCACGGACCCTCTGTTTCCCTAGATATGCATATTTAATTTTCAATACTTTAAAACTACTGAATGATTTACACCAAATTACAAAAAGAAAGCACTCTTTCTGTACCAAGGCCTAGCTTTCTAGCAAATTTGTTGTAATTCTGTTCAGTGGTTAGTGCTGTAGTTGTCTTAAAAATCTCAGTGAGAAATTGCATGGTGTAAATGCATACCCCATTTTTTCTCAGCCCCCACTTGATGAATCACCCAACACTTTCCAGACAGCAGCTGAACTGACTGACACACTAATTTCTAAAATTTCGTCAAGATTCATCGAACAGCACCAAAGTTATTAGGCAAAATAAAAAATGATTTTCCGATGGAAACTAGGACCTAACTGTAACTACTGACTGGCAACCTCCAGTAGGTAGTTAGAGTTCATACATATTAGCGGTATTGTATTCGCTATTGACCTAGGTTTCCTCAACAACAAGTGCAGCCATTTTAAACAAAGGATCCCACCTCATCAGAGGTATTGGTAGGGAAGTCCATGCCTTAATATTGGACTTCAGTCTACCTAGCAAAGGGAGTAAATTTAGTTCACACCCACGTGGAACAGATCCGTCTGACTTTTGGATGCAAAGAAACATATTATTCACATACAAACCCCGGGCAGCACCACTTTTCTTGGGCCCCTTAGCACCCCCCACCACCACCGCCACCGTATTTAAAATACAGGCCATTATGGCACAGGGTAGGGGGCAATAGCGTCAGAATTCCTGATGCTATTGATGTACTCAGCAGGAGTAGTGCCAAACTTTTGGCTCTACTCCTGCTGAGTACATAGGAGCTCATTGTATTAAATTGCATGCCCCCTTTTAACGCCTGCTGTGAGCAGGCGTCAAAAGTGCTGAAGAAAATGGTACAAGGAAATGTCTTAGATTGCCTTGCACCATTTTTTTCGGCTATTCTAATAGGGGAACGGCCACCTTGCATACATTATGCCTGGTGCAGTCCTAATGTGGCACAAGGGTTTATAAAGTGCCGCAATGCATGCATTGCACCATTTTGCAAATATGGGGTGTGTAAAAAGCCACTTTATTACCACCTTATCCTCAGAAAAATGACGATATGGCACTAGGGCCTCTTAAATCAGGCCCTTGGTCTTTGTGGTTAGGTGGACCAACTGAACTCCTGAACATTGGATGTCTGTTTGTCTTTATTCAAGCAATTCCTCTATCACTAAGGTGAATGGCAGGGGGGATAGTGGACACTCCTGCCTCATGCCCTGTCTGATCGTGAATGGGGCTGACAGTGATCTATTCATCCTGACTTGGGACCAAGGGTCTACATATAGGGTTGTAAAATAGGGTTGAAATTGTGGTCTACAGTTTATGCATGCAAGGACACGAAAGAGAAAAGACCAATTGACTGTCTCAAAGTTGAAGAGTGGGGGAGGAAGGGTATGGGCAGCAAGCTAATCTCAGAGGCTAAGCAGGAGAGCATTGATGGGGCATAGAATTGGGCAACAGAGGGCAGCAGGAGTGGGCAAGTGCATACATCTAAATGGAGGGCAGTGGCAGCACATTGGACCATGCAGGGCAGGTAGGAGGGAGCTGGTGCATGGACTCAGACAACAGAGAGTAGGGAGGAGGTAGATGGGACAGCAAGTTAACAATTCTGGGCAAGTGAGAAGGGCAGTGGCAGAACAACGATCACATAGAGCTGTGATGAGGGAGCAGAGGCATGGACTTGTATAATGAATGGCAATGAGGAAGGGCAGGAGTAACAAGCTTGGGTTGGGGCCGCACAATGCAAGGCCAGGCCCAACGTCCAACCCCCCCCACTGTGCATTGCAATGTGCATTTTACTTAGTATTAAAAACCCTAGTAATTCCATTAAAACAAATAAGGTTACAGGGATGTTACAGTTAGGAAACAGAATTAAAACACAAAAAATAAATTCACAAAAAAAAACAAAGGTTACGGGGCGTTAAAGTAAAGTTCAGATTTTACACACACAAAACCATCGAATTTTAGCTGTTATAGGTATAGTTCTTTCAAGTGACTATAACTTGTACCCTAAGGTAACTAGAACTCACGCCCTTGCCACGTACCGCTAATTACAGAAGACCCCAGCCTTTCAGTTTTTCCCATAGGCGAGATCTTGGGACACGGCAAAAGCTGACTTAAAATCTATAAAACAGACGAATAGTCAACTTTTCGTTTGCCTAGCCTTTATACCTAGCAGAGCCAATGCAGTCAAGTTGGTTGAAGTCCCCACGCCTACTCTGAAGCCAGTCTGTCTTCGTAGCAGGATATGTTTCTCATGTACCCAAACCGATAGTTGTTGCAACAGACAAGATGCATGAAGCTTTGCTTCAACATCAATCAGGGCTATTAGCCTGTAATTTAGCGGGGAGGCAGAATTGCTAGTCTTGTAAATCGGATGGAAGATGTTACCTTTCCGGATGACTGGCAGCAGCTTTGTACCATGGAGATTGTTAAAAAGAAGTGCCAAGTGATAAGCCCAGTGAGTTACATCACCTTTAAAAAGGGCATTAGAGGTGCCGTTCTGTCCTGCGGCTCCTTCCGGTTTTTGTTTAGTTATAATGCCTATTAGCTGCTCAATGTCTATATCCACAAGACTGTTCTATTGGTCAGACTCAGGCTGGGAAGCGTCTTTTTTCAACTGTACTCTAAAGCCAAAGTCAGTCGAACTTAAAGAGCAATGACTTACAGGCGGAGGGTCCTCTCCCTTCACCTTTTGGTCTGAGGACGAGTACAATGCTGAGACATGGGCTTCCCAAGTGGCAGCATCAATGCCTGCCTCAGAATGTCGATTTTTACCCTGTACCAGCCCATTCACCAATTGCCAGCAATTTTTGTTCTTCTTCAGTTTATTAGACATCAGGGCCCGTATTTATACTTTTTGACGCTAAACTGTGCTAACGCAGTTTAGCGTAAAAAAATTTTGCGCCGGCTAACGCCATTCTGAAGCGCCATGCGGGCGCCGTATTTATTGAATGACGTTAGCCGGCGCAAGCTGACCGGCGCTGCCTGGTGTGCGTGGAAAAAAACCACGTACACCAGGCAGCGCCGGCGTTGGGAAAAATGGCGTTAGGGCGTCTTAAAATGGCGCAAGTCAGGTTGACGCTAAAAAATCGTCTTAACCCGATTTGCGCCATTTGAAACGACGCCCAGACGCCATTTACATGACTCCTGTCTTAGTAAAGACAGGAGTCATGCCCCCTTGCCCTATGGCCATGCCCAGGTGACTTATGTCCCCTGGGCATGGTCATTGGGCATTGTGGCATGTAGGGGGGCACAAATCAGGCCCCCCTATGCCAAAAAAAAAAAAAAAAATTATACTTACCTGAACTTACCTGAATGTCCCTGGGGTGGGTCCCTCCAGCCTTGGGTGTCCTCCTGGGGTGGGCAAGGGAGGCAGGGGGGGTCCCTGGGGGCATGGGAGGGCACCTGTGGGCTCATTTTGAGCCCACAGGCCCCTTAACGCCTACCCTGACCCAGGCATTAAAAAGTGGCGCAAATGCGGGGTTTTTTGACCCTCCCACTCCCGGGCGTGATTTTTGCCCGGGAGTATAAATACGACGCATTTGCGTCGCCGTCATTTTTTTAGACGGGAACGCCTTCCTTGCATCTCATTAACGCAAGGAAGGCGTTCACGCAAAAAAATGACGCTCTTTACTCATACTTTGGCGCTAGACGCGTCTAACGCCAAAGTATAAATATGGCGTTAGTTTTGCGCCGAATTTGCATCGAAAAAAACGACGCTAATCCGGCGCAAACGGAGTATAAATATGCCCCCAGGAGCTTTGACCACAGATCTTCATAGTACTGCCTTTTTTTCATCCAGCAGTCGTTCTTATATTGTAATCTCAATTTAAGGAGTCTTGTTTTGTTGGGGTTCTTATCCCTTCATGCCTCCTTTGCCACGTTTATGTCTCATGTGAGACTTGATTTTTTAATTTGCACAGAGATATATACCATGGATGCTCTTCAGTAACACCTTTCAGATTTTTGTTTGCAGCAAATGCAGAGCTTAAGAAAGGGATTTTATTAGGAAATGTATTCAATAATAAGTAGCATAGGTGCTTCCATTCCTTCACCCGTGCTCCTGAACACAATGCTGTTTGTTCCTGGTTCTCAAATTCTTTCTTAAACTCTTCTAGTGACCCTGCACAGTGATACACTTCTTCCATCACTTTCTCAGTGGCGTGCCCCTGCCATTTGAACTTTTTTGTATTATAGGTCATTGGGGCGGTGATAATGATGTTTGCGGTTGGTAATCACTTCCATTCCAGTCTTAACTGTAAGGCTTATGGAAAGTGATCACTCTATGGGGGTACATAAATATTGTAGGCAGCGACTAGTAGCAGTGTTGCTTCATTTATTAACGTGAAGTCAATTGTTGATGATATTGATCTACTTGAGAAAGTTACTGGCGTAGAGGAATTGCCTCCTAAGTGGATTGTCAAGCGACTGAGGCTCAAGATCTTCAAACCTAGTGTTCAAGTGCATTCCATGGCGTTTTTGTCCCTTTTTTGAATAGCCTTTACTCAAGTCAGCATTTAAGTCACAGGATACAATATGAATGGACTATTTGTACTGCCTATGCAACATTTTTAGGATGCTTAACGATCCTTGTTTGGTGGATACACACATTAGTTAGTAGCAGCAGTGTTTTAACACCGTTTAGCTCCTGGGGTTCCTCCTTAATTGGCAGCAGCCAGTCAATTCTGAGGTCAATTTGTTTAATGGCCCAATTAGTTTTGGTTGAACATAATGTGGAAAGACTACCTTTTTGATGCCCACATTTCTGGATCTTGACTGCAGGAACATGCCTGCCAACATAGCCTGAAATTTGAATTGGCTTGGGACACCAAGTTTCCCAAAGCATGATGATATCAAACTGCTGAAGGAATGTAAGTGCTTGTTCCCATTTGTTTCAGACCATGGCAATTCCAAGAGCACATGTGGAGGCTATCTTCTACCGCAGTTTGCCATCTAGATCTTTCATCAGGACCAATTGCTTCTGTGGACCATTATGGATTGTCGCTCTGCATGTTTCCAAGTTGGAAGCCTGCCAATATATTCTTGGTGGCTTCTTCCCTGGCGAAGCGAACTTTGATTCCTTACTATAGTTAAATGTTCTCATCTGCTTGGAGTCGCATCCAATCCAACCGCTCCTTTCAACACTGAGGCCCCCCTCTAATTTCCCAGGAACAGGGGGCTTGGGTATCGACACGGTTCTTGCCTTTGTAGCATGATGCCCCATGAACTGAAGATATCCTGGTGTGTGAGGATTTGGGCAGCGGTGGCTGGAGAGACCCAGGATGTAAGTGTTGCCTCTTTCACCCTGTTATTTGGATGAGGAACAAACTCCACTGTCTGCAGCTGAGTCGTAGGGATATGGGCTAGGGGCCAAATTTCATTTATAAGCTTGATGATTATAAATGACCCTCTTTTTAGGGCACACCAGTGCCTCTCTTTTCACTTGAGGAGTTGAAGACATTTTTAGGCCTTACACTCAAAATGGGGATAGCACACAAACCAATTTTGCAGTTCTACTGGCCTATTCACATGGTTTGGTTAGCATCCACCTTTACACAGTACATGAGCAGAGAGCTGTTTGTGGTATTGCTACATATACTGCATTTCAATGATAATTCTGCTACATTACATCCAGACCATGACAGGTTGTTAATCCGCCTGTCATGGAACATTTGTCTGCCAGGTTTCCAGAGATTTATACTACTGGAAAGAATTTAGTCATTGATGAGTCCTTGATCCTGTTCAAAGGGAGGCTGCTGTTCAGGCAGCACATACCAAGTGAAAGAGCTTGTTATGGCAGCATGTTTTACACTGTAGTCATAAGTTGTACATGGCTAAGATCACTCATTTATTTAAATTGGGAGATAGATATTTCTGAAATCTGTTGTGAATCACAAATTGTACACCAATGAGCATTCCTCCATGTTTCACATAAAAATGGAAGCCCATTTTGTAGGTGTTTTTAGATCCCATGATTGAAAATTGCAAAAAACATTACATGAACTCAACAAGTTTTTCCCCTCAAAACTCTAATTTCACAATCTGAGACACTGTGGATTTTGCGGTTTGTCTTTGCCACTACCTAGATAAACCTATAAAACCCACATATTTCTGACAACTAGACAATGAGAGGAGTCCAGGGATGTGTGACTTGCATGGCTCTCACTAGGTAATTTTACAGAGAAGCCCTTGCAAATCTCACATTCTGGCAAATATTTTTAATTTACTTACATTTCTGTGACAGAAATGTATGAAATCTGTTGGGACTCACAAATTTCCTACACACTAAGGGCCAGATGTAGGTAGGTGGCAAATTGCAACTCGCAATTTGCTATGCAGAATGGTGTCTCAGACACCATCTGCGAGTCGCTATGGGGTTGCAAAGACCCACCTCATTAATATTAATGAGGTGGGTCGCAATTTGCGATCCCATAGCGATTAAGGGCACTCACGGGGATGGAGGCCTGCTGTAGTCAGCAGACCTCCATGTCCGTGACTGCTTTTAAAGAAAGCAGTTTTTTTTTTCAAAGTGCAACCCGTTTTCCTTAAAGAAAAACGAGCTGCACTTTGAAAAATAAACCGAAACCTTCAGTTTCGGTATTTTTCAGGGCAGATAGTGGTCCATTGGACCACTGCCTGCTCTGAAAAATTATTTTTTATGCCAGACACAAAGGGGAAGGGGTCCCATAGGGACCCCTTCCCGTTTGCGACTGGGTTACCATCCACTTCAAGTGGATGGTAACTGCGATTCCAAGCGGTCGCAAATGGAATTGCATCGCATTGCGAGTCGCAAATAGGAAGGGAGCACCCCTTCCTATTTGCGAGTCGGAAATGCATTTTGCGAGTCGGTTCCGACTCGCAAAATGCATTTCTACATAGCAAAGTGGCTTTAGCGACTCGCAAACGGCGTTTTTCGCCGTTTGCGAGTCGCTAAACCTTTGCTACATCTGGCCCTAAATTCTCACTGATAAGCATGGGCCCCCACTTTTGTAGGTGGGCAAATAGACCCCAGCACAAAAGTCCATAAAGCAACACTTTTGGAAAGTGCTTGGCCACCACCCTTGAAAACCAATGAACAATCAACACTTTAAAAAAAGTACACAGATAGGGGATTCCAGGATGGTGTGTCTTGCATGGATCCCGGTTTTATTACCCACAATGCCATGCAAATCTGAAATCACACGTTTTCCTTAAATATCTGTGATGAAAACTTCCAGAATCAACATGAATCCACTAAATTCCACCAATTGTTACCCCACTTGTGCCAGTTTCCCTAGGTGCCGCCTTATCTAGGGCTCAAAATACACAGCTCCCCACATTGCAACAAAATGGTCAGTTTTTAATGGAAATATGTGATGTGTCAATCTTGTGTTTTGGTGCCCTTTTCTGTTGTGGGCATGAGCCCTACTCATACAAGTGAGGTACCATTTTTAATGAGATGCATATGAGAAAAGATAATAATAGAGCAATTGTTATAATCAATTGGATTTCTCTCCATTTGTGCCTTCCATGCAGTGTTTAAGAAAGAAGGTATTTTTAAAAATGCCCTCTGAATCACATGATAGTATGGGCACCCACAAATTCAGAGATGTACTAATAACCATTGCTATATCACAAAAAAATTTATGTGTGTTCCACTATTCTACAAGAAGATTAATTTGACCTCTAGTACACTGAGATCAACAGATCTAGGGCAAACCTTATTTTAAGGATGCAATAGCACTTATTCACCTAGGTGGCATGCTTCATCATCTGAGTTAACCTTCTGATCGAACAGTGGAACAACACGCCAATTCATTTTGGGATATATTAGTCTGAGAATGTTGTGTGCTGGACTGCTTTAAATATTTCATCTTCATCCCCCTCTATTGTGGTTCATACAAATAACCACTACTCCTAAACTCCATATCTGATACCCATTTTGGCAATACAAAGATTCCCTTGATACTGACTTTTCACTCGTTATATTTTTCCATATAAATTGCTCAATACTTTGTAAATATTGAAAAAACATTGCAAAGTGCAGTTCAGTGATTGGCCATGGGTAACTCAGGTTCTTCGACCACCTACAAACACTATAAATACCTTCAGCCAGAAGGGCCTAGCGGATGTAATGGTATATTGCTTTTGCAAACTAGACATTGTGAGAAGAAGTTACAGATTGAAACATTGTCACAAAAGGCTGTTTTGTAATACTCATTTTCATTATTTTTGTATTTCAACTTTCACTTCTTTGGGAACACCTGGTGGAATCTACATAAATGAACACTTACTTAATTCCGATTTGTGTCTACTTTTCAGAAATCTAAAGCTTTCTGGGAAACCCATGGGCTTCAAATCAGTTTCCATCACAAACCTGAAGTAGGTTCCAAGCACAAAAATTAAGAAAAAGGCTACCTCTTTGAAAAATGTCAAACCTGTGATAAAAAAAATTAGCTTTTTTAATTGAGCTCTGCATATTCCTAAATGTTGAGATGATGGTGACTCTAGCACAGCAAACCTTTCATTGATGCTGGTTTTTGGGAAAAACAAATACTTTTTTTCTGGACATATTTTCCAATTTTTCCCTCAAAACCTCAAAATTTAGCTATGTTTTGGCTATTTTCTCGGCCCCCTCCTAGGGAATCCACAAATCCTAGGTACCTTAGAATCCCTAGGATGTTGGACACATTTGGCATTGATACCTTATGTGTAAAAAGTTATGGAGACCTAAGCATCATGTAAGGCAAACAGCCAAAAAATGGGTCAGCAGTGGGTTGAAAACGTTTCAACAGTTAAGAGATAAACAACCCATGGTGTCACATTTTTCAAAATGTTTGAGTTTATTTATTTGTTTGATATACTGTCATTTCCATTTCATATTCTACCCACATATAAAAACCATCTAAAAGTGATAAGTAAACATTGAAAACGCCATAATTCTCATAGAAACAACCCTGTTAGAGAAAATCCTCATTTTTCTTCATTCCTTCATGAATAGTAAAATAATCTGATTGTGTAGCATAGACCAATATTTTCATAGCACATAACATGCAATATAAGCACTGGGACTCTTCACATCTGTAAATGTCTTATGGTTGGAAGAAGAGTAACTTCCCATAGCTTTACAAAATAGCATCACATGAGTCAAGTATAGATCTACAGATAGACCTATTAGGCATTCCACTGCTGGTTTCAAGTTTTTTTTCCCAATCCCCCTTTTTTGAAAGGGTAGTCATCCCATTACTATTTTAAGCACCCTTCTCCGGATTTGTCTAGATTGGTTACATGTGAAGAATGACTGTGGGTGACTGGTAAATTCTGAGGTGATTATGCACTCACATCTAGGGGCAAGGCAAGTTTTGCTGATTGTCTGTTTCATATGAAGCACTTTTAGCAACATCGTTAATCTTATTTCCCCAGATACTGGCGCAGCAGGTATTGTATTCCTCTTTTCTTGTTAGGTTCACGCTTGACAAGATTAATTGTGCGCCCACATACCATAGGCATCTTTTGCAAGCTTTTATGTGCTCTTTAAATGTATAGCAGGGGGAGCTTTCCCTTGCTCTTATAATGTGATGCCAATAAGTGAGTACTCTCTTATAGTACTTCAATAATAATACGATCAAGACAAACCCCAGAGTGCCTTAGACTAATCAAATTCATGATTACCAAAGAGTCATTTTGGTTGTTCGAACTCTGGATAAATGTTCCCAGCACAGTACTTCTTTAACATACAGTAACAGAATCAATGTTCATTTCCAAAGTTTTCCTTAGTACTTTGATTGATTAATGTTAGAGCTCTAGTTTACCTAGAACTCCTGCACCTGTTTTTGCCATTCGTATCATGGAGTACACATGTTGGTAGAATGCCTAACGTTTAGAGAAGTCAACCCCAAGTAGCAGTATCTTGGTTGCAATTTTAAGTTAAGTTTTAAGTGGGTGGTGGTTAAGTCTCCAGGTGAAAATTGTTGAATCTGTTGTGGAACATTGTAAGCTCTTTTGTTGTTGTGTTAATCTTTAAATAATTGTGTCTCAGTATCTGGCAAAAGAGTCTAACCCATTCTGAGATCTAACGGGAATTAAGTAAAAGAAAGATTTGTACCTGGTGTTTTATACAGGCTCCTTATATCCTCTTGTATATCATCTTTGACAAGATTTGGTAGAAAACAATGTGCTTGGTTGAAAGCTTGCATCTACAAAATAAATGGGAAAAACAATGGTGCCCAAATACACCCTTGCCTCACCCCATTTGGAGTTGTTATCCTTTAGAAAAGGATTTCATTTACCCTAGTTGGATTCTGGTATTTGCCTTGCTATGCAGTTACATTACCAGTAATATTAATACAATTGGAACTCCTATGCCATCCTTTTTTTTTAATTGGAATCCTTCCATTTTTGGAAAAGTTTTACTTTCATCAATCCACTCAGACCTTTTTTGCAAGTGGATTTGCAGAGTAAGTTTGTTTCCTCTTCATAATTTTGGCCCTTAAAATTATAAGTTATACCTACCTCCTTGCCTTCCTTATCTTTGTCATCCTTTTTCCTTGTTCTGGTTCTAGTCCTTTAGTGTATAGTATTCATCGCTTACCTGCAGGTCACTTCTTCATTGATTTTCTCATCCAGTGAGCATATTCTTCTTCTCCCTAACTTTCTTGGATGGGTATTTGTAACCATAATGAGGACTAAGCCCCAAATATTTGTGTTCAACAAATACATCTTTGTTAGATGTTTTAAAGATTATGGGCCTGATTTAGATGTTGGTGGAGGAAACACTTCCTCACAAATGAGATGGATATCCTGTCTGCCATATTACGATCCCCATAGGTCAGAATGGGATTGTAACATGGCAGACTCGGTATCCGTCACATTTGTAATGGAGTATTCCCCTCTGCTGACTCCTAAATCAGGTCCTTTATCATAAGGCTTGATGTCTAAATGTATTGAGGGGCATCGTACGTAGTAGCTATTCTATTTGTTTTCCTTATTCAATTGTATTGATGCTTACTCAGTTCTGAGTTCAGAGCTTAATGCTTTGTATTTGGACCAAATTGCATCTGTTCTCTTAATTGTCCCAAAGAAGTCAACAATTATCAGTTTTATTTCTTTATTAACACATGCTGCAAGAACCACTGACCTATTTCCATTTTTGCAGCCTGAGGATATGACCCTCTCCCTTTCTGTGTTGTTGAACAAAGAGCTAAGGGTCCTCTCCTTGCCCTCCTGCTTTCACTACTCTTTTACTATTTTTCTCCTCAATTCCCAATCATTGATGCTTGCATCATCATTACAAACGACCAGGAGCCTATCCTATCCTCCCCTTTAGGCTCCGTGATCCCTGGCTAACCTAGGATCTTGATGAGTTTACTATGAGACACCAAGTGAGATAAAAGGACAATAAAGGTAGCTTACCAATAGTGGTAGAGTTAGAGGTGCAGCAAACATTTGAAACAGTTTTAAATATATATACAGTCAGTGATGTTAGCAGTGTTCACAGGTTCCAGTACTCAGAGTTCACAGCTCTGCTCTAAGCTTCCAACATTCCCAATGCATGTTCCTGTATGGGAGCAAACACAGGTGTAGCTGCTGCAGAAAGATCAGAAACATAAATGGCAACCTTAGCGACTAGATCACAATCTACAATTGTTTGCCCATTTTGCCACACCAAATGAGGAGTAACCATATACAGAGCAGTCTTGTCTCATCTCTAATAGAAAACATTCATCCAAAATTGTCCATTTCAATGGAACATCATGCACCAGTTTCAGCCTTGGTGGACCTCATCGCTGAAATGCAGCATAATTGCTGTTGAACAGCAATTATAGTATTCATGTCTGGGAATGCACATTGAGCTTAAATAGTCACATTTAAACATCAAAAGCAGATGGTTACAATGCTTACAAAAGTATCATTCACTGGAAATCACTCAAGGTGCATTCAAGTCCATCCTTTTTTAGTTATTCTCATCATTCTAGGCAAGAAGCAACCCTATACAAATTAGTGTTGGCCTTGCTGCAAAAGGAACAATCCACCTAAACTGACAGGCCATGTTCCCTGTAAAGGGGAACCCAAGCAACCCAAGGCTTGTTATTAGCATTTTTTAAGTCCCATCAGTGAGGTACATCCTAAATCCTTTGTCACAGCTAGCACTGGGCCTATAACGAAGCACACCAGTTGTGCTTAGGCCATATCATTAAAAAACAAAAGGTGATTGGTGAAAATATCAGCCACTCGCTGTTGCTTGGGCCACACTAAAGTTCATTATTTGTTTATGCACTAAGCCTCTTTTCCCATGTACCTTGGATGTTATGTCATCTCCTCTTGACAACAACAAATTTACAAATTAAACAAATTTGATGGGAATTTTGGATCCCCCTTTGCGCTTGAAAATGAAATGAAAAATTCACTGGCATATTCGGCCTAACCTCCCTTCTCTCTGTTTCTTCTCAGAACCCTTACTGTATTATTTTCCATCACTGATCTGATTGTAATGGCCTCACATTTCATTTGTGGGTGTCCACTTGCCAAGTAAGGGCTTTTATATTTCTTGGTCACTCAGTTTGGTTTCTTATTCACATTCATCAGTAATCTCCACTCGTTACTTCTAGGAGAAGGTGATAAATTCCGGTTCGCTGGTGGAGTTGGTTGAATTTCGTCCACTCCACGCTACCTTTGTAACATTGGAGTTGTCGCTAAATTCCACCAACCAAGGCAGAGCTTTTTTCTCATGCTTGGCTTGCCAAGGGTAAGTTGGTGAGCACGAGAGAGAATATGTGTCCCCTAGCGAGATTTTCAAGTGCAATGGGGCATCCAGCAAGATTTTCCCATTGTGAACGGTTGGGGACGGTTGCAACAATTTGCAGTAGGAATGATGCTGCTTGAATAGAATATCTACTTGAGCAGCAGCAAAAGCAATTTAAGCAGCAGTGCCCTCTGGCACACCACATGCAGATTTTTTCAGTGCGGAAGAGCTCCTAGTGCTAAAAATCAATGTGAACAGTGTGACGGGCCGATTTCTGCCCATTAGGGGAACTCCACAGAAACATGGGTAGTTCAGCCCACCCCTAATTACTTCCCATTGCAAGCATGTCCTGTCTGAAGCCTTAAACTAATTTTAGCTGATTTGTTTTATATGACATATTTCTGAGTAGTTGATCTTGCATATGTTATTGTATTCAGCTGCCTTCCTGTGACCTCTGCAGAACAATGAGTTCTGTAATATTTCCACAGCTAACTTCAACCGTTAAGCCATTTGACCATATTGCCACTCCAAAAACCAAATACTTTTTCACTCAATTCATTTATGAACGTTTCAAGGCTAAAATAATTACTAAAACCAATCTTGGGTTCTTGAATAGCCATCTATGTGTAGTCTACAGTAAGAATGAGCCTAACAGTCTGGACAGTCTGGACACTGTGGGGCAGATTTATCATTATTTCACACAGCACAGCAAACCACCTTGCTGTGCTATACTGTATTGTGTGAAATTAAAAAGGCAAGCATGTGTTTATTTAGCATCTTACAGTGCTTTCCTGTCCTTTCCATGCACAGGCACACAATGTGCTATATTGTGCCATTGCAGGCTCAGTGCCTGTATTACAGGCAGGATTGTTTTTGTGAAAGAAAGGGGACCTTCCTGAGCAACAACAGTCCTCAGAGGCATTTTCCTCTTTCTAAGTGTGCTGCAAAATGCAGCACATTTAGAGAGAGGAAACAATGAGGAGAAATAAAGATATTTCTCCTTGTTGCACCCTTCCCTGGAAGACATAGCATTTTGATGCAATAGCAGGTTTACGAGTGTTGGTAAATATTGAAATGTGCTAAAACCCATGGGTGGATGTGTGGGAACACCCATGCTCGACCCACAGGATAACTCCCTGGGGCAGCGTAAAGCAAGGAAGTGATTTGCACTGCCTTGCATTACTTCATAATTATCAAGCCACTCAGGGCTACGCAAGGTGGCCTTGCATGGCTTGATAAATCTGACTTAGATTTTGCATCACCCTTGTGCCCTCTAGTCTGACTCAAGGGTGATGCAAAACCCTTGATAAATATGCCCCTGTGTGAGTGGGAATACCCAAGTGGAAACTCTCCCTTTTTGTGATGTATTTTGTCGAACCATGAATCAAGTTTCTTGTAGCTCATGAGCTTTAAAAGCTGAGAGACTGCAAAATCATCAGTGAAAATTCAGTGTGTGCATCTACTAATGTAATGAATATGTTTTGTTTGTGCATGAAGGAGGGACGCAGATTTCATACCTATTGTGTGTAATTTTGTTTTGACACATTCATATGGATGTCTATCCTTTTAAACCTCCACACTTAAATGTGTGTCATCAAAATATTTAGAGACATATTTACTAATCTTTCACACAAAGTAGGACAACAAGCAAAGTTGCTGAACTGCATTGCATGAAAGAAAGAGAGTGGAAATGCTCCAAATTTACAAAGACTTGGAGCATTTCTGCTTTCTCCTTGTGTTCACGCGCTGTGTGCTGCCTAGCACAAATGTATGGCTCCCTGCACTATAATGCAAGGGCGTCTGCTTTACAGGGATATGTCGAGTAAGGGTGACCTTCCTTTGCAAAAGCAATCCTTAGAGTCATTTAACTATTTCTATATGCACTGCACAATGCAGCACATGTGGAAAGATAAAAATACAATAAGAAATAAAGATATTTCTCATCATTACAACTCACTGGGGAAGGCGTGCATTTTGATACATTCCCAGGTTTTCTCCCTTTAGTAAATATGAGATTGTGCAAAGTCCATGGGTGGATGCATGAGAACACCTGTGTTTCACCCATGGAATGCATCCCAGTTTGAAATGTTATGTAACGCAGTGCAAGCATCTGCCAAACTCTAAATATGGCCCCAAGCTTCAAAGTAAGACCTTTAACTGGTGAAAACAACAAAGTTTACATGCCTATCATATCAGCCTGTAACTGCTCTTAGGTACTTATTGTTGAACGTGGCCATTTCCTCTTGGTTACCCCCAAACGTTTCACCTCCCCCTCCTCCCGTTTTTCTGAATTAGTTTTTTTTGCCTTAGAACTCTGTGCACTTTACCACTTCTAACCATTATTAAAGTGCTTGTTCTCATTCCCCAAAACATGGTAAAAGTGGCTTACACCTAATTGGCACATTTAATTTACTTGAAAGTCCCTAGTGAAGAGCTACAGCATGTACCAGCATTTACCCAGGGCCAGTAAATTATGTTCAGGCACCAAAAAGCAGTTACACACACCCCTGCATCAGAACACAGGACTACACCACAAGGTTGTATTGCACAGCCTCCCATTGAAAAAATGTGTGCAAACTGTGAGGGTACAGCACCAGGACTCCACCATCCCAAAAGATAGCAATGATAACTCCTGTTTCACAATCTGTAACAAGAAAATGACAGCACCCAAACAAAATTGTATTAGTTAATAAAAACCATAAAACATTCCATCTCCATATAATTAGCACAAGGCATAATCAGTGCAATAAATATGTTGACCCCTCCCCTGTCCATTTTTCAATATAAACCATGGTTTAAAATCATCGTAAAACAAGAAAATTGCCCCCTGCATCCTTTGGATCTGTTAACCTCCTACGGAACCTTTACCAAGCGTATAAAAGCATTCGGTATTTAAAATTACTAATTTAGTTAATGTGCAAAATTGGCAAAAAAGTGCAATACGTTTCTTCAGTGTGGCAACTAAATACTGATTATATGTTAAACAATTAATCCTCGACAACAGTGTACACATTCCAACCCAACCTCTATGGAGGGAATCTGCTCTATTGGCATCCCAGTTGCTGCGACTGCTGGATTCTCGAGGGAGCAGTAAGGGATGTAAAGATGTCTAAAAATTAGACCAGCCTAATGTTCAGGATTTCATTTCTTGGATCGAGTGCTTCAATTAGGGCCTGTCTGCATGATCTGATCCCCAAGGCATTGAGGTTTTTTTTCAGTAATTTTCTTCTTTGAATAGCCAAGGCTGGACAAATGCAGACCACATGCCCTAATGTTTCCACCCTGAGGCGACATGAGCAGCATTCCTAATTGGCTCTTTGAGGTTCATTCTTCCATTTTGGCATGTGATCTAACGTCGGCATATCCCCTAGCCTTAGCCTTAAAAAAACGTTGTTTAATTTTCAAAGCATAGGATGTGGCCATCATCGGTGATTCTTTGTGTGCTTTATATGATTTAAGAACCAACCATCCATGGGATCTTTTAGCTAGTTCCTCCCTATCTTCTATCCAGTTTTGTAGCTTGATGCTTTATTCACTACTTTCTTAAATACTGGACTAAGCAGCACCAGATCCCATAAAACTTCCATATCCAGCTGTTTTATACTTCTTTCCTAATACTCTATAATTTCTATTGTCCTATTCAAAGTAAATTTCCTGCCATACTAAATTGGCTAGCGTCCCTTCTGGAGCATGCTGAAATTGTGCCATAAGAAAGCGTTGGTAATAATTTCACTCTCATTACTGCTGTAACCGGTTTAAGAGTATGCCCACAGATGGTCTTTGCTAAAATTCCAAAGGCATGATTTGAAGCTTGCACTTTATTCCTTATCACTTCCCTGTGGCATACATAGCTTCTTCTTGAATCTATCTTAACCCATAGGTACGTGTCGGTGGCCACTTATCTATTAACTTTTCATTTAAATGGCACTTAAGTTGATTAGAGGGTCTACAGTTGAGGACAATCATTTTTGTTTTACTCTGGTTTATTTCCAACTCATTTATTTTGGTTTAACCTTAGAAGCTAGTTATAAATTTTTGCATACCTAGTCTAGAGTTGCAAAGCAATAGTAGGTTGCCTGCATGTAGCAGATTAGATAGTTGGTGGCCACCAAGTGTGGGTGAATGGGCAGACTGGCTGCTTACCGCTAAGGGGAGGTCTGCGATGTGAAGATTAAAAAGGATTGGTGCTACAACACAGCCTTGTTTTAAACCAGCTGTTGTTTTGACTGCCCTAGATAAATGCGAGCCATCCCCAAGCTTAACTATCACCCATGTATCAGAATAAAGTAATCTGATGGCATTCAAAATGGTTGGGGGCAGCCCCCATTGCCCCCATTGCTGTAGTTTTGCCCACAATGACCACGAGGGACACAGTCAAAAGCTGCTTTAAAATCAACAAATTAGAAATATAATGGCGTCCCTGTTGCCTTTGCTCTATTTACAATCAAACAAAGTGCCATAAGGTTTGTTAAGGTACTTTGGTTCTTAATAAAACCAATTTGGTTTATGGGAAGAATGCCATTATCCACGGCCCAAGGCTCTAAATGCTGCAGCAATCCTACAGAAAAGTATTTAAGGTCCACATCTAAAAGGGCAATTAATCTATAGTTACTTGGCGAGGCAGCCCTCCATCCCTTATAAATAAGGTGAATTATTGAACCCTTCCAACTAGCTGGGATGACTCCAGTTGACAAAACATGATTAAACATTGCAACCAAGAAGTCCGCCCATCTTTTCATTGACTGTTTAAACAGTGCCTTTGGTAGTCCGTTAGGGCCAGGTCACAGTGAGATTGTGATTTCCCAATGATCTTCAAAAGCTCTGATGCTATGATTACCAAAGAATTAAAATCATCAGATTCCTAAGTATTCTTCTCCCACTGAACTGGCACAACCTCCCCAATGGAATTTTCCTTGAAGTGTGATTTCAAGTGATCAACCCAAGCTTCCTCACTTAGGCCCTTAATACAACCCTGGCGGTAAATCCTGCTTACCGCCGTGCTGACGGCCGTCAAGATACCGTGGCCGTGGTGGAAATCCGCTACAGCTATTACAACCTACATATAGTAATCCGCCATAATACAGACACCCACTAAAGTCCGCCACACCAAAGGTCAGTGATAAACTGGCGATAGCAAAACCTACACCATCACGGCAACAGGAATACGCCCACAGTATCACAACCCACGAATCAACGCAGCGGTCTTTCAACCGCGGTAATCCATTGGCGGTACACACCACCGTGCTCAAAATATACACACATTTGCAAAACACAACCACATTGGACAATTCAAAATACACACACCTGACACACCTGATACACATACACACACCACACCCACACACTCATACCACTATAAAACACACACCAACAGTACCCACAACCCCTTACTACAACATATTTGGAAGAAGCAGAGAGAGAGAATAGCAAACACAACACCAGCATCCACAGGCACACAACACCATCACTCATACAACATCCATGCACCTTAAAGAACACACCCCAGCATAACACTTCACACAGCACAACAAACATCACCTCACACATCACCCACACCACATTATGGCACCTCAAAGACACCCCAGGTTTTCTGAGGAGGAGCTCAGGGACATGGTGGAGGAAATCATCCAGGTAGAGCCAAAGCTATTCGGATCACAGGTGCAGCAGACCTCTATTGCAAGGAAGATGGAGCTATGGTGGAGAATTGTCAACAGGGTTAACGCAGTGGGACAGCACCCCAGAACACAGGATGACATCAGGAAGAGGTGGAACGACCTGCGGGGGAAGGTGCGTTCCGTGGTATCCAGACACCAGGTAGCTGTACAGAGGACTGGCGGAGGACCCCCACCTCCTCCTCTACAACTAACAACATGGGAGGAGCAAGTCTTGCCGATCATGCATCCTGAGAGCCTCACAGGAGTAGCAGGAGGACTGGACTCTGGTAAGGCAAATATTTACTATTATACCCCCCCCCACCCTACCTGCATGCCATCACAAACTCCTAAACCTACCCTCACACCCATCACCCCAACACCTCACATATATCCCACTATCACAACCCACACATCCCTATACCAAGCCCTGCATGTAACACCAATGTATGGACACCCATTACAGACCTGCATGGATACCCATCACCAAAGCATATCCAGTAGTGAGACTCACCCAGGCCACAAAATCACCACTTACACAGGGGGCAAGGAAATAATGCAAGCACAGGAGTAATGGGAAACTCACATATTGCACAAGATGGCACACACAGATATAATAACTATGCATTTACACCACAACAGGACCCCTACCAAGTGTCACCGGACAGGAGGTGCCAGCCATATCCAGTCCCCCCACAGAAGAGGCCCACAGTGACGACAGCAGCTCTGCACGCCTGGATCAAGATGACCAGCCCAGCCCATCAGGGACCTCTGGACAGTCGGTTCTCCTGCCACAGTCACAACACACCACTGAACCTACCCCCTCAGGAAACACCACCACAGCACCCACCCAGCGGGCCCATGCCACTGTCCCCAGGACACGTCAATCAGCAGTGTGTTCACCACTACAGGGACCCCAGGCAAACCCACTAACCCAAGACAATCAGGGACCTGGTGTCAGTGGCAGTGGGCACATGGTTCAGAGGACAGAGGCACAGGACAATAGGGAAGCTGGGGGGACTGCTGTGCGACAGGGGGAGGACAGGCCCAGGGAACACAATCTCCACGATGCACTCTTCAACATTATGGGAGCATACCACCATTCCCAGGAGACCATGGGCACGGTACTGGCCAAGTTTCAGGAGACCCAGTGGCTGCAAGAGGAACAGTACCTGGGGATCAGGGAGGACTTGAAGTCCATTAACACCACCCTGGTCACCATTGCAGGGGTGCTGGCAGACATGGCCAACACCATGAGGGAGACAGTGGCACACCAACGGGCCCCTGACACTAGCCTGAACGATGAACAGCCCTCCATGTCCGCCGGCGCTAGTGGACAGGAGGTCCCGACACAGGACCAGCAGACGACCATCACCCCACCCCCTGCAGAAGGAGAACCACCTCGCAAACGGTCCCTGCGATCCAGGCACAAGACAGAGAACATTGGCAAGACCCCTGCTCGGAAATAAGACTCTCCTGATTGTCACCCTTCTGTCCAACTATGTCATCCTGACCACCTTGAACTGCCATTAATCCACTTCCTATGCCCCCTTGGACAATGCACCTGTGATACAAAGAGACCGGACTCTACCATGGACATTCTTCCGCCATCACCCCTGCCCATTGCACATACCCCTCCACTGATTAGGACTTAAATAAACACCCTTGAATCATAAAACGATCTGGAGTCAGTCTGTACTTTCACAAGTGTGTTATTACATCCTCTCTGACAAATATCAATGTCAATGTTAATTTGCACATACCAAAGTATGACAGTTATTGGGCACCAGTAAACATAGCAGAAGGCAGAATGTGGTTCCCAGATTTGTGAAAAGGAAAGGCAAAGTGAACTGTCAGTGTCCATACACAGAGGTAAAAAGGCAGAATCATGCAATGTCCTACAGTAGTCTGATATGAGAAGAGCAGTGCCAATCTTTTACCTGTGTCTCACTGGAAGTATTGCATGATGATGTTGTTTCGGTTGTCTATATCTTCTTCTTCTGACTCCTCTTCTTCACTGTCCACAGGCTCCACAGCTGCCACAAAACCAACATCAGGCCCATCCTCCTGCAGAAAAGGTGTAGCAAAGCCAGGTTGTGCAACATACAGCATGCCACGATGATCTTGCACACCTTCTTTGGTGAGTAGTATAGGGAGCGACCTGTCAGATGGAGGCACTGGAACCTGGCCTTCAGGAGGCCGAAAGTCCGCTCTATAATCCTCCTAGTTCGCCTATGTGCCTCATTGTAGCGTTCCTCTGCCCTTGTCCTGGGATTCCTCACTGGGGTCAGTAGCCATGACAGGTTGGGGTAACCAGAGTCACCTGCAAATATCGAGGGGTATCTGTTAGATACACACCAACCCTTAGGGACTCTCCCATACCCAGACACCTATTCAAACTGTGTGGGGACCTTGGGCTCACCTATTAGCTACACACGGTGCCTCTGGAGTTGGCCCATCACATAAGGGATGCTGCTATTCCTCAAACTGTAAGCGTCATGCACTGAGCCAGGATACTTGGCATTCACATGGGAGATGTACTGGTCTTCCAAGCACACCATCTGCACATTCATGGAATGGTAGCTTTTGCGGCTTCTGTACACCAGTTCATCCCTGCGGGGTGGGACAAATGCCACATGTGTACCATCAATGACACCAATGATGTTGGGGATATGTCCCAGGGCTTAGAAGTCACCTTTCACTGTGGGCAAATCCTCCACCTGGGGGAAATCGATGTAGCTGCGCATGTGTTTCAGCAGGGCGACAACTGTCGTGATCGCCCTTTCCTTGGAATCTGCATGCCGCTTAACAAGATTGCCCACCTCCCGGCAGCACCAAACTCAGAATGCTCTGTTAGCGCTGAGCGTAGGAGATACCAGGCGATGGGGAAGGGAATTAGGAAGGGAACAGCAGGAGGGAGATCTGAAAGACAAAAAGTTAGTGCAAACACAAACACAGTGACTCAACTTTTGTCATATAATACAAATAATGATTATCATTATTAAATCGTGCAATTGAGGAAATGCTTGAAAGTTCAAAATAACAACCGTCCATATCTATGTAATTTCACTGAAATGAGAATATATATATATATATATATATATATATATATATATATATATATATATATATATTACTTTCCTCACAGAGAGTTTCATAAACAGGCCTAAGCCCTAAAAAAGTATATATCGAAAGATCTAATCTCCTAAAACAATCTAAACTAGGACGGAATGGCCTTTGTCTTAAACACAAAAGAAAACTGTAGCTGAGGGAAGGCGCCGGGGAATCGCGGCCCCTTGAAATAACTCTGAAGCAGAGGTTAATGTCTTTCGTGCACTTAGGAAAATAAACTATAATACAATGTTTCAATTTTGCCATTAAGAAAACAATAAATAACGTAATGAACCGAAACAGTATTTAAAGAAAACCTTCCAAACAAACAAACGCTCACCCTTTGATTCTGGAAACCAGAACAGCTGAATCTCAAGCACCGCCTGCGAACTCCGAGAGACAAAGGATACAAGAGTATCCAAAAGAAGGCGAGCGTCAAGCTCTGCCGGGAACAGCAAGGAAAAAGCAGAGCAGAACTTGCTCCAGCTCCAAAGCTGACTGCAGAATAGTGAGTGAGTCCAGAAGGGTGTGGCTGCTATTTATAGAGCGGTCACACTCAAAGATGGCCGCCGCCCCTGTGGAACTGGGAATAATAGTTTTAAAGTTTCAAGTCCCATCCTCCACGAGATGCATGATAGTGTTACAGCGTAACCACCATCAACCTATCACCGCAGCCCAATGTGCTCTTCCACACGGGGGGTGTAGCGAGCGCGACTTTGCACAGGAAGGGATTATAACTAGAGACACCATATGGGAGTTGTGGGTGGATGCTGTGGAAACGCTAGTGGGGGCGGGTCTTAGACCGCGTGATACCCTACCCTTGACAACAACATTCTGGACCACACATTAGGGAACATTGGCTGTGACATCCCTGATGCCATGGCCACTGTTGTTTGAAAGGAACCACTGGCCAGGAAATGGAGCACTGACAGGACCTGCACTAGATTAGGGATTCCTGTGGGATGGCGGATAGCTGACATCAGGTCTGGCTCCAACTGGGCACACAGTTAATGGATTGTTGCACGATCAAGTCTGTAGGTGATAATGATGTGTCTGTCTTCCATTGTCGACAGGTCCACCAGGGGTCTGTATACCGGAGGATGACGCCATCTCATCATCTGCCCCAGCGGATGTGCCCTATGGAGGAGAAGGGTGAGCAGAGGGTCATATACCACATAGGTTGCACAAGGGTGTTTTGCACTATTGTGATGTAATCGGTGTGTGGCGATGTCTGTCCGTACTCCTGCCCAAAAGTGCTGTGATGCAGTTAAGTGCCCTGCCATGTGGCCCCCTGAAATGGCAGCTGCCTGACCTTTAAGGAGGGTCAAGGGGAAATGAGGTAACTGCACTGGCGTTGTGCAGCAAAGCAGTAGGTGGGCGAAGACCACTGCGCAATTCAGCATTGGTTATCATTGGGCCCTTTGGGTTCCAGGAGCCAATGGCGATGTACGCCGGCGGTGACGGTACGCACCGCCGCGGACGTAACCACCATTTTCTATCTGTCCACTCACTTGATACCTGACCTTCAACAGGAGATGACCTACACTGCAAGTGCTGCTGTGACCTGAATCTGGAAGCAACAATGGTTACAGTGTCTGGGGAAAGGGCTCCTGCCTTCACTGCGGTGGAGTTGGACAACTTGGTGGCTGGGGTCCTCCCCCAGTACACGCTACTCTACAGTCCTCCAGACAAACAGGTGAGTACACTGTGAGCATGATGGATGGGACATGAATGTATGGAGTGGCGTGGACGGAAGATGCATGTGGGGGGGCTGCGGCCAGCATGTGAGGATGGTCAGTGTATGTGTTTAAGGGCATGGTTGGGAAGTTGTGGCCAATGAGTAAGAATAACCGGACGGAGGAGTAAAATCCATTCTTACTTTACCTTTCCTCTAGGTCAGCACCCACCAGAAGAATGGTATTTGGCGTGCCATCACCAAGGAAGTGCGGACCCTGGGGGTCTACCATAGTCGGAGTACCCACTGCCGGAAAAGATGGGAGGACCTGTGCCGCTGGAGCAAGAAGATGGCGGAGGCCCAGCTGGGGATGGCTTCCCAACGTGGAAGGGGTGCCCTTCACACCATGACCTCCCCTGATGTACCGGATCCTGGCGGTGGGATATCCGGGGTTGGATGGGTGCTTGAGGGCATCACAGCAGCCACAAGGGGGTGAGTACAGTCTCATTCAGCTGACTCTGCATGCTTTACAAGGTGTCTGGGTGGGGGAAGTGGACTGTGGGTTCCCCTAGGCCAGGGCCAACTTGGTAGGTAGGCTCTGTGCACTCCAACCCCAATAGTGGTAATGGCCATCTACACCTAGTCAGGCTCCTGTGGGTTTCAGGTGTGTAGCAAATGGGCGTAGACACAGTCCCCCATGGCCAGGTGATTTTCCTAAGAACTGTTAGTGCATGGCCTAGTGCATAGGGCTGCTCCCTGTGTGTTGTGTCCACCAGCGGTGGTGTTGTAGCTGACATTGACCATGTGTCTCCTCTGTCTTACCCCCCCTTTCTGTTTTGTCACCCTGTCCTTGGGTGCAATAGCATCATCTGGTGGAGGAGCAGTGGCACCGGAGCAGGAGGGAGCTGCAACCCACATGGCCCAGGAGGGTGAATGTATGGAGTCTGAAGGCACTAGTGGGATGGAGGGCGAGGCGAACTCCACGACGGGGACAGGAGGACACAGCAGCATCAGCGACTCCTCCTCTGATGGGAGCTCCCTTGCGGTGGCGGGCACCTCTGTGCCCACCGCAACAAACAGGTACAACCGCCACCCCCCCTACCAGCACCACCCTCCCAGCAGCCCCTCAGCGTGTTTCCCGTGCCCACTCACCCAGGAGGGTGGGCCTCTCCTTCGCCCCAGGCACCTCAGCCTCTGCCCCAGTCAGCCCTGCTGCCCTCAATGAGGGGGCTATTGACCTCCTGAGAGCCCTCACTGTTGGGCAGTCAACCATTTTGAATGCCATCCAGGGTGTCGAGAGGCATTTGCAACAAACAAATGCATACCTGGAGGGCATTCATTCTGGCGTGGCGGCCCAACAGAGAACATTTCAGGCTCTGGCCTCAGCATTGATGGCAGCCATTGTCCCTGTGTCCAGCCTCCTCCCTCTAACTTCCACTACCCAGACCCAATCCCCTCTACCTCAGCCTATCCCAAGCACACCATCAGACCAGCATGCACACACATCAACACACAAAAATGGTTCAGGCAAACATAAGCACCACACATCCCATAGGCACTCACACAAGCACCATACCCATGCAGACACAACAACATCCACTGTCTCCACTGTGTCCCCCTCATCCACGTCCTCCACCTCCCTCCCTGTCTCGTCTCCACTCACACCTGCATGCACTACATCCGCAGCCACTACCTCCAGCACGCCCATCACCACTCACCACTCATGTGCAATCACCACCCCCACTACCATGCACACGTCCCCTGTGTCCTCTCCCAGTGTGTCTGTGAGCCCTCCTCCCAAATTACACAAACGCCGGCACACACCCACTCAACAGCCATCCACCTCACAACAGCCTCCAGCCCATGCACCTTCACCCAACCTCAGCAGTTGTACACCTCCTACAGCCACTACCTCTTCCTCCACTCCCAAACCCCCTCCATCATCCCATCCCAGTGTGTCTAAAAAACATTTCCTAGCTTCCATTGACCTCTTCCCTACACCTTCCCCCGTCCTTCCCCTAGGGCCAGGATGTACAGATCCCAGCCCAGCACCTCAGCCACAAAATCCCCAACCACTGTGGATCCTGCAAGTCCAGGAAAAGCAAAGGCGCCACCCATCAGGGCTGCCAGTGTGCCACCTAGTGAGGCCAAGGACCACCCTATTCCGCCACCTGCCAAGGTAAAGAAGGGGCCCACGTGCCAAAGGGAATAGCTGCACCAACCACCCAGCAAGGACTCTTCCAGAATGAAAGAGAGCAGTGCCAAGGTCCCAGCAGCGACTTCCAAGGTGGGGCAGGGACACAAGGGCAAAGGGAAGTCAGCTCAGGGCACGGAGCCTCCGGGTGAGGGACTGGTGTCACCCCTTCTGCAAAACAGAACAGCAACCTGAATGGCGGTGGCCACTACTGCAACAACTGCCACCTGCACAGCCACCTGCACCGCCACCTGCACATCTGCTGCCTCTACTACAGTCCCCAGCAACTTCCACAGTGGGCACCCTTCCCAGACTGCAGGAGACGGCCTAGTGTCTCCTTCCACAGGTGCAGACGCCTGCACCACCGGCAGCATCTCTGCCGCAGACACCGTCGCAGCCACTGCCCCGCGACGTGCCCAGCCAGTGCTAACACAGCGGACATCAGCAGCATTCCCAGTGGGCAGCCATCCGAGGCTACAGGAACCGTGTTGGGCCCTGCACACACTACATGAGGCACCACATCCAGCACTGGCACTACCAGCAGTTGGCAGGATAGGGCGCCGCAGGGTGGAGTGTGTCTCTGCCTCCATGGAGTATCATGCTACCTGTTCCCTGAAAATCTTGTGGCTCAGACACCCAGGTGAGGGAATGGGAACTGCCGCACCCCAGGTGCAGTATCACTGGGCACCATGCCCCCTCCAGAACCAGTGGAGAAAAGCATCCACTACCTCAGTCCTTGGCAGGATGAAGCACTCTGTGCACAAAGCCCCCTCCAGAACCAGTGGAGAAAAGCATCCACTACCCCAGTCCTTGGCAGGATGAAGCACTCTGAGCACAAACCCCTCTCTAGTACCAGTGGAGAAAAGCATCCACTACCCCAGTCCTTGGCAGGATGAAGCACCCTGGGCACAATACCCCCTCCAGAACCAGTGGAGAAAAGCATCTGCTAGAGAGTCTGTGGCTTTGTACTCCCCAGGACCAAGCAGTGGGAAAACCACCCACTTGAGAGACTTTGGCTTTGTACACACCAGGACCAAGCAGTGGGCAAACCACCCACTTGAGAGACTGTGGCTTTGTACTCCCCAGGACCAAGCAGGTGGCAACCCACTCACTTGAGAGACTTGAGAGACTGTGGCTTTGTACTCCCCAGGACCAAGCAGTTTACAAACCACCCACTTGAGAGACTGTGGCTTTGTACTCCCCAGGACCAAGCAGTGGGAAAACCACCCACTTGAGAGACTTGAGAGACTGTGGCTTTGTACTCCCCAGGACCAAGCAGTGGGCAAACGACCCACTTGAGAGACTGTGGCTTTGCACTCCCAGGACCAAGGAGTGTGCAAACCACCCACTTGAGAGACTGTGGCTTTGCACTCCCCAGGAGCAAGCAGTGGGCATCCCATCATCCAGCTAAGGTGACCCCCCTTACCTTTCCCCCTGAGGTGCCTGTGTTTTTTTCGACCTGATGCCCCTGCAGTGTTCTCTCCGTTTTGAGGCAGGTGTCATTTGTGGGCTTCGCCTATGCTTTTTGGGACCACTGGTCCATGGACATTTAATGGAACACTATACAGACTTGTGTACTTGCTGTAAATATTTGTATATACTGAACTTTTAAAGTTATCTTGGCCTATCTGGATTTTCGATGATTACACTTGTTACAATAATTTCATTTGGTCCTTGCATTCTTCCAGGGGGTGACGGGTGTATCTGTGATGTATTTGGATGTGTTTGTGTGTATGGTGTTGTGGGTGAGGGTGGGAGTGTTGCGCATTGTGTGTGTGTGTCACTCTCTTTTTCCTCCCTCCCTCCCTTGTGTGCTGGGTGCAGTACTCACCGTGGTCGCCGCCGCAGTCTTTGATGTACCTGGTAGATGAGGAGGTAAGCCAACATTGGTAAAACCTGTAACTCGGGCTCCATGGCGTCCTGGTTCCTCGTTTGGTGTCAAGAGGTGAGTGGTTTCCGTTCCACAGACTGTTTCTGCTGTGCTTTGATGGCATTGGTACCACCCCGGAAAAGCTGGTGGATTGGTGGCTTGCAATAGTGTGGGCGTTACATTGTCTTCTGTCTGACTGTTGGTGGTTACCCCTGCAGTGTTTGTTTCTACTGCCATGGTGGTCGGAATGTTAAAGTGGCTGTCTGTGTTGGCGGTTTTCGCCGTGATCGTGATTCCATTTTTTTTACCGCGGCCTGTTGGCGGTATTACAGACGCTTTATCACCGACTGCCAGGGTTGTACTGAGGGCCTTAGTTTTCCTTGTGGGCAGCTTTTGGTCCTTTTTCAATGGAATTAATCAGCTTCCAGAAATGTTTTGAATCTGATAGTTCTGACACATAGTGCAGTTTAGCTCATAGTGCTTCTTGCTGGATGGTTTTAAAAGACCATATTTCCTTTTTTAGGAGCTTCCTGTGCTCCCAGAGGTTACTTAATAATGTTCTATCCTTCAATGAATTGTGCAGTTACCTCAACAGCCTGCATACAGTCGCTTTCCTTATACGCATTGCATCTGTACGCCATTGCGATGTCCCACTTGGACTCCCTTGTTCATTTTTTTCAAGAAGACTTGGCTTGTAAGTTCCCTCCTGAAGGCCTCCCAAACATATATCAAATTTGTAGTTCACATGGCATGAGCTCCGGGTTGGACACTGCCTCTTCTGCTTGGTTTTTGATAGAAGTGGATGACCTTTTCAGTCGCTTAACGTTTTCTGTGCCAATCTCACCCTTAAGACATTGCACTATCTCCAGCTTGAACACTGCTGACCACATTTTAACTATCTGGGGATTGTAATCCCTCTCTGTTCTGTCCAAGATTCTGAAATCGCTCACATGCTTGTACAGTGATGAATTGACCAGCGTGTAATCCAGATATGAAGTCGCCTTTCCGGAGGTTCTTGTCCAAGCAGGGGGATATCAGCCAGATTCCATCAATTTAAAAGAAATATGACTTGGCACTGCCTCTACTGTTTGTATATGTTCCTCGCTTGGAATGTGGAATAAATTGAGGTTGAAATCACCTGAAATTGACCAATATGATGGATATATTGAACTATTTAGGTGGAGTAGGTGTTTTATCAAATTGTTGGCTTCAGCAGCTTTCTTTCTTGGATTAATGTATACAATAATTATTATCAGTGGTTTTTGTATATTTTTTGCCCAACCATCTAATCTGACTAACAGGAACGGCAGATCTTCCATGTTGAATTCTGATGTCTTGGCTGAAAACATGGTACTGATGTATGTCGCAAGGCTGCCTTTTGCCCTACCAAACGTACTAATTTTCTCTGCCGGCTTGATAAATTCTTTATATCCAATGGGAGATATAGAAGCCCAGGATTCCTGTATCATTATAATATCAAATGAGCCTAAGAGTTGGATTACTGGTAGAACTTCCAATTTTACCTGCAGACCTCCTATGTTCCATGAACAGATGCACAATGCACCATGTGGGGATGGCGGCTGTTGAGTTGTTGTTCAGATTTTACAGACCCTTCTTGAAGATAACACCGAGGGTAGCCAGATCTAGCTAGCCAAAGGATCAGATTTTGTTAGTATCTTTCTCGCCCCTCCTCTTTTCATATTTGAACTCTTAGGGGTGACCAAACTACTGATTTTTCATAAATTTTTCCTTCATTGGTTTCACTGAAATCAGATGTTCCACGTAGAACAGACCAAGGTACTACTGAATTCTCATTGAGCTGACACTCCTCCAGCAATGGGTCTATCTCCTTGGTATACGATCACCTCGATGCCCCAGCCTCTCAAATACTCTGTTCTTTCCAAAATTTGCTTAGGGAGATAAGCAGCACAAAAAATGACCAGTGTTGGATCCGTATGCTGACTCCCTCTTGCTGGAATGAACTTTATAGCATCAATATAGTCTGAGGACACCTGATTCAGATCAGGAAGTGCTTTTATGAGTTTTAGAATGGTAGAACAATTAAGCACATTTGAGGGGGTTCTTGAAATAAATTCAGGGATCCAGTGTAGCTGGAGATCCTGCTCCTGGTTGATTGGATTTTATTAATTCACCAGATTTGACTGCTGTGATGCAGTATGCACTCTTCTTGAAGTCTCTACATTATTAAGGGTTGTGTAACTGACCCCTCCTGCCATACAGTTCTCCCGGGCCTCATATGGATGACTGCCCTGCAGGGCTTCCGTTTTTCTCCATAGGGCCTGTTGTTAGTAGAGATGCTCTGTGTTCTTGTAATGTCGGAGACATCAGGAGAGTGCCTCCTAATTCAGGAAACCTATTTGCCAGTGCATTTGAGGTGACCCAAGGAATACCATCTGATTTTTGCCTTCCCCTTGTGGTCTTATATTTCTTACTCGGTTCTTCTGTGAGGGCCAATGTGATCTTTGTGACATCTGTTTAGAGCGACCAACCAGACTTCCTGCCCTTTCATGTTTTCTCTCTCTCTTTGTCAGTTGCAATGGCAGAGGCTTTTCAGGTTCCCTTGGATCTAACAAGTACGCCGATACCTCAGGAGTCTCAGTGATGGCTTTTATGGCAGGACTTTTAACACTGTTCTCTACAAGGTCTATTCTTCCAGATGGGTCTACTTGGCCAATATGCTGACTATCCTTCATGCTCTAAGCGGATGGAACTGATGTCAGCATGTTAGATAACGAATTGACATATGTACGCTTTTTAACTTGGGTGGTACAGACCTCTCTTAGTATTCCTTCCAAGGTTATCGGCAAATGGGACAATCTGTCCACCACCTCTTTGCATGAGCAGATGGTGAAGTCGTTCAGCTGTTTCATTTGCGCCCTTGTTATCAGTGAGTTTAGTTCTTCTAGCTTGCCATCAATTCCAGAGACAAACACGGCCAATGTGTTTAGCAGGTCTACCTGGATGTCCATTTTATTAGACTGTAACTGGAGTACCATTACTGCATGCATTGAATTCAAAATTGCAGCCCACATATCATTCACACTATTTTCAGGCGATGGTTGTAAGGTTTCTCTAACATGTGTCCCTTGGTCTTCCACTGAAGCTTTCACATTGGTTCTCTCTGTCTGAGGCCTGCCCCTATATCCGACCTCCTGGTTAAGTCGGGAGATCTTGGGCCTCATTCTGACCCTGGCGGACGGCGGAGGCCGTCCGCCAGGGTACCGCCGCTGAATGACCGCACCGCGGTCAAAAGACCGCGGCGGCCATTCAGACATTTCCTCTGGGCTGGCGGGCGCTCTCCAAAAGAGCGCCCGCTGGCCCAGAGGAAATGCCCCTGCAACGAGGACGCCGGCTCAGAATTGAGCCGGCGTAGTTGCAGGGGTGCGACGGGTGCAGTTGCACCCGTCACGTATTTCAGTGTCTGCTTAGCAGACACTGAAATACTTTTCGGGGCCCTCTTACGGGGGCCCCTGCCGTGCCCATGCCATTGGCATGGGCACGGCAGGGGCCCCCAGGGGCCCCGCGGCACCCCCTACTGCCATCCTGTTCCTGGCGGGCGAACCGCCAGGAACAGGATGGCGGTAGGGGGAGTCAGAATCCCCCATGGCGGCGCAGCAAGCTGCGCCGCCATGGGGGATTCTAAGGGCAGCGGTAAACCGGCGGGAGACCGCCGGTTTGCCTCTTCTGACCGCTGCCGAACCGCCGCGGTCAGAATACCCTGCGGGGCACCGCCGGCCTGTCGGCGGTGCTCCCGCCGACCCTGGCCCCGGCGGAATGACCCCCCTTATCTTCAATGATCCCAACTCTGTGTTTTTTAGACTATAATCCGGAAAGGAGTAGAACTTACAACTAGGACTCTTTGGGGGATTTTTGGATTTCTCTAGTTTCACAATTTCATCAATTGCGTCCCTCTCTGAGTCAGGATTGAGTTGCTAATTGGGGTATGTGGGTTTTGTTGTGAGTTTTGTTGATGTGAACAACTGCCTTTAATGGTCTTCGATTGCTTAAGGGTTTCATAGGCTCCTAATGAGGGGGTTAGCTCCCTTGACCCCCCAGTTAGTGTAGCAGTAATGGTAGTGATAGCATCCCCAGAGGCAACTGCGAAGGTCCACCGTATAGAGGCTAATTTTCCGTGGTTACAATTATTGGCAATAGGGGGATTGGTGGGGGAGAGCCTCCTCTGAAGTCTATCTCCTCTCTTGACCTTTTGGACCTAAGATCCTGGACAGGCAAAGGAAAGACCTCGGGAGCTTGGTGCTTGGGACCCAATGAGGCCCTCTTGTTTCAGCGGTTACCTAGGACAACATAATAGTCACTTATCTTGTGGTTTTCAGGATAGACTGAGAGTTTCACCTCCTCCTCATGGGTGTTGTCAATTGCCATCTGGCCCATCTCTCTTGCATTCACCATTCCCACACTGTTATTTTGCATTGTTATGGTCCTACAATTTATGCCGGTTGTACTCAATACCCTACATGGGCTGGTGGTCAGTGGAACACTGTTCACCCTTCTTTTTATTGCCACTTTGTCTGATGTCAGCTCCCTTTTCCTTTTTCTCCTAGTGGGGATAAGGGCCTTGCCCGATCTCATTCTCATTCTCTTTCTCTTTCTTTAGACAATCAGAGAGTCAGAGGGTTCCTGTGGCCTCAAGCTCAAATCGATTCCCAATCACAGTCTCAATCTCAATTTTCAAGTACCTTTCCTGTGCCTTATGAGCAGGGCAAGCAATATATACGATGTAAAGCCTTCTGATATCTTTAAATTAAATTTGTCAGTAATAGGGAGAGATTGAGTGAGCGGGGATCACCAGTCACCCCAGCAAATCGTGCCCGAACCTAGCTGGGCTGCTTCTCCAGGGGGCTGTAGCTCACACTTATCGACTTCCGACTGCAGCTGTCGCGCTTGCCTTACCTCACGTCATGCTGTCTGTACTGGCTAGGTGCTGACTGTGACATCTGCAATATCTGCAATGTTCGTGATGTCCTCGATGTCTATGACGCCTCCAGGCCCCTTCAGAACCCCATGATGGACCTCCAGGCCCCCACCATGTCTGAGGCCTCTTGAGGCCCCCACGATGTCTGTGCAGTTTCCAGGCCCCCAGGCTCTCTAGTGCGCCGGGTGTTCCGAGTTGGGCCAAGCTGCACCGTGCCGTGTCGCATCCGTCCCAGTCCACCTTCTCCTCTTCCTCCTCTATGACCCCTGTCTGCCCCCTTGAACCTCCCAGAGGCTTGGGGCGATGAGGTAGCTGGCGAGGTGGCCAGGCAACAGGGGAACGGGGGAAGAGGGCCTGTGCAGCGGTGTGAGTATGCACTGATGGCTGCTGGTGTGCACCTGCTCCTGCGTCATGCATCTGTGTCCCTAAGAGTCCAGCTCAATCATGAGATAGATATGATGTTGGATGTGCAGCAGGAAAAATATTTTGCCTTTTCTTGATCCCTTCACCTTCTTATGGAGGCTTCATTGGATAGGACAAATGAGCTAATGGTAGTGTGATGTCTATTTTAGGAGGTGCGAGCATGAGCATACATCTAATAGCGCCGGAGGGTATTCACTCCTCTCTGAAGGAGAACTGTGTTGTCAATACAGTCCTTTCTGACATGTATATCATTCACATACATGTCCTCAGGATTTGGCAGTGATTGTTCCAGCACTTTGGGCCTTATTACAAGCCCCTTGTGCTGCCACTGAATATTTTTTTTATGCAGTGGCAACACAATCAGTGCTCTAAACTGCTCCATATTTACAAACTGGCGCACCGGGCTCAATGCGTCACTTTGTAAATCTCTGCATCGCATTTTACCTGCGCCAGGTATAATGTATGCAGGGTAGGCATTCCTATGTGAAAAGACACATAGAACTGATGCTGTGAAATTTATAACGTTTCACTATGTCACTCTACGTCTTCACTGCATCAAAATGTTAACGCCTTCTCAGACCAGGCATAAATTGACACAGGGCTTTTTACAATGGGACTCTCCTCCATTTTTGTACCATTGCTGGAGTTGATTCCGTTTTACGACGCAACTCCAGCAATGAATCACTTTAGCGCCAACAGATGCATCCGACTTTCTGATGCACCTATGAAAACGTGCACCATGAAGCTCTGTATTGTAAATACAGTGCATCCAAGGTGGCACTAGGGGATTTGCAGTGGGCACAAGAAATCAGACGCTTTGATGCCGATGCGTCAGTTTCTTGTAAATGAGGCCCTATGTTTTTTCTTTTAGCTGTATGGTTGGAAATAGAGATTCTGTAGATGTACTCATTGGTACAGGGTGCGTGGAAAACTCACCAATCATTTTTTGTTTTGCTCTATGCATTTGTACTGAGAATTGACAGATTTTTTGGTGTCTGCGAAGTCTTTGAATATTAGGTGAAGTGTATGTTAGCAACTAGAGCATCAACTGGATATTGACACTTCTGTTTCCTAGGCAGTTGAAGTAAAGCAATAGAGCTTCTTAATGGGCTATTGTGTTCAACAGATGTCTCTAAGGAGAGAGGGGGCAGCAGAGATGTCAGAGATATCCCCTTGTGCTAGTCCTATGTGCTGTGATGTGTGGGGAAAGTCATGGGACATACAATGTGAATTTGCATGCATCAGTTGCTGACTGATGGATGGTTGTGAATTGTTCTGCAAGGGATTCTTTGAAAGGACCCAGTCACACAGTATCATAATCTTCCTAAGAACTTTGGCCCTCATTTAGAGGCCGGCGGTCATCAGACTGACAGCCTTGCTGTGGCAGTCTTACCACTGCAGACCCTACAGTAAAGACCACCACATCACACTTTGTGGGGTTTGGCAGGCACCAAAACCTCCACAACGCTGCCTGGTCTGCTGGTGTGGTCACACCGCCGCGGCTGGCGGTAAGCACCTCTAAACTGGCAGCAGGCCTCAGCTGTTGGCCAGATTAGGAGGTTGCAGATCGCCAGGCTTTCCGTGGCGGTCACACACCCATGAAAACCCTGGCAGAAATGAACCCAGTAACAGGAATCCCCATTCCTGTCACCAGCACACGCACCCCCGCACATCCACACACATGCAAACACCGTCCCACCCCTTCTCACACACATGCATTCACATACACACCCCTCGGCATACGCACACATTTGCATAGACATCCCCTCTCACTTGCATACATGCTTATACACACCCCCATTCACTCGTATACATGCAGACACCCCCCCCATTCACGCGCACATACACGCACACAAACATTCACATTCAATCACATACACGCATGCATTCACCATCCCCTCCCCCTCTGCACATTCACACTCACGCACTCACACACGCAGACACACCACCCAGACACCCCCCTGCACCACTTACACACACCCACAAACACCCCCAACCGTTCACATCCATTTACACACCCGCACTCACACATACACCCCCATCCACACACTTGCACACAGACACCTCCACTCACTCGCTCACGCACTCATACACCCCCATTCGCACACATACACGCACACACCACACACATGCACCCAACACTCCCCGCCTTTCAAACAATCACTTACCTTCTCCGTCAAGGAGGTCCAGGAAGGGATGGGTCCTGGCGGTCTTGCATCGCCAGCACCACCACACCAGCAAGACCCTGCCAAGCCATTATTATGGCTCGTAATACGGCGGGGGGAGTCTTGCTGGTGTGGCGGTTCAGGCTATGCAATCGCCTCTTCGGAGTCAGACTTCTGCCCGTAAATGGGTGGAAGTCCTCCAATTACTCTTAATATGGCAGTCAGCAGACTGCCAGCACTGGCAGTCTGTTGGCTGCAGCGGCTTCGGCAGTCTTTCAAAAAGACTGCCGGAGTCCAAATGAAGGCCTTTGACTCTGAATTGTTAGTGTGAGATGTTTTATTTTCAAGTGTGACTAGGGTTGTGGTGATGAACAGAATGTTCTTGAATGAACCCTATTTATTTTGATTCTCTGAATGAATCCGGAATTAATATAGTCCCATAATTTTCTCCAGTACCTGATCTTCCTCTTTTTGTGCACTCTGTGTTCCTTCTGAAGTATCTGAAGTAGGCTGAAACCAGTTGTGCTTCATTTCAGAGGGTGGCCTAGCAGTGTTCAGCCTGGGCTCTTACTATGGAGGTAGGATCAAAGGTAGATTCGTGAAATGTTTCTGGTTCTATGGAGTTGCACTGTGAGCAAATTAAAAATGAATTGGATTGGCTTATTTTAATTCAAACTGGGGTGGCGTGGTAAGCATAAAATGATGGATTAAACCCAGACCTGTGACTGGGGGTGAATGTTTGCATTGTTCAGCATTTTGTCCATCATCTGTTCTTTTTGCTTTTGTCACCCTAAGTGGGAATGGTGTGCCCAGACCTGGGTCCCATGCTCACTGCACCACTGGATTCAAGCTAGCCTGGCTGATGATGGGTGAATACCCCAAAACCGGTCCCAGGACCTGGCCTGGCAGTTTGAGCTAGACTGTTCCCCTGGGAAGCAGGGTCAAGACTGATTTGCAATGTGACTGGATCCAAACTGGTGTGGCATAGCGGGCAATAAAAGATGGATTAAGACCAGATCTGTGACTGGGAGTAAATGTTTACATTGTTCAGCACTCTGTCCATCATGTGTTCACTTTATTTTTTATTTTAATTCAGGCAATCCGCCCATCACTTTTTTTCTGTCAGTGTGACACCTTAGGTATGACTGGTGTCTGTTAGTAAGTCCCATAGCTCACTTTACCATAGGTATCAAGCTGTCAATGACCTACGGAAAATGATGGAAACTTAGACCAGTATTCTGATGACATACCACCAATTCTTCACATGGGGAGGCCAGGTATGCAGGAAGATAATGGGCCTCCTACAGAGTGAATGGGAATATGGAAGATGAGAATGTGAGAAAACAGAATGTACTTCTACTGGCTTCACACCAAAGCAGCCCATCTGCCATTGGAGAAGGAAAAACCAGTTAAAATTTGTTGGTTGTTGGTCCAGTGAAGCAGCAGAATAATATGGTAAGTCTGGCAGAAGGTGATGTGACAACAGGTGTATCCCCAGCAAACTGAATAAACAATGTGAGGCTTAAATGAAACCTTAGTTACTATTTTCCGGGGGAAGAGCTTTCAATAAAACCCTGTGAGCATATGACATCCGTCTCAGGTTCTGGGAGCTCAGTAACCAGAGCAGAGTCTGAACCCAAGGAGTGAAGAGGAATGGCAGTTGAGGACTGAAAAGGACTTGGGAAGCAAACACCTGTGTAAGGCTCACAAAAAAGGGACGAGAAAACAAAACGAGGGTGCCTCACACAAGTGACGAGGCCTACTTAAGGAAGCAGGAGCATAGAACCAAGAGAAGTTGTTGGGCAACTCTCCTATCTAGCTGCCTCCCCGGTATGCATCTACTCTCTAGGTCCTGTTGACCAAAGCAAAAGTACATGGACAGTATTGAGTTTAGATGCACTAGCTAAGCGCAGAGCCAAGAGTCTATTTTTTTGCATTGAAGCATCTAAAGCACATACATATTTGTTGGATTTCTCTTATCTAGTGCATAAACTTTAGACAGAACCAGGAACGTATTTCAGGAGTCACCAGAGAATGCAACTGTGACCACTGGCAAACCCTGGCATTACCTTTGGGACCCCTGGGCTCAGAGGTGACAGAATCAGTGCCAAGAACATAGGGGAGCATCACCCTCCTTGGTTTTGGCCCATTCTTGATTGCACTAATAGTAAATAATTGTATATTATTTAACTTAGTGTACAAAAAATTACGCATCAGGAGCCGTAATGGGACATTAACTGGCAGTTTGTGGTAATTAAAAAATGCTTTCAAAGGTTTGTCATGTAAGTTCTTTTGGATGAGAATATGTTTGTGTGAGATAGGGAGTATTTATGTGTAAGCAGGTCTGTTTTTATGTGAGTGTGTGTGGAGTAAAAGTGAAAGCCATTGATTGATAGGTATTGCAAATTAGATTGAATATCAGTAAGAGAGTATGAGTGAGTCAGAGTGAGTGAGAATGAGGGAGAAGGAGCAGGAGCAAGAGTGAGTGAAAGTGAGTGTGAGAAGTATGAGTGAATCAGATGATAAATGAGTGAGAATGAGTGTAAATGAGTGAGAACGAGTGCATGGGAGCAGGACTCTACAAGTGAATGACAATTGCTAAGTGATAGTGAGTAGGTGAGAATGAGTGAATGAATTCATGTAAATGACTGAGAATGTAGTGTTATGGTTGAGAGAGTCTGCCTCTGGCCCTGGCATACGGAAGGTAATTTTGACCTAGAGAGAGAACCAATTTTTAACATGACAAAGCCCTATGACAAAATATTGCCATTGGCACAATATAATTAATACTTTACAAATGGATATCAATGGCACAAAATTGGCACTGGCATACCCGGAGGTCATTCTTGGCATTCTGGCCACTCACAGTGAAAAATGATACTGGCATAGTAGAGGTAATTCTTGGTATATGAGCACTCATGGCAAACTTTGGTGCGGTCACATGGGAGGTGATGTTTGGCATAAAGGAAGACAGCTGTGGCATATAGAAGTGGAACAACCTTTACAAAATGCTAGTCCTAACATGCTATGGGTAAATTTCAACCCATGATTGTAGGAGGCTAGCCTGGCTTATAGTGGGTACCCTGTGGTACTTACACCCTGTGCCAGGTCCAGTTATCCCTTATTAGTAGAATAGAGGTGTTTCTAGCAGCTTAGGCTGATAGAAGGTAGCAATGGAAAAGCATCTTAGGCTGAACTAGGAGACATGCAAAGCTCCTACTATACCACTTATGTCATATGCACAATATCATAAGAAAACAAAATACACAGAGTTACTAAAAATAAAGGTACTTTATTTTTATGACAATATGCCACAAGTATCTCAGTGAGTACCCTCAGTAAGAAGGTAAGTAATATACACAAGTTATATGTACACAAACCCAAAACAGGTAAGTAAGAGTCAGAAACGTAATGCAAACAGTGTAGAAATACAATAGGTTGCAATAGGCAAACATAGGTCTAGGGGCAACAAAAACCATATACTCCAAAAGTGGAATGTGAATCACGAATGGACCCCAGACCTATGGGAGCTTGTAGAGGGTCGCTGGGACTGTAAGAAACCATTCAGGGTGTCCAAGATACCCCAACCCAAGACCCTGAAAAGTAGGAGTAAAGTGCACCTACTACCCCAAAAGGACACAATAGTCATGATAGGGGGATTCTAAAAGAACCACAAACAACATCAAAGTACTGAAGATGGATTCCTGGACCTGAGGACCTGCAAGGCAAGGGGACCAAGTCCAAGAGTCGCAAGAGTGTCCAGGGGGCGGCAGGAGCCCAGAAAACCCCGGATAAAGGTGCAAGGAAGCTACCTCTGGATGGAAGAAGCTTGGTATTCTGCAACAACGAAGAGGACTGGGAACTTCTGCTTTGGATGGAAGATGCCCCACGTCGCGATGAAGGTTGCAGAAGTGTTCCCATGCAGAAATACCACAAAGAAGCCTTGCTAGCTGCAAGGGTCGCGGTATAGGTTTTTGGGTGCTGCTGGGGACCAGGAAAGACCAGGATGTTGTCCCTTGGAAGAGGAGATAGAGGGGGTGCTCAGCAACTCAGAGAGCCCCCACAGAAGCAGGCAGCACCCGCAGAAGTACCCGAACAGGCACATGGAAGATTTGTGAACCAGAGCTGGCTCAGAGTCACAAAGGAGGGTCCCACGACGCTGGAGGCCAACTCAGAGGATTGACCACTGCAGGACAGAGTGCTGGGGACCCAGGCTAGGCAGTGCACAAAGGAAATCCTGGAGGAGTGCACAGAGCAGCTGCAAATCACGCAGTGCACAGGTTTGCAGTCTAGCGTGGGGAGGCAAGGACTTACCTCCACCAAACTTGGACTGAAGGATCACTGGACTGTGGTAGTCCCTTGGATAGAGTTCCTGTGATCCAGGGACCACGCTCGTCAGGATGAGAGGGGACCCCGAGGGCCGGTGATGCAGTCTTTTGGTGCCTGAGTTAGCAGGGGGAAGATTCCATCGACCCACAGGAGATTTCTTCTTGGCTTCCAGTGCAGGGGGAAGGCAGGTGACCCCCAGAGCACGCACCACCAGGAAACAATAAAAAAAGCCAGCATGATTAGGCACTACAATGTTGCTGGTAGTCGTCTTGCTACTTTGTTGCGGTTTTGCAGGCGTCCTGGAGCAGTCAGCGGTCGATCCTTGGCAGAAGTTGAAGAGGGAAGAGCAGAGGAACTCTAGTGAGCTTTTGCATTCGTTATCTGATGAATTCCCCAGAGGAGAGACCCTAAATAGCCAGAAAAGGATGTTTGGCAACCAAGAAAGGAGGATTGGCTACCAAGAGAGGTAAGAGCCTGTCAGAGGGGGTCTCTGACGTCACCTGCTGGCACTGGCCACTCAGACCATTCCAGTGTGCCCCCAACACCTCTGTTTCCAAGATGGCAGTGGTCTGAGACACACTGGAGGAGCACTGGGCACCTCTCATGGAAGGTACTGGTCAGGGGAGTGGTCACTCCCCTTTCCTTTGTCCAGTTTTGCACCAGAGCAGGGCTGGGGGATCCCTGAACTGGTGTAGACTGGTTTATGCAGAGATAGGCACCATTTGTGCCCATCAAAGCATTTCCAGAGGCTGGGGGAGGCTACTCCTCCCCAGCCCTTCACACCTACTGTATTTCCAAAGGGAGAGGGTGTAACACCCTCTCTCAGAGGAAATCCTTTGTTCTGCCTTCCTGGGCAAGGGCTGCCTGGACCCCAGGAAGGCAGAATCCTGTCTGAGGGGTTGGCAGCAGCTGCAGTGGAAACCCCGGAAAGGCAGTTTGGCAGCACCTGGGTTCTGTGCTAGAGACCCGGGGGATCATGGAATTGTCCCCCCAATACCAGAATGGTATTGTAGTGTAGCCATTTTTAATATAGCTTCATGCACATTAGTTTAGGGCCGCAGTGCACTTTGCCCTAGATATATTTTATTCAACTTCGTACTGTTATTTTACAATAACCAGTTTTACGGTCTTGTTTTAATTTCTTCTATCACACTGTTTAGCCTAGTTCAGCACTTTGTTCTCAAATAATGCATTCTTGATCGCTCTGTGCTTCAGTCAAGGTTACAGTCTGGTACATTGCCGGTAAACGTGGTAGAAGTTTGATCTCCAGTATTCATAGAAAATACACATCCTTACGTAAAGACATTTTCTTAGAACATCTGCGTGTTAGTATAAAAACACTTCCTGGTCCTAGTACACGTCAAGAGCGAGATTCCGGCCAGGAACCTACAACTAGATGCTGAATGCCCCATTGCAGATGCTGATGCAGATTACAGGCCTTTTCTCAGGTATGAGGGTTGATGTCCTCCCGGAGGACCCTGAAAGGCAGGCTTAGGACTTCACATGCTGTGCTCGAAATATAACTTAGAGAGAAAATAATCTAGCGGCACTATGATAGCTTTATTCTTGTGCTTCACTCTCATTGTTTCTATTTTAATCCTTCTGTGTTGTGTACTTCTGGTTATTGCAGCTCATGCTTTGCTATCTAAAATGCAGTCGTTTTATTAAACCAATCTTTAAAACTTAAACTGCCTTTGTCATTTATATATGAGACCGTACTGTGTATGAGAGAACCGGTTGTGACCTGAGTGACCACGGCTTCCCTGGGAAGTGCTAAGATGTCATGCGCTCGGCTGCCCAATTGTCTCTCCCACTTGGGAGAGATGAGGCACTGCCAGTTAGCCGGAGCAAAACCCGGATTTAGAGTGACAAGGGTCCTTCACCGTGAGTCAGACTTAGTCCCCCACACTGTGAACGATCTTGCCGCTCAAAATCCAGTAGTCTCATTAGGATAATGACAGACTACGCAACATGGCGCCGCCAACGTTTGGTCAGGCTCAAATTTTCAGGTCCACCGGCATATCTCGGTCTCATTTTTATATAATGACCCCTCAGTTCTATATACAGAGACATCAGTGGTGCTGAGGATTTCCACCACCGCCGTATAGGTAACCCTATTTTACAGCGGGTGGTTGTTCAAGCTTGAATCTTACAAGGAAAAAAAAACATCTTGGTGTGCCTTCTCTGAACTCTTAGTGCCTTTATAATGGTGAATCCCCAGGCTGTACAAATAGCTCTTAACATGACACAACCACTTACGACACATTTACTAGCACATGGTCTTACAGCACAGGGAGGTCCAGTCACATTTGTGGTGGATGCTCACGCAGCCTATAGAACAGAGCTGTTTTACTCTTGGGTCACATTTCCAGCAGTTGATGGGAACACAAATACATTTCATACATATACAGTTGCGAACGCGCCTGGGCAGTACAGGGCATACGCATACTTAGAGATACCTTTATCTTATCAAGAACATAATAATTGGCTTGATGGCGCCCTACCCCATACAATATTACCAGTAAGGTTAGGTCCACTAAGTAATGATGGTCCTACCTGGCCTTTATTGGCCCCATATACACCTCATCCTGCAGTTGCGAATATGGCGGTAGCTGAGGTTCGCCGCTTATACATTGAATTAACAGCAATATATAGACGATTAGTACAATTTGTGATGCAGACACTAAATACAGACCCAGTGCGTGCTGCTCCAGCACAACCACATGCAGTAACACCAGGTATAAATCCGGTGACTGTACACTCTATTATGGGTAAGGTCCCAGCCAAACGAGAGGAAACTCCGTTTTGGCTAGCACAAAAAATGTATACGCTTGAGGCAGTATTTCCCCATACGGGACCTCAGGATAAACATAGAATATTAACTATGTGCTTGCTCTTTGGGATGGTTCCTAGAGTTGAACACTGTAATACATGGGGCACTTTATTTTCCACGCTCTATACAATGGCACACAGTACACCGACCCTAGCCAATCTACCGGAAATGCTTAAACAAATTCAAGATGAATACGGAGCTGCCCCGGCCCTAGACTTGGGAATGCAACTGATGTGCAATTTTGCCACAGTTTCTTCAATCATCCTAAGTAACCTTAATGCGGAAGCAGTTGCACTCGCAGTGCGCATGCAGCTCTGTGACGTTCCGCAACAAGATCAGGAACGAGAGCTGCCTAAAATAATAGCAGAAACATATTCCAGTATCGGTCGAGATAGCCTTGGGGCTAGACCACAAAAAACTCAATTTCAGGGTAAACTTAATAAAGAAAATACTAAACAACAACCTGAGGGTAATAAGAAACCTTGGCAGAAAAAACAAACAAACGCCTAAAAAAGAAAGGGGAGAATCTCCACGCAAAAGGTATAATCTCAGAAATAGAGAGAATGTAAAAACTCCTGATAGATATCAATATACTGATACACGCCAATCTCGTTCCTTTCAGGACTCATCGGAAAAGAGAAATGAGAGAGGTGGGTGATCAGAGCGGAGAATAGAGTACGTGAAACTGAGACAGGAATCACAATGCTCTTCGGAGGTTTCTGTTAAGAAGGAAGAGAAACCGGTACAACAAAAACAACAATTTAAAAAGAAAAAAGTGGCAGCTGTCTCAGTTAGACATGCCACTCAGGAAGAGGGTTCTCTTGAAGAACAAGAAATGGGCTCTAGCACTGCTAGACAGCGCGGCAGAGGCCACAATAGTTCGCCGGAATCTTTTAGAGCATCTGGAGGTGAAAGCAAATGATGACTTCATACAAGTAGAAACAGCAGATATGCTTCTCTCCGAACCCGATATGGTGTATAGAGTGAGGGAAATACTTGCGCAATTAGAATACCAGGGGTGATTGAACAATGTGTCTCACCAATGAATAATCCCTTATTTCCTGTAGCTAAACCGGACCATTCATAAAGAATAGTTTTAGACTACAAACATTAAACGGACATACACGTACATATGCGATACAGAATTCGCATAGCACTGCACTAATGAGCAACATTGTGAGAAAAAAATATAAAACAACTTTAGATATCTCGAATGGATTCTTCTGCCAGAATATAGCGCCTGAAAATAGAGATTTAACAAGCTTTAGCGCACTAGGATCCCAGAAAAAATTCTGTTGTTTGCCTCAAGGGTATAAAAACAGCCCAGGACTGTTTGCAGGCTCGTGTGACTGCTATTTTACACGAGATAGACCCTGAAGCATTGTCATACGTGGACAATATATATCTCACGGATGACGAGTTACTACAACATTTAAGACGGGTAGCCCGCATTGTTGTAGGGTTTGCCGAATTGGCTACAAATTTAATTTAAAAAAATCAAAAATTGCCTTCCTCATCGTCCTGTTCCTGGGATATGAACAGTCGAAAGAAGGGAGAACCTAGCGCCACAATTTTTAGAAAAATGTGCAAAATTGCAACCACCTAATACGATTAAAAAACTACAATCATTATTGGGCTTTCTAAATTTTGGCAGAACATACATTCCTGATTATACTACACGCATAAAACCTTTATATGAATTGATACATCCTGATTTTTCAAGCAAATACTGGACAATTGAACACACACATAGTCTTCGAGAATTACAGGCAGATATGTTAGCAGAAAAACATTTACACACACGGGACAATAAGACGCATTTGGTCATCAGGGTGATAGCTGGGGCCATTGGTTTTACATATGTCACCTTTAATGAAGGTGAGACAGTCCTGATTGCATACAAATCACACCTGTATTCCGCTGCAGAACAACGCTTTGGAGCCACGGAGAAAATTCTCACTGCTGTCCAGATGGCTATTATTAAAGAAACCTCTCTTTCCCAAGGAAAACGCATCATTGTCGTTTCTCCTATTCCGGCCCTTGAGGCTGTTACAAAAGCTAGCGTACCAAACGCAAAAGCACTTCATCCACGTTGGATACAATGGGCTACGTCTTTAACAGCCACTGATGTATGCTACATCTTTGACCCAAAGTTACAAACTCAGGAATTTCTACAATATGAAGTAGAATATCCAGTTGCCTATTGATCAATATCATGTAGTCATGTACACCGATGGCCCTGTGCAACTAGCGATTGGACCCAAACATCAATATTCTGCTGCATGTGCGGTCGTAAGCGGCTATATGGAGGGGGACAAATTCTGTCCCCAACATACCTATACACAGACCTTAGAGGAGTGTACAGCACAATTGGCTGAGCTTAAGGCTCTACTAATGGCACTAGAACACACAGATCCAACACAGTTTACACCGATTGTTTGTGATTCTTATTATTGCGTCCAGTCTTTTAATGAATACCTGCATTACTGGCGCTTGAATGGGTTCAGAGATTCGAAAGGCAACACTATAAAACACAGACTCCTGTGGGGGTAGGTAGCAGACCTGAAAGAGACGCTACCCAAAGTCCATGTTGTGCATACACTTGGACACCAGCATGTTGGGATACAAGTTGCTGGAAATACTTTGGCTGATGAAGCCGCAAAGTTGGCAGTGGCAGTTGCCCCTGTAGCTTCAGAGACTTGTTCGAGTTCCAAACCAGACACAGACATTGTGGCTGCAATAAAAGCTACGGTTGATGGTACACCTTATCCTAAAGGATTTCCTAATAAATATCAATACTTGATGGGAAGTATGCTGAATGCTGAAGTTAAAATTCCAGGCGTAGGCGTACGCAACATCCCCAATAAAGATGTAAGATCACAATTGATTAAAGCAGCGCATGAGGGGGTGGCATCTGCACATGCTGGCGTGGTGGCCACAATATCACTCTTGCAGGCCCGTTACTGGAGGCCTGGTCTCTATAAAGAGACTAAGCAGTATGTCCTTTGTTGTGACATCTGTCAACAAATTAAAGTTTCCACGGCTAAACGCCCGCCGCAGACACCCCTCTTAATCTCAAATAGACCATTACAATGTGTGTGCTTGGATCAATGCGGTCCATTAACAACTGATAGTGCATACAAATATATACTAGTCGCCGTTGATTCTTGCTCCAGATTTGTGTGGGTGTGGCCACAATGCTCGGCTGACGCTCAGACTGTTATTAAAGATTTGCGATTCTTTGTCTGTACATATGCAGTTGTGGCATTCCATTCGGACCAGGGCCCTGCTTTTGCCTCAAGGGTATTCAGGGACACCATGGCTTCGTTGGGGGTCCAGCTCCAGTACTCGTCTCTGTAGGAAAGTACCATCTTGCCTGGCATGTTACCCCCATATTTCACTGTATATATGTTGTTTTAGTGTATGTGTCACTGGGACCCTGCCAGCCAGGGCCCCAGTGCTCATAAGTGTGCCCTGTATGTGTTCCTTGTGTGTTGACTAACTGTCTCACTGAGGCTCTGCTAACCAGAACCTCAGTGGTTATGCTCTCTCTGCTTTCCAAATTGTCACTAAAAGGCTAGTGACCAATTTCACCAATTCACATTGGCATACTGGAACACCCTTATAATTCCTAGAATATGTTACTGAGGTACCCTGGGTATTGGGGTTCCAGGAGATCCCTATGGGCTGCAGCATTTCTTTTGCCACCCATAGGGAGCTCTGCAGCCTGAGTGAAATAACGTCCACTTTATTTCACAGCCATTTACCACTGCACTTAAGTAACTTAGAAGTCACCTATATGTCTAACCTTCACCTGATGAAGATTGGGTGCAAAGTTACTTAGTGTGTAGGCACCCTGGCACTAGCCAAGGTGCCCCCACATTGTTCAGGGCAAATTCCCCGGACTTTGTGAGTGCGGGGACACCAATTCATGCGTGCACTATACATAGGTCACTACCTATGTATAGCGTCACAATGGTAACTCCGAACATGGCCATGTAATGTAACATGTCTAAGATCATGGAATTGTCATCCCAATGCCATTCTGGCATTGGGGAGACAATTCCATGATCCCCCGGGTCTCTAGCACAGAACCTGGGTACTGCCAAACTGCCTTTCCTGGGGTTTCACTGCAGTTGCTGCTGCTGCCAACCCCTCAGACAGGTTTCTGCCCTCCTGGGGTCCAACCAGGCCTGGCCCAGGAAGGCAGAACAAAGGACTTCCTCAGAGAGAGGGTGTTACACCCTCTCCCTTTGGAAAAAGGTGTCAGGGGTGGGGAGGAGTAGCCTCCCCCAGCCTCTGGAAATGCTTTGATGGGCACAGATGGTGCCCATCTCTGCATAAGCCAGTCTACACCTGTTCAGGGATCCCCCAGCCCTGCTCTGGTGCGAAACTGGACAAAGGAAAGGGGAGTGACCACTCCCCTGACCTGCACCTCCCAGGGGAGGTGCCCAGAGCTCCTCCAGCGTGCCCCAGACCTCTGCCATCTTGGATTCAGAGGTGTGCTGGCACACTGGACTGCTCTGAGTAGCCAGGGCCAGCAGGTGACGTCAGAGACTCTCTCTGATAGGCTCTTACCTTTCTTACTAGCCTATCCTCCTTCCTAGGTAGCCAAACCTCCTTTTCTGGCTATTTAGGGTCTCTGCTTCGGGGAATTTTTCAGATACCAAATGCAAGAGCTCACCAGAGTTCCTCTGCATCTCCCTCTTCACCTTCTGCCATAGGATCGACTGCTGACTGCTCAGGACGCCTTCAAAACCGCAACAAAGTAGCAAAGACGACTACTGCAACCTTGTATCGCTTCATCCTGCCGGCTTTCTCAACTGTTTCCTGGTGGTGCATGCTCTGGGGGTAGCCTGCCTCCTTCTTGCACCAGGAGCTCAGAAGAAATCTCCCGTGGGTCGACGGAGTCTTCCCCCTGCAACCGCAGGCAACAAAAGACTGCATCACCGGTCCTCTGGGTCCCCTCTCAGCACGACGAGCGTGGTCCCTGGAACTCAGAAACTCTGTCCAAGTGACTCCCACAGTCCAGTGACTCTTCAGTCCAAGTTTGGTGGAGGTAAGTCCTTGCCTCCCCACGCTAGACTGCATTGCTGGGTACCACGTGATTTGCAGCTGCTCCGGCTCCTGTGCACTCTTCCAGGATTTCCTTCATGCACAGCCAAGCCTGGGTCCCCGACACTCTAACCTGCAGTGCACAATCTTCTGAGTTGTCCTCCGGCGTCGTGGGACTCCCTTTTCTGACTTCGGGTGGACTCTGGTTCACTCCTCTTCTAATTGCCTGATCTGGTACTTCTGTGGGTGCTGCCTGCTTCTGTGAAGGCTCCCTGACTTGCTGGGCGCCCCTTCTGTCTCTTCATCCAAGTGGCGACATCCTGGTCCCTCCTGGGCCACAGCAGCATCCAAAACCCTAACCGCGACCCTTGCAGCTAGCAAGGCTTGTTTGCAGTCTTTCTGCATGGGAACACCTCTGCAAGCTTCTTAACGACATGCGACATCCATCCTCCAAAGGGGAAGTTCCTAGTCCTCTTCGTTCTTGCAAAACACCAAGCTTCTTCCATCCAGTGGCAGCTCCTTTGCACCCTCAGCTGGCATTTCCTGGGCATCTGCCCACTCTTGACACTGTCGCAACTCTTGGACTTAGTCCCCTTGTCTTACAGGTACTCAGGTCCGGAAATCCACTGTTGTTGCTTTTCTGGTGTTGGTTTTCCTTGCAGAATCCCCCTATCACGACTTCTGTGCTCTCTGGGGGTTGTAGGTGCACTTTACACCTACCTTACAGGGTCTTGGGGTGGGCTATTTTTCTAACCCTCACTGTTCTCTTACAGTCCCAGCAACCCTCTTCAAGCTCACATAGGTTTGGGGTCCATTCGTGGTTCGCATTCCACTTTTGGAGTATATGGTTTTTGTTACCCCTATACCTGTGTGCTCCTATTGCAATCTATTGTAACTTTACACTGCTTGCATTACTTCCTTTTGCTATTACTGCATATTTTTGGTATTGTGTACATATATCTTGTGCATATAACTTATCCTCATACTGAGGGTACTCACTAAGATACTTTTGGCATATTGTCATAAAAATAAAGTACCTTTATTTTTAGTATATCTGTGCATTGTGTTTTCTTATGATATTGTGCATATGACACCAGTGGTATAGTAGGAGCTTTGCATGTCTCCTAGTTCAGCCTAAGCTGCTCTGCTATAGCTACCTTCTATCAGCCTAAGCTGCTAGAAACACCTCTTCTACACTAATAAGGGATAACTGGACCTGGTACAGAGTGTAAGTACCCCTTGGTACCAACTACAAGCCAGGCCAGCCTCCTACAGTCTCCATTTCATCCCGAGGGAAATTCTGTCATGGAGCGATTAAACCACGATTTAAAGCAATCCTTAACGGCCAGGTTCTTAGGTACGGGTCGTAGTTGGCTAACCCACCTGTATGGAGTTCAGAGAGCACTAAATAACCTGCCTAGAAGGTCCCTGGGGGTCGTACTTCATATGAGTGCCTGTTCAGAACAGAAATGTTTGTTTCGGATCTTGATGGTCCTGGTGTGGAGGCGGTGGAAACACCTTTTGACATAAATGAACGTGTCACTGTTTTACAGGAATTACAGCAGTTTCTTGAAGATAACTCTTCTAAAAGTGCTGCCTCCACAGGAATTAAGGATGTGCCAGTAACACCTGCGGGCTGGATTCCCAGAGTTGGGGATCTTGTGCGTGAAAAGGTCGCAGTGAAAAAAGAATTCGGCCCTTCTTATCGAGCACCAGTCCCTGTGTTGGGGATACACGGTACCAGAACTGTTATTCTACCACCGTTGGCAGGTGCCAACGCTTTGTTGCCATTGACAATGTCAAGCTACAACATGTGGCCGATTCTACACAGCCGACCAAGAGGAACATCCAGTAATTCCCGAATCCCTCTCACTACTGGAGAAGAAGTTCCGCTTCAAGTTGTTTACACCAACACTGATGCCTCTCCAAGCTTGGGGAGGGTGGATGATGATGATCTTGCATTGGTTCCAGTAACGACAAGCAACTTAGAAACATTTGATCAAGTCACTATGACTACAAGCCAGACGGATGATGCTATTTACAGTGCACCACCACAGGAAACACCAACTCCTCCATTGACTACGGCAACGCCTTTTGCACAAACTGTGTCTGGTTACTTTGTCGACTACAACGACGGTCTATCGGACTCGTTTGCCTCCTCGACTGATGAACTGTCAGGTGCACGTAAGCTGATACATTGGCTTAAAGATACATATTTCATTTTTCCATGGAACTATGTGTGGCTTTCCTTGACTGTCCTAGCATTTTTTCTTTGGATTGGGTTTGTCATTACCTTTTTTCTGTTAATACATGGTCATTTTCTTCCCGAGAGATCAGCGGTTGAACAGGTGGAGGAGGTATTGAAACCACATTTTTCATCACATAAGGTTCGAAGAGACTTGTCCTTTGTGAACATTTCTGCAGTGCTAATTCTGGATGGGATTGTGTGGGATAAAGTAATGTTTGATATATATGGTCCCACTGAAATAATTCCAATACCGTATGTGTTAAAGTTATCTATGAACGATATAGTAATACCAGGCATTGTATCTGATGATTGGGATGTGAAAATAGTTGATTCAATGATGACAGAATTGCAAGATTATACTGTCTATGAAAACGAAGATGTTTACCAGTTTAAAGACAATTATGGTGACATGTTTTGCTATAATCATTATGGGCACCACTTCATACACAAAGCGAGCAGTCCAAAAACGATATTTGATTATGTACAATGGGAACATTGCCCAACTCCCCCGCAAGGGAGTTCGAAAACTTATTTTGAAAAATGTGCATATTTTTCTGGGCATCATCCAAAAAATGCAGAGTCATATTATTTTAAGATAACTCCGACCAGGGATAAACAAATGATGTTGACCAACACACAATTTATATATTCGGACTCTTTTGTTTCCCGGTTGTCAATTGAAGATTATGAATATTGGTCAAAAAATGTCGATTTGAAAAGCGCTTCGGGAACAAAAAATTGGCAGACCAAGGGTAGAGAAACATTGTTTAGAGCATGCCTCATCCCCGTACAAATGATTTTTTTAAATGAAACAGTACAATAGACCAGTTGCTTAGGCTTAGCTACAATTAGAGAATTAAACATGCCCAGTATACATGCCCCTGCAAAAATTAATAACTGGCAAAAATACACAAATGCAACTTTTAGTGAGCTTAATGAGTGGAACCAGAATGGTACATTTAATGCTTCATTGACACATCCAGGTGGGTGGTTATTGTGGCCAATAGATACCAACGGGTGTCATCAACATTTTGTCACCTCCTCAGGGGGTTTCCGAACAAGTAGGAACGACCCTCGCTAGATATCACCAGAACATGCTGAAATAATTACAACATATAGGCCCTCATTCTGACCTTGGCGGGCGGCGGAGGCCGCCCGCCAAAGTCCCGCCGTCAGGTTACCGTTCCGCGGTCGAAAGACCGCGGCGGTAATTCTGACTTTCCCGCTGGGCTGGCGGGCGGTCTCCTTCAGACCGCCAGCCAGCCCAGCGGGAAAGAGGCTTCCACGATGAAGCCGGCTCGGAATCGAGCCGGCGGAGTGGAAGCTGTGCGACGGGTGCAGTTGCACCCGTCGCGTATTTCACTGTCTGCGCAGCAGACAGTGAAATACATTTAGGGGCCCTCTTACGGGGGCCCCTGCAATGCCCATGCCAGTGGCATGGGCACTGCAGGGGCCCCCAGGGGCCCCGCGACCCCCCCCTACCGCCATCCGGATTTCGGCGGTCCGACCGCCGGGATCTGGATGGCGGTAGGGGGGGTCAGAATCCCCGCGGCGGTGCAGCAAGCTGCGCCGCCGCGGAGGATTCAATGGGGCCGCGGTACACTGGCGGGACCCCGCCAGTGGTGCCGGTCCGACCGCGGCTTTACCGCCGCGGTCGGAATCCCCATTGAAGCACCGCCGGCTTGTCGGCGGTGCTCCCGCGGTCCTCCGCCCTGGCGGTCAAAGACCGCCAGGGTCAGAATGAGGGCCATAGTGTAGGAAAATTGTGCCAACAGTGGCTAAAATCATCCTCCCTAGATGCGGTTAAGACACACCTCAGTCTCCTGTCTAATGACACTGACTTACAAGATTTTTTGTCAGGCCCAAAGATACCACGTAGGAAGCGTTTCTTTTATGAGGTATACAATGAAATATGGAAACTTTCGCAAAAAGAGGCTGCAGCCCGGTTAAGGCAGATAGATCAGGAAAATCTGAAAAAGGCATTAGCTGTTGTGGATAATGGGATTCGCACCTTGTCCGACCGAATATACACAATTAACAACATTGTTTCATCTGCTATAGACATTATACAATCTGATATGTCTTCTTTATATCATGGACAGAGTCAGACCAGGTCCATTATGCAGTTGGGTTGGACACTTCAGACACTGAAGGCAGGTCACGTTCCGTGGCAGCACATCAGTGCCAGGGAAATATTTTTTTCCTTTAATTTGACACGACAACAACAACTAATGGCTAAAAACGAAGCGACTTATGTCATTCTTAACATTGAAAAGATAGAAAGAATGCCTTTTACCGTGGCCGAGATTCCCTCAGCAGAGTGGTTGATACACGGGTTTATTAATCTGCCTATTTCTACATTACAATTCACTTCTTGTTTGAAACATGTTCCGGTAGGCAGATATGAAAAGTTGGGAGATAGTTACATCAATGAGGTGTGGGAGCTTCCCTTCTCATACAAATGCCTCAATGGTATGAAAGAGGTCTTTCTCAGCGGTAGTGAATGCAAGACTTCAGTCAGCCATTCAATGATTTGTAAGCAGCAGTCCTTGCATGGGGCGTGTAATGCCTCAGTTGCGAACTTTGCTTGCTATCTGAAGGAGGTTCCAGCCCCTTTGAACAAACGCACGTTCCAGGTGCTTTCAAACAGCAGCTACGTCCTTCTGAATAGTGGAGACTGTTGTGGCATGCGGACCGGAATAGGTTTTGTTGTTTCGGTCACTAAGGTTGTTACATGCTGCGGGAACGTGTTGTTTCCCCCCACTAAAATTAGGGAGGTAGCAGATATTTGGCCTCACATTGCTACTTCCAAGGTGAATTTTGACAAGTTAAGTAGACTGAAGGCTTTATTGTTTCAGAAGCATGTGGACCTTACATCTGCACGCGAGACCTACGCACTCCAGGTGGCAAGGTCATCAGCGGAAATACAGTCCCTGTTAAATACAAACTTTCCGAGACACTTTGGTGAAGCTCGTGGAACGTATATTTAATGCGTCCAGCACGGTTGGATTAGCACACTTTTTCAAAGCTGTTGGTATTGGTTTTGTTCACACCTTTTCCTCCATATTCGGTTTAATACCTTCGGCTATTCATTCAATTTTCAGAAGCATTTTTGGGGGATTTCCGATAACTTCCGCTTTATTAGCCGGCATTTTGCTGTTGCTGTTGTTTTTCCGCAATGGCTGTCCCGCCGCAACAAGGACAAATGAGGGCGCTCCCATCAGCGCAGCTGTGTCGTGAACGGATGATGCAGGACTTTGGAGCAACACTCTTGGAACATTTGCGGTGTGACTGGTCTCTGTCATTCAGACCGGTTTTGGATTGTGTGCAGCCCGTGTTTCGATTCCGTTGGTGCTCTTTTGAACAGGCACTAGAAGTTTGTTTCCCACTGCAACGCCCCTCAGTGATTGATGCTGATCTGTTGACGTTCTCGTTGAGGGTTCATTACCAGACATGTGCGCTGCGCTGCATTTGCTCAGAGAAGCCGATTACGAGCTACCCTTCCTGGAGGAAGTTACCATTCACTCTTTCACAGGCACTGCACGGGATGCCGCCTTGGTTGACGCTGGGGCTATGGAACACACCTGCTCCTTGATAGTTTTTGGTGTGGATTTACCGGTTTTGTCATCTGCCGAGGTGGAGAATCTCCTGCTTTCCATGACTGATGCTTGATTTGGAACGGTCCTAAATTGACATTTTCCTTTGAATTTGGCTTTTTGGCCGCATGCTCATTTTAAAATTACCAATTAGTATGCTTGTGTGTCCTCTTAGCTTGTTAAAATTAAGTAGGGTTTTACATATATTTTACCTTAGGGCATTTTAGCTTAGGCTTAAACCACTTTCTACCGACAAGGGGAAGGTAGTGTAGCCATTTTTAATATAGCTTCATGCACGTTAGTTTAGCATACTAGGCCGCTGTGCACTTTGCCCTAGATATATTTTATTCAACTTCGTACTGTTATTTTACAATAACCAGTTTTACGGTCTTGTTTTAATTTCTTCTATCGCACTGTTTAGCTTAGTTCAGCACTGTGTTCTCAAATAATGCATTCTTGATCGCCCTGTGCTTCAGTCAAGGTTACAGTCTAGTACATTGCCGGTAAACGTGGTAGAAGTTTGGTCTCCAGTATTCATAGAAAATACACATCCTTACGTAAAGACAGTTTCTTAGAACATCTGCGTATTAGTATAAAAACACTTCCTAGTCCTAGTACACGTCAAGAGGGAGATTCCGGCCAGGAACCTATAACTAGATGCTGAATGCCCCGTTGCAGATGCTGATGCAGATTACAGGCCTTTTCTCAAGTATGAAGGTTGATGTTGTCCCTGGGGAAGCTGAAAGGCAGGCTTAGAGCTTTACATGCTGTGCTCGAAATATAACTTAGAGATAAAATAATCTAGCAGCACTATGATAGCCTTATTCTTGTGCTTCACTCTCATCGTTACTATTTTAATCCTATTGTGTTGTGTAGTTCTGGTCATTGCAGCTCACGCTTTGCTATCTAAAATGCAGTCATTTTATTAAACCAATCTTTAAAACTTAAACTGCCTTTGTCATTTATATATGAGACCGTACTGTGTATGAGAGAACCGGTTGCGACCTGAGTGACCACAACTTCCCTGGGAAGTGCTAAGATGTCATGCGCTCGGCTGCCCAATTGTCTCTCCCATTTGGGAGATATGAGGCACTGCTAGTTAGCCGGAGCAAAACCCGGATTTAGAGTGACAAGGTTCCTTCACCATGGGTCAGACTTAGTCCCCCACACTGTGAACAATCTTACCACTCAAAATCCAGTAGTCTCATTAGGATAATGACAGCCTACGCAACATTATTGGGGTGACAATTCCATGATCTTAGACATTTTACATGGCCATGTTCGGAGTTACCATTGTGACGCTATACATAGGTAGTGACCTATGTATAGTGCATGCATGTAATGGTGTCCCTGCACTCACAAAGTCCGGGGAATTTGCCCTGAACGATGTGGGGGCAACTTGGCTAGTTACAGGGTGCCCACACACTAAGTAACTTGGCACCCAACCTTCACCATGTGAAGGTTAGACATATAGGTGACTTAAAAGTTACTTATGTGCAGTGAAAAATGGCTGTGAAATAACGTGGACGTTATTTCACTTAGGCTGCAGTGGCAGGCCTGTGTAAGAATTGTCTGAGCACCCTATGGCTGGCAAAAGAAATGCTGCAGCCCATAGGGATCTCTTGGAACCCCAATAACCTGGGTACCTAAGCATTATATACAAGGGAATTATATGGGTGTGCCAGTGTGCCAATGAGAATTGGTAAATTTAGTCACTAGCCTGCAGTGACAAATTTAGAAAGCAGAGAGAGCATAAACACTGAGGTTCTGCTTAGCAGAGCCTCAGTGATACAGTTAGGCACCTCACAGGGAACACATGCAGGGCACATACTATGAGCACTGGGGTCCTGCCTAGCAGGATCCCAGTGACACAGGGGCTAAAACATACATACAGACAGTGAAAATGGGGGTAACATGCCAGGCAAGATGGTACTTTCCTACAATGATATATGACCAGCATTAATAGCAAAATTTTGGGACTGGCATTTTGTATTTAGTTGTTGTCATAAGGTGGCACCTATGGCATAGGCATATGGGGGCATGCATGACAAAATGCTGGCCCTGGCAAAATTTTCTTTTTTGGCATTCAGGGCTAACCTTAGCACTTTAAAAAAGGGAGGCACCTCCTGGGGAGTGCCAGGTTTCATTTGTTTAACACACTACGAAAGGACTAATATAAAAGTGACTTTTCAGAGGCCATGGCTTGTTAGCAAATTTATGCAAAACCTTGCTTTATTCTCATTTTTCAAAATGTTCGTGGGGGTGAAGTCACTGTCCTCCCCAAGACCTCTCCCACAAGATGTGTGGCTGATTTACTTCACTCACTGCAGTTTAGGGCAGGTATTTCACTCCAAAACCTTTAAAACTCATGTCAGCACCCTAATATTGCTGAGTTAAAAAAGACGTGTGGTGTTTTCATATTAATCACAACATTTATATAGAGCTTCAGCAATATCAGTTATTTTGATATCATTCAGGTGAAGGTCAGCGGACATCAATCACTTCTTGGAAAGATTCAGGGTCAAAGGTCAAATGATGTCACTTCCTTTGATGTCATTATGGACAAAAAGCAAATTATGTCACTTCTGCCACCCCTGACAGTTTGGTGAATCAACGTCCATGGACAGAGCAAATTGGAAATGGTGAACAGAAGTTGCTTCTCTCTGTTTCTGACTTGTTCCAACTAAAGTTCATGCCTTTACCCTGGAGAAAATCCAAATTGTATGTATGACATGTTTATAGCTTAGAGGCAAAAAAACAGAAGCTCAGCTCTGTGCATATCCAGTGCAGTTCATCATGACACATCCCCATCTCATTTAGGGCCACGTGTATCAAAGGATTTTGCATTCACAAACGGTGCAAATCAGTAAATTCCACCATTTGTGAACGCAATATCGCCTTTCAGCATGTATGTAAGGCAGTGCAGTGCAATTTTAGGGAATCGCAATTTTTAGCGATTCCCTAAAATTGCTACTTAATTTGCGATTTATTACCCTAAATAGGTAATCGCAAATAGGGAATACCTATTTGCGATTACTTGTGCACATGTATCATGCATTTCCTAAATGCGAACTGAGCATTTAGGAAATGCAATTACCACAAATTCAAATTTGGTGGTAACCATGTGCAATTTTTAAAAATGCATTGAATATGCAATTTTGAAAGTGCCATGTTGCGCACACATGCCCAATTTTTTTGGGGGGGTGCATCAAAGGGGGTCTTAGGCACCCAGCACCCAGGGATTTGCATTACCAAATTTGTGAATTCCTAATTCGCAAATTGGAAAATGCAAAACCATTCAAACCTATGGGCCCTCAGGCTCATAGGGATGAATGGATTCCCATTCCCTAATAGCGAGTCCCTAATAGCAATTGCAAATTTTAAGAAATCGCTATTAGGGATTAGCCAATTTCTTACATCTCATTTTGCATTTCTCAAATAGCGATTTCTTATCATTTGCTATTTAAGAAATGCAAACTGGGACCTTGATACATCTGGCCCTTAGTTTCTTTTTTTCTGCTGAGTCAGGAAGTACATCTCCCCAGCTTCACCGCCACTGACCCATCTGCCATAATCGTCACTCCACTCACATATTACCGTGCTGACTTTGTGAATTAATCTCTTTAGTTGATGGGAATTAAGTGGTTGTTGGCCCATTGACTCGTGCTCTTGGCCACCCAAGACTGATTGCAGAAAGCAGACTGCATCTCACTGATGAGGCCCAACAAGGTTTAAACTAGTCTGGAGCTGCTTGTGCTCCTTTTCAGAAGGGAAGTGAGCTGACAGGTTACCTTTTGCTGTTGCTGTTTGGGCGGGCCAATGACTGAGATTTATATAGTTGCTCCATGTCTGGTTTAACACAATCAGACAAAAAAGAATAGCCTGGAGGGTTGCGTGAGTAAAGACGACTGCCTGAGATTAACACAACCATTCCACCCGTCAGTTTTTTGTTTCTCTGCAAGTACATGTGGTAGATAGAGATGTATGCTTATGTCAGTGCGCTTTTCTCACAAGTTGTTCGCTTCTACTGGTGCTTTGAATGTGTCTACAGATGTAGTTCCTAGCTGTATACCATTCAGAATACGTGACTTTATTGCGCTGACGTGTGCCTGGTTCGTGTATGCTCTTAATTTCTGGCGACGGCCATGTGTGTGATGTTTTTGCTCTGCTCTGAATATTTTCACATACGTGATTGTGCGTGTGTGTCTGTGCATTTGGGTGACCGTGTGAATTGTTTTCTGCCCTGGCACGGTGACATCTATTTGTAAAGTTGTTTTGAAGCTGCTTTAGCAGAGGAGAATGTGTGTTTCTGTAATGGTACATGCATTTTGCATTTTTTTAGTTTGTTGTTCACTGTGATCGTGTCATTTTATGACGTTTCATTATCTTGGCATGTAGCATACTGCCAATGGAACTGCCCATTTGTTTTTCTTCTCTCTGCTTTGTCTTTATGCTAATGATCGGCAAGTTCGTGTTTTAACTTATGTGACTCCCGGAAGGTTTAAGTATCGGTCCTTTGACTGAATAATGTAAATTTGAATTCATGCTTTGCTACGGGAGGCCACATACACAAACTCAACTATTTCACCTTTGGTTGTAATATAAACATTAGGCACTTTCTGAACTATAATTTAGAGATCGAATTTAATTGTGTTGGAAAACCGTTCTGTAAAGTAAAGTAGTTTCATATGCTCATGTCGAGGCCTCGTTTAACTTCATAGTGCAAAGAAAACAACGAATGCAAAACGTATATAAAAAAATTCATCCAATTTACCTAAATTAGACAAAGTGAATTGAAGGAAAAGTGTAAGTAAAGAGTGAAAATAACAGCATTAGACAAGGATACTCTTGCGACAAGTTACCTAGGGGCATATTTATACTCCGTTTGCGCCGGAATTGCGTCATTTTTTTTGACGCAATTTTGACGCAAAACTAACTCCATATTTATACTTTGGCGTTAGACACGTCTAGCGCCAAAGTCCATGGAGTTAGCATCATTTTTTAGCGTGGACACCTACTTTGCGTTAATTATATGCAAGGTAGGCGTTCCCGTTTAAAAAATCGACTCCGAGGCATGTGCGTCGGATTTATACTCCCGGGCAAAATTCACGCCCGGGAGTGGGCGGGTCAAAAAAAATGACGCTTTTGCGCCATTTTTTAGCGCCTGCAAAAGGCAGGCGTTAAGGGACCTGTGGGCTCTGAAGGAGCCCAGAGGTGCCCCCCCATGCCCCCAGGGACACCCCCTGTCACCCATGCCCACCCCAGGAGGACACCCAAGGCTGGAGGGACCCATCCCAGGGACATTAAGGTAAGTTCAGGTAAGTGTTTTTTTTTTTTTTTTTTTTGTGGCATAGGGGGACCTGATTTGTGCCCCCCTACATGCCACTATGCCCAATGACGATGCCCAGGGGACAGAAGTCCCCTGGGCATGGCCATTGGGCAAGGGGGCATGACTCCTGTCTTTGCTAAGACAGGAGTCATTTCTATGGGGGTTGGGAGTGAAAAAAAATGGCGCAAATCGGGTTGAGGCGAAAAAATTGCCTCAACCTGACTTGCCCCATTTCTTGACGCCCAAGCCCCATATCCCCCTACGCCGGCGCTGCCTGGTGTACGTTGTTTTTTTTAACGCACACCAGACGGCGCCGGCGGCTAACGCCGGCTAACGTCATTCAATAAATACGGCGCCCGCATGGTGCTTCAGAATGACGTTAGCCGGCGCTAATTTTTTTCACGCAAAACTGCGTTAGCGCAGTTTTGTGTCAAAAAGTATAAATATGGGCCCTAATATTTAAGGGATAAATGTCCATATGCATCCTTTGATTTTCTGCTTGCCGTAAACAATATCTAAGGAAGTTTTAGATGCGAAATCAGTGGTGGCACGATGATGCCTTTCTCAAATTTAATATAGTTTCCTACCATCAAACATGTCCTGCTCCCGGGCGTCACTACCCTGCCCACCTCTCTCCTCGTTTGACTTAACCAGTGCAGTACGTCGTAACTGAACTGAAATTGTGTCTCATATACCTGCGTTTCCAAATTGATGTACAGTTTATCAAATTTACTTTGTATCGGCAGGTCCAACAAATTTGAAAAATATCCCCCATATATATTTACATGAAATCCCTTCGAAGCTCTTGTAAAAGGGCAGGAGAGTCAAACCGTGTCTTTTCGAGCAGGGCACGAATCAAATGTTCCTGCGATTATTAGAAATTATATTTATAAAACCGTGAAACAGAAGTAAAGTTATTGTACTGGGGGTAAAACATTTCGTAAATGTAGTTGTTATCACTGCATTTTATGGCAAAGTGAGAACACATCTGAGTCAGAGATAAAAGCTTTTCTGCAGTTATTCCGCTCTTTATAGTTTGCAACGGCATAATAATTGCAAGTCTATTATGTTGCTTCTTTCGCACACGTTCCTAGGAGATTTTCTGAAACATTATCAGGTTTCTGCAGAAGCGTAGACGGATGTATTTCCATTTTTTACAGCCGCTAAATATTCCTTTTTGCCATTTCCATTGTTGAATTATCCTGATTTTGAGAGTGCCTTTTGTCAGTGAGCACAACAGAATAGTGGTGCCTACGCCCCCTCCCTTGCTGGAAAGACAGATAGTGAAGGGCTTGAGCGACTGCACAGAGAATGACTACTATGCATTTTACCGCCTCTGATGGCTAAACAGAACCATTGTCCATTCTCCCTCGCCTGTCCTCCTCGTCACAGTCTTCACTGCTTGAGGTGAGGTCCACCATGCAGTCCGCATACCCACGCTCTAGTCTAAACTAAGAAGTACACTACTTATACAAGTAACCTTTCTTCCAAAACCTTAGAAATGCCGCCCGTGGTTTCCTCCCTACACCCTTCCGAAACTCCAGCAGCTCACTGCCCAGACCAGCAAATCGGCGGGATGCTCGTTATTACGCGCGCACTCTTATGAAATGACATGCACAGGGTTGTTACGAGCCTTTTTCTGTGGAGGCCATTAAACGCACCAGAAAATCCCACCATGTTGATCCTGAGCGAGGTGGTTGAAGTTGCAACACTCTCAAGGGCTGACCTAGAAGCTATGAGTAAGGAGGGGGTTGACCCTGCACTTAATGATCCTCATGCAAAAATGCAGCGTTTGGTTCAGGATACAGTTGAAGAATAGGATAGGGAATCTAATGGCAGATATGTACAAGGGCCCAATAACAGGAGCTCGTCATGCTCAAACGACAAGGGGTGTTAAGGTTTGAGCAGAAGCCTTAACAGTATCATGGCTACTCCGTAGATGACCTACCTCTGCATGATGTCATTAATAATAAACTTCTGAAAGAATGGATAGACATTCGAAAGGCGAGCGTTTAATTTTTTTTGAAAAAGAGATGGCTGTTTCACCATTTTTTTAAATATATATATTTATCATTTGTACAATCAACACTACAATTATATCAGCCATTGTTGGAAAGTGGATTATTGGTAAGGGCAGGAAAGTACCTGCACTTAGCAATACGTCACTAACCCACACTTAGGTCAAGTCAGGTCTCAAACAAAATAATCCCCATTCAACCCTTGGTAGCTTAGCAACAAGCAGCAAGACTTAATTTAGGAGACACATGTGTAAAGCATTTAAAAATCACAAAATAAGTAGATATGCAATAAGTAAAACACAAAACACAATAAAAATCCAACACCAATTTATAACAATGGAGTATATTTTTATCTTTAAAATGACACCAAAATGATTAAAATCTAAGAGGGGAAGCTGAGATATGGATTTTTAAAGAATTAATGTTTTCTAGCTCATTGAAACTAAAAGTGCCAATCTGGTCATAGGTCGCACTAGACCGGGGCTAAGTCAAAGTTTGAGGGAGACCGTGATGGAGCCCTGCTTGCCTACAGCAAGCTGGGGTCCTCAGTCAAAAGTTTACCTTCAGACTTTGTCTTTTTCTTGAAGAATTTCTTCAGTGAGACAAAGTCACCAATACAATCTGACCTCCCTGGAGCCCTCTTCAGATACGTTTTGCAGGAGATCTCAGTGAAGAATTCTGCCTTTGGACATAGACAAATTTTCAGGACTAAAATCTTCGTTCAGGCCAAAGCTGAATCTTGATATAACGTCCATGAAGCCCTCCTCAGATACGCTGCCCGGGAAGTCCCAGTCAATTTTTCATGCTCTGACTTTGTCACATTTTTGGAGCTTTTTCCTTCCGACAGGGGTTGATCCTCTGCCGCAAGCTAATTTCAATGTGAGGTTGTTGGATCACCTGCCCAGGAACCCCCCAAGGAAATCCTGGAAGTCTGGGGCTCCAGAGCTTTTCAGCAGGACAAACCTGTAAGTCATACTGGTTCATTGAGGTAAGCCAGCTCGACTCACCACAGCGGGTCGGTTCCTTCATGGAGCTTTTTTCCAAAAGCTTGCCAAACTTCTCCAAATGTCTAAATCTTCTTTCAGAAGGTCTTCAAAGATCCTTTAGTAGTCCACAACTCACCCAAGGTACCTGAAGCTCTCAGTTGCTCCTTGAGGGTTAGGACCAACTTCCAGAATGCACCTGGTTCAAATCCAAAAATGACCACTAGCCACTGGTCAGCTCCTTTACTTTTGATGCAGGGGACTCTGGTTGGCTATTTTTCACCTGCAGCAAGCATGGAGTCCCTTCTTCTTGAACCAGTGGAAGACAGGCAAAAACCTTTTAGTGGTGAAGCCCAAGTGTGCCGCTGGTGCAGTCCTTCAGAGTGCAGTGTCCAGGTGCAGGTCAGTGATCCGGCAGGGCAGTCTTTCTTCTTCTGATGTTGTTCCTTGCAGGGATCTGAGGTGTGGGTGTAGCTCTGACAAAATTATCCTTGCATGGTGAAAAGCAGTGAGGGGGGAGACTGTCCAATCACAGGCAGGCCACTGTCCTCTTAGATGACCACTTCCTGGGAAGTGTGGCAAAAATCAATCCCAGGGAGCAGCATTCCCTAAAAATCCAAAAAGGCAGAAACTTGAATTTTGGAGGTGAGATCTGGCTGAGCCCACCTACTCGTGTGGCTAAAAATCCTTTACCTTGTCCTAATCCATGTTAGACCTGACAGCCTTAGTGTGGTCACCCCTAACTTTTTGCCTGCCTCCCTTCACTTTTTGGACACTGTTTTTGATGGTTTTAGGACTCTGATCACTTAACCACTGCTAACCAGTGCTAAAGTGCATATGCTCTCACCCTTAAAACATGGTGACATTGGTTAATACACAATTGGCTTATTTAATCTACGTTTAAGTCCCCAATAAAGTGCACTACATGTGCCCAGGACCTGTAGATTAAATGCTATGAGTGGGCCTGCAGCACTGATTGTGCCACCCACCGAAGTAGCCCCTTAACCATGCCTTAGGCCTGCCATTGCAAGGCCGGTGTGTGCAGTTTCACTGGCACTTCGACATGGCATTTAAAAGTTCTTGCCAAGCCTTTAACTCCCCTTTTTCTACATGTAATCACCCCTAAGGTAGACCCTGGGTAACTCCTAGGGCAGGGTGCTATATAGATAAAAGGCAGGACATGTACCTGTGCAGTTTATATGTCCTGATCATGTAAAACTCCTAAATTTGTTTTCCACTGTTGTGAGGCCTGCTCCTTTCATAGGCTAACATTAGGGCTCCTCTCATATACTGTTTGAGTGGTAGATTCTGATCTGAAAGGAGTAAGAAGGTCATATTTAGTATGGCCAGAATGGTAATACAAAATCCTGCTGACTGGTGAAGTTGGATTAAATATTACTATTTTAGAAATGCCACTTTTAGAAAGTGAGCATTTCTCTGTACTTAAATCCTTCTGTGCCTTACAATCCACATGTGGCTAGGATACTTGACGGGTTCCTTGTGAATTTCACTCAGACAACCACAAACTCAGGATGCTCAGTCACACCTGCACACATCTGCATACTGAATGGGTCCTCCTGGGCTGGGAGGGTGGAGGGCCTGACACTTACATTTGAAAGGACAGTGGCCTGCCCTCAGACAATGGACTGCCAAACCCCTTACTGGGACCCTGGCAGACAGGATGGAACTGAAAGGGGACCTGGTGCGCTTCTAAGGCACGCTTTGAAGTCTCCCCCACTTCAAAGGCACATTTGGGTATTTAAATAGGGCCTCTGACTCTATCAACTCAGACACTTCTGGACAAGATACCACTGGTGAGGAAACTCTGAACCAGAACCTGCAACCTGCCAAAATGAACTGCCTGGCTGCATAAAGAAATCACCTGACTACTGTTCAGCAAAGGACTGCTGCCCTGCTGTTGCCCTGCTGCCTGGCTGCCCTCTGGCTCTACTGAGAAGTGCTCTCCAAGGGCTTGGATAGAGTGTGCTTCCTGTTCCTTGAAGTCTCAGGACCAAAAAGACTTAATTCTGCAAAGAACTCCTTGTGCAGTGAAAATTTGACGCACAGCCTGCAAGAAATGATGCACAGACTGCATGGCGGTGAAAAAAATCACCTCATGCCGAACTGGAACGACGCAGCCCTGCTCCCCGAGAGGAGATCGACGCAGCACCAGCGTTGTGACCGGAACTTCGATGCGCAGCGCACTGGATGGACGCAAAGCCGAGCCGGAACGATGCAGCCTGACTTCCTGCGAGAAGAATTAACGCAGCGTCTGCTGTGCAATAGAAATTTCCACGCATCACCTACTGGATCGACGCAGCTCCTGTGATTTCCTGCACGCCCAGGATCTCTCTGCATCATTCCCAGCGCATACGAAAACCCTGCATCCCAAAGGGGATCCAAGTCCGCATGCCAGAAATTGACACAAAGCCTTCCCTGCGTGGAAAATGATCAATGCATCGTCTGTGTGTGCCTGGAGAAGCTGCCGCACACCTCCCCGCTTTCCACGCATCTCCTCCTCTGCGGTCCCTTGTGGAGAATTTGAATGCAAACCAGGTACTTTGTGCTTGCAAGAGACATTTGTTGCTTTTTAAGAACTAAAGACTCCTTTTTATCATTTTCCAAGTTATATTTCAACGTGTACTTAATGAATCTTGATCGTTTTGATCTGCATTTAACCAGATAAATATCATTTATTTTTCTAAACACTGTGTGGTGTATTTTTGTGGTCCTATACTGTGTTATTGTATGATTTATTGAAAAATACTTCACACGTTGTCTTCTAAGTGAAGCCTGACTGCTCAGTGCCACGCTACCAGAGGGTGGGCACAGGATAATTTGGATTGTGTGTGACTTATCCTGACTAAAATGAGGGTCCTTGCTTGCTTGGACAGGGGGTAACCTGACTGCCAATCAAAGACCCCATTTCTAACACCCCTCTCTTGTCCTCAACTAATCTAATCAAGAGGTCACCTGGTTGTCTGGGTTTTTTAGGAATTGGGGGAGGTCCTGAGCTGCCCAAATGTCCTTCCCTCCTTTGAAGACCAGTTTTGCAGCTCTCCCCCATCCTGTTTCATCATCTGCTGAGGCAGATCTCCTCCCCCAGGCACTTTGTTTGTGTTCAGCCAAGGCCACTTCACACCCTATCAAGGCAGCCTGACCAGAGGCTGACCAATCAGAGAAGGGCACTACAGAGCTGAAACTGGTAACTTTTAGGAAGAGTTCTACAATTCTTGCTAGGTGAAATTTATATTAAAAAAGTTATAATAAATTCAACAGTGGCCAGTTGTTGTATTTATTATAACATTAAATTTGATACCAAACTTGACAGGTTTAGCTTCGTTAGAGACTCTATTAATTAAAATAAAGTCTCCCCATTTTAGCCTATGGAGCCTATTTACTATAATGAGGTACAAGCAAATTTGGCTATTTTTTCTCACCAGGGCTTATAAAACATAAAACATATGTCATAAGGTACCTCCTTATAGTTACACTGCACCCAACCCTGGGGCAGATAGGGCACACCTTAGGGGTGATGTATATGCAAAAATAAGGTAGTTTAAGACTTTGGAAGTACTTTTAATTCCTATGACGAATTTGCATTTGCAGCCAGCAAGGCAAACCTATCTTTAAAATGACCCTGGGCATCTCAGCAGTGCACCTCTGGGTGTACCACCTATGCTGGGGTTCCTAAACCTACATGTCCCACCATAGACTAGGAACTTATAGGTAGGTTGACATAGCCAATTATAATTAGCCTAATTTGCATACTCATTTTACACAGACCACAGGTCCTGGGACCTGTTAGCAGTACCCAGGGCACCATCAGAGTCAGGGAAATACCACCAAAAAGTGAAAATGGGGGCAAAAGTTTAGAGGGCCTCTGCAATCAGCCACATTTTCTCACACAAGCCTCCCCACCAGCCTACATGCCCAGGAGACTCAGCCCAACCCTGGGAGAGTCTGTCTGGCTTATCAGGTAAGGAAGAGAGTGAGGAAACTGGCTGTCCTTTTGCAGGGCCTACTCTGCCTTACATCCTGCTGTCATGGTCACTCCCTCTGGGTAATGAACCCATCCCAACAGAAAAAGGACCCATTTTAAACTGTAAGTTCCCTCTAGGGGGGTCTTCCTCCTCTCTCTGCCAACTTAGGTAGTGAGGTGCCCACCTCCCCTATCCCTAATTTTGCTAGGGCAACACCTAGTTTACCCAAAGAGGTCACCCAACACTTGAGCAACCCCACCATGACCAACAGGGTAGGGGGCTTACATTGCTTTTGGCCTTGGGGTCTGCCTCCCAGGCCAAGTGCAGTGCTGCCTTGAAGGCTACTGACAGCTGTCAGAACCCATAACCACAACCTAAGCTCTCCACTGATAGTTGAGTGAGCTGCTTTAGGGAACACTGTGGGGTCATGGCATCCCTCTTGCTAGTTAGAGTGGGGGCCTTTTTCCACTCTCTTTTCTGTCCGTGCAAGGGCAACTCCCTGCAGCTAGACAGATGCCTGACTACTCAGGACTTTCATGCAGTCAGGTGAGGTCTCACCAGTGCCAACTCTGAGCTCCCCCCTACTGGGGCAGAAGGCCTTGGGCTCACTGGAACTCTTTTTAAGAGTGGCCAGCCTTCCTTTTCTTCTTCCCTTTTTTTGGGGACCCCTGTCTGCTAACTTTAGGAACTGGTTCCCCAGGACTGTGGGTTGGGGAGGTGCCCTGGGTGACCACCCCCTCGGGGACCAGACTCACCTCTGGGAGGTCATTGTTTAGGATGCAATCTAGGGGGATGTCAGTACTGATCACCACCCAAAACCAGTCAAGGATACCCTCTCTGTCTAGGGGTAGTATGGCTACAGGTTTGGTGGGGAGCTCACCTATGGCTATCCTGACTTTCGTGGTCGCCCCTGGGACATACATGTCTGGGGTCACCAACCGGTCACTCACTATAGTGTGACTGGCACAGGTGTCTCTCAGGCCAGTGGTAGGGATCCAATTCACCTGAATGGAGTGAAAGTACCTACTCCCAACCTGATGGATCACCAGCTTACCATATGGTCCTGTATCCCAGACCAATGCTATGAGGTTCTCATCATTTGAGGAGTCCTCCTCCATGGCTACAGTGGACAGACCATTGCTAACCACCTTCTTTGGACAAGCTTGCATCTCCTCTGAAGTGACCTGTCTGTTGAAAGTCAAAACAGGCCTTATTGTCCAAGAGCTTTTTTTAACACTGAGGGCAAGATTTATACTTTTTGTCGCAAAACTGCACTAACGCAGTTTTGGGTCAAAAAGTTTAGCACTGGCTAGCACATTTTCTTAACGCCTCCTGTGCGTCAAATATATACTTTGAAGATGGGTGGCGCTAAGAATAGGTTAGAGTCATTTTTCCTGGCTCTAACCATTGTGCCTTGTCGTAAGGCAAAATTACAGTAACAAAGAAAACATTACTCTAAGCTGGTTTACGACATGGAAAAATGTTCCAAAACGGATATTCGCCATTTTCCCCTGCAATAGTGTCAAAAAACAACGCAAACGGATCAAACAGTGCTAAGGATCCCCAAAATGGATCCCAGAAGCCAGAAGAGACCCCAGGGAGACCCCAGACAACCAGGAACCAGCCAGGAGGACACAGACAAGACCCAGGAGAGAGACAAGAAGAAGAGGAAGTGTTACTTCAGCGCAGAGGAGCATGAAATTCTGGTGAAAGAGGTAATGGAGCACCAGCATCAACTATTCATCACCATGCCAATTGGGAGGAGAGAGGCAATTTGGCGACAGATTGTGGACAAGGTTAACAGTGTGGCAGAGGTCAGGAGAACTGTTACTTAGTGCAAGGAATGCTGGCATGACTGCAAGCACAGGACAAAGGAAAACATGGCAAGGAACAGGAAGGCAGCACTGCAGACCGGAGGTGGGAGTCCAGCACTGCAAGAGGACTTGGACGAGATGGAGGAGATGGCTGCAGCCATCATCCCAGAGGAAATCATCACTGGTATCACAGGACAGGACGGAGCAGACTACCAGGAAACAACACATATGCAGGGTAAGCTGCATGAGGGACCAAAATGCCTAAATGTCAAGTGCAAGAAGGGGGAGGCACATACCTACTACACAATGCATGTCAGACCTGCAAATCAGGCAGTGGAAAGGGCACGGCACAGGACTCCCTGCACTGCCCATGCCAGGAGCATGGGCTGTGCTGGGGCAGGGGGTACAGCACAACACAACACCAACAACCTTTGCATGGGGGTTCACCACCCAGGCTGCTGGAAATGCTGAAGCAGACCAGGAGGTTAGGTTGGAATGTAAAACTGGTCTGGTGGCACAGGACAGCTGGTATTGTCAGAATGTAAACTAGAAGACAATGCCCAGTCTCACGCCATTGGCTCAAGGGGCATTTACCATTGACAAACGTTGCCACTTCTACCTGTGCTGTGTGCGCTGGTCAATTAGGAAATGTCAGTTAGGTGGTCATGGCACAAACACACTCAAAATGAGGGTTCAGTATGACTACGTGTTCAATCCCCGTCAATCCCTATCCAAGTGCAACTCCTATCAACTGCTCATGTCCATAGACTCAATAACCATTGGGCACTGTTACATATCTATTGATGTACATAGCAGTAATCTCAGACCCATGCTGCCCATTCCTGGTTTTACCCCGGGCCTGTGTCACAATAGCTGCAATGTCACCATGCAACATCTCAGGTGTCATAGTGCTAAGACAACTGCATTTAGAGGGAGGACATATGTGTGTAGGAAGGCAAACACACCCGCACAGTCACAAGGGGAAATGGGACTCTGTCAGGCCCATCAGTGCAATACTATGTAGCACATATATGCAAACATCAACATGAGAAACTACCAATGGTAACACCTATATTGTCTCATGGAAATGCCATACATGTTGTGGTGCTAGTTCTCAGCACCGCATAGGTGTATGTGAAAAATGATGGACTGGGACAGGGCCATATTGTTATGTGTGGTGCTGTGGCATCAGCACACCAACAATCATTGAAAGGCCTCAACATGCTAGTGGAAATAGAGGGAGGGTTGATGAAGACAAGAAGTTGGCAAGCCACACTTTGGACAGAACCCACACCTAGAAGATGTGACGCAGACAATTGCCCAAACTGCCCACACTGCATGTGACATGCAGGTGGGACATAGGGCTGAGAGACTACCAACATTAATGACAGGAACAATGCATGGGAACCAATATGACAATGTACCACCAATAGGAAGTCAGTGATGTCACATAACAACTGCCACAACACAGACAAACTAATTGTACAATATCTCATTGCAGAGGATGATGGCTCTTCTGTGATTGTCTGTCCTGGACCACCCTGATGACCTGGCTGACCAGCTGACAACCATCAGCCAGAAAACCCTCCAAAATGTCCTGGGAACCCTCCAGACACCACCTCCAGTCGCAAGGAGGAGCATACATGTAGCAGCCATCCCAGAGGACCCACCTACCACCCAAATAGTATGACCTGCCAGCTCAAACACAGCTGAGGACTCTGATTACACAGGGACTACCTTTGAGAGGACAGTACTGGGACTACAGCGGGAGCTGGCCACGGGGGTGTGGGTGCGGATGCAAACTATGGCAGCCAGCCTTGAGGGGATGCGCATGTGCATGCTGACGCCCTCAGAACAGACAGAAGCCATTCAGGTCACACAATCCCTAATGCAAGGAGTTCAACAGTGTGTGATGGACATAACCACTGTTGTGAGGGGGTTGTCACAACACCTGCCCTCCAAATCCTGCTTCTGCATGCATGACAACATGCTGGACTCCATGCACTGGGAACTGGGCTGCCTCAGGGCAGACACGACTGCCTACCACAGGAATTTTGCTGCCATACTCAATAGTCAGCAGCTCCTCCTTGCTGCAGTTATGCCATATGTAGTTCCACAGATGGCAGCTGCTGGGAATTTGGTGTCCACGTCTCCAACTACTGAAGTGTGTGTTGCCCCCCAAACCCACCAGCACCACCATCAAGGGAAGAGGAGACGACCCACACATCCGAGGATGTGGAACAGATCATCTTCACCCGTAGGAGTAACCAGTAGCACCAGCCCATGCCACATGGGCACTGATTTTCCTTTGTCCTGTGCTTGACAACATGCCAGTGTTGCTACAGTTGGTGACATGCACTCTTCACCAACACACTGTTAACCTTTCCACTATGGACTGCATTTGTCTGTCACTACTCCATTTCATGTTCCTTTGCACTGAATGACAGTTCATATCACCTTGTCCAATGACATGTCCCTCAACCTTGCACTTATGTTGTGACACAATAGAATGCTTTACACTAATGAGGTCACAGACCTTGACAATGTAAATATTGCAGTACAGCACTTTTAAATAAACAGCATCTACACACCCACTTTGTCTCTGTGTAATGTGACACATCACTTGCTGGAGATTGCGATGCATGTAACATGTCTATGGTCACAGACTGTCAATACTAGAGTGCAGAAATAATGTGGGCAGATATCTACGCACAACGGCGCTGATTTATACTTATTTTCTGCTGCATTAGCGTCATTTTTGATGCAAAAGCGGTGCAAACGTACAAAATATCATTGTATTTTGTAAGTTTGCGCTACTTTTGCATTAAAAAATGACACAAATGAAGGGCAAAATAAGTATAAATCACGACCAAGGTATCTACAAGATGAAAGTCAATGCTGGCCACATCCACTACAAGCAAGTCATTGTGTATGTGACATTTGCTTTAAAACATACACGCCTCACCCACAACATACAGCAGAAATGGCTGTGTAAGAGGGTTTGGCCAATAACGTCAGCTGGGAGTTGAGGTAAAACACATTGTGTAGGAGGCTGGCCTGGCTTATAGTGGGTACCTTGTGGTACTTACACTCTGTGCCAGGTCCAGTTATCCCTTATTAGTAGAATAGAGGTGTTTCTAGCAGCTTAGGCTGATAGAAGGTAGCTATGGAAAAGCAGCTTAGGCTGAACTAGGAGACATGCAAAGCTCCTACTATACCACTTATATCATGTAGCACAATATCATAAGAAAACACAATAGTCAGAGTTACTAAAAATCAAGGTACTTTATTTTAGTGACAATATGCCAAAAGTATCTCAGAGAATACCCTCACTTAGGAGGTAAGTAATATACACAAGTTATGTGTACACAAACCCAAAACAGGTAAGTAACAGTAAGAAAAGTAGTACAAACAATGTAGAATCACAATAGGATGCAATAGGTAAACATAGGTCTAGGGGCACACAAACCATATACTCCAAAAGTGGAATACGAATCTTGAATGGACCCCAGACCTACGGGAGATTGTAGAGGTTCACTGGGACTGTTAGAAAACAGTAAGGGTGTCCAAAATACCCACCCCAAGACCCTAGAAAGTAGCAGTAAAGTTACCCTACTACCCCAGAAAGACACAATAGTCTTGATAGGGGGATTCTGCAAGAACCACAAGCACCAGCAAAACACTGAAGACGGATTCCTGAACCTGAGGACCTGAAAAGGAAGGGGACCAAGTCCAAGAGTCGCGATAGTGTCCAGAGGGGCAGGAGCCCAGGAAACCCCGGATGAAGGTGCAAAAGGGCTGCCTCGGTGGAAAAAGCCAAAGATTCTGCAACAACGAAAAGGGCTAGGAACTTTTCCTTTGGATGGAAGATGTCCCACGGCGTGCTGGATGTTGCAGAAGTGTTTCCACGCAGAAATACAACAAACAAGCCTTGCTAGCTGCAAGGGTTGGGGTAGAGGTTTTTGGGTGCTGCTGGGGACCAGGAAGGACCAGGATGTCGTCCTTGGAGGAGGAGACAGAGGGGGCACTCAGCGACACGGAGAGACCCCGCAGAAGCAAGCAGCACCCGCAGAAGTACCGGAGCAGGCACTTGGAAGTTCTGTGAACAAAAGGAGGGTCCCACGACGTCGGAGTCCAACTCAGCAGGTTGAGCACTGCAGGATGGAGTGCTGGGGATCCAGGCTAGGCTGCGCACAAAGGAATCCTTGGAGAAGTGCACAGAAGCTGAAGCAGCTGCAAATCACGCAGTACACAGGTTTGCTGTCTGGAGTGGGGAGGCAAGGACTTACCTCCACCAAATTTGGACAGAAGGGACACTGGACTGTGGAGACACTTGGACCCAGCTCCTGTGTTCCAGGGACCACGCTCGTCAGGATGAGAGGGGACCCAGAGGACCGGTGATGCAGTCTTTTGGTGCCTGTGTTAGCAGGGGGAAGATTCCGTCGACCCACAGGAGATTTCTTCTTGGCTTCCAGTGCAGGGTGAAGGCAGACAGCCCTCAGAGCATGTACCACCATGAAACAGTTGATAAAGCCGGCAGGATGAGGCGTTACAATGTTGCTGGTAGTCGTCTTGCTACTTTGTTGCGGTTTTTGCAGGTGTCCTGGAGCAGTCAGCTGTCGATCCTTGGCAGAAGTCGAAGAGGGAATTGTAGAGGAACTCTGGTGAGCTCTTGCATTTGTTATCTGAGGAATAGCCCAGAGGAGAGACCCTAAATAGCCAGAAAAGGAGGTTTGGCTACCAAGAAAGGAGGTTTGGCTACCAAGAGAGGTAAGAACCTATCAGGAGGGGTCTCCGATGTCACCTGCTGGCACTGGCCACTCAGAGCAGTCCAGTGTGCCCCCAACAACTCTGAATCCAAGATGGCAGAGGTCTGGGACACACTGGAGGAGCTCTGGGCACCTCCCCTGGGAGGTACTGGTCAGGGGAGTGGTCACTCCCCTTTCCTTTGTCCAGTTTCGCGCCAGAGCAGGGCTGGGGGATCCCTGAACCGGTGTAGACTGGCTTATGCAGAGATGGGCACCATCTGTGCCCATCAAAGCATTTCCAGAGGCTGGGGGAGGCTACTCCTCCCCAGCCCTTCACACCTATTTCCAAATCGAGAGGGTGTAACACCCTCTCTCAGAGGAAATCCTTTGTTCTGCCTTCCTGGGCCGGGGCTGTTCAGACCCCAGGAGGGCAGAATCCTGTCTGAGGGGTTGGCAGCAGTAGAAACCCCGGAAAGGCAGTTTGGCAGTACCCGGGTCCTGTGATAGAGACCCGGGGGATCATGGAATTGTCTCCCCAATACCAGAATGGTATTGGGGTGACAATTCCATGATCTTAGACATGTTACATGGCCATGTTCAGAGTTACCATTGTGACGCTACACATAGGTAGTGACCTATGTGCAGTGCACACGTGTAATGGTGTCCCCGCACTCACAAAGTTCGGGGAATTTGCCCTGAACGATGTGGGGGCACCTTGGCTAGTGCCAGGGTGCCCACACACTAAGTAACTTAGCACCTAACCTTCACCAAGTGAAGGTTAGACATATAGGTGACTTATAAGTTACTTATGTGCAGTGAAAAATGGCTGTGAAATAACGTGGACGTTATTTCACTCAGGCTGCACTGGCAGTCCTGTGTAAGAATTGTCTGAGCTCCCCATGGGTGGCAAAAGAAATGCTGCAGCCCATAGGGATCTCCTGGAACCCCAATACCCTGGGTACCTAGGTACCATATACTAGGGAATTATAAGGGTGTTCCAGTGTGGTAATCAGAATTGGTAGAAATGGTCACTAGCCTGCAGTGACAATTTTAAAAGCAGAGAGAGCATAAGCACTGAGGTTCTGGTTAGCAGAGCTTCAGTGACACAGTTAGGCACCACACAGGGAACACATTCAGGCCACAAACTATAAGCACTGGGGTACTGGCTAGCAGGATCCCAGTGAGACAGGCAAAAACAAACTGACACACAAGGAAAAATGGGGGTAACATGCCAGGCAAGATGGTACTTTCCTACAACGGGGGTCCTTCAATGGGTGGTCCCTGGGCATGCCCCTTGATGGTGGTGGCTTAGCAACGGGTTGTGGTTTGGGCTTGCTCTTAGATGTACTGGGAGGAGGTGGGGAGAAAATGCAGCGAGATGACAGGGGGAAGTTTGAGTGTATGTTGGGATGGTGTTTGCAGGAAGGGTGAATGTGCTGCATGTCGTTGTTTTGATAGCTGTGTCTGCACCAGTGGTGTATGGGGTGCATGAATGAGTGTCAGAAGATGTGGTGATGGTGGCAGTGAGGGCACATGTGGCAGAAACAGTGATTGATGTGATGCTAACTGCAGGTGTGAGTGTGGTGTCGACCATGAGGGGGAGTTGGTTGGGGAGTCGGTGCACGGTGTGGATGCTGACATGTCTGCATTGGTATGTTGAGTGTGTGCATGGCAATAGTGGCGTCTGTGGTACCTATTTTTGTGGGATTTGGAATTAGGAACAGGTAGCTGGAGGGGGGAACGGAAGAAGAAGGGACACTGGCTGCCGTCAACGAGGCGGCCAGAGCATGAAACGATCTCTGTGGGCCAGACAAGGCACTGTGAATGCCTTTCAGGAACTAATTAGTCTGTTGCATCTGGGATGCCAGTCCCTGGATGGCTTTCGCAATAGTTGTCTGCCCCACAGAGATGAACTACAGGGGGTCAATAGCCTCCTCAGTGAGGGCAGCAGGGCTGACTGGGGCAGAGGCAGAGGTGCCGGCTGTGAAGGAGATGCTCACCCTCTCGGGTGAGTGGGCACGGGCAAGTGGGTGGGGAGCTACAGGGAGGGCAGTACTGGTATGGGGGTGGTAGACAAGGATGATGCTGGTGTCATCCTAGACGGGTCCGCCACCTCCAGGGAGCTGCCATCGCAGGAGGAATCTGAAAATGTAGTGGTCGATCCTGTCTCCCCTGCGGCACTCCCCTCGCCCTCCGCCCCACTGGTCCCCTCGGCTCCGCTGGTGTCAGTCTCCTGGGTCCAATGGGCTCCTGGGTCCAATGGGCTGCAGCTACCCCACTCACTGGTGCCCCTTCTCATTCGCTAGATGATGCTGTCGCACACAAAGATAGAGGAGGACAGGGAGGGAGAGAGAGATAGGGTGCAATCGATCAATGCCAGCACAACAGTCACACAGGGTAGTACATCTGCATTTGATGCCATGCGATGATACATTTTGCCAACCCTGAACATCCTACTACTTGGCGACAACATGGGGGATGCTACAACAATGCACATCAACTGCTGATGGCCTAAATGAGGCATATCTCGAGATAAGGAGTGGCACACCCACCACACCTGTCAAGTACCTACACACTACCTATGGCCATTGTGACACGCATGCAAAGGACTGAACACCCAAGAGGATCCAGCACTAGTTGGATGGCCCCCTTGGATAATGTCAATAAGCACTGTCACCACTTGGTGCACCCACCCAACCATACATGCAGTTCCTGCCAGCTGATTGAGGTCATGGATACACCCCTGGCACAGTGGTTGGCCAGGACCAATCACAGTGCCCTGACACCCCAGCTCTGAAGATCCAGTTGCCTTGTGATGTCAATACTGCCAAAATGGACACAACCCATAGTGAAGATCAGTGTACCAAGCATCCATGCTACAGCTACCCAATGGTGCTCCATCCAGAGCCACTATGTCAACACATGTCACAAGTGAGAGTGAGTACTCACCCCCATGTGGCTGCTGTGCTGCCCTCAATCGCCCATCCATCTCAGGGTAGGCCACCACCAATATGCAGGCCATTAGGGGGTCAGGGTTCGACGGGCACCTCTCCCTCATTGGGAGGAAGTCCCAGGCTAGGCCTCTGCGGTCTTCTGGCACAAGTGTCTCCCTCCCACTTTCTGCATCGGGTGCTCCGCCGGGCATGGACCCCCAGGGTCTGCACTTGCTTGGCGATGGCACGCCAAGTCCCCTTCTTCTGATGGGCACTGACCTGCATCTGCATGGGTGACACTGACAGAAGAACACAGTCATATAGGATGGCATACCTCGGACAGTAGTGGACAACACATATTATATTTATACCCACATGTCGCTAGCCAATCTAGCCCTCGGCCCCTCACCCATGTCCATGCTCCATTCACACTGTCATCTAACAAAGCCCCCATCCCCATGCACGCAACGCACATCCAGGACAATGACAAGGGGCTCACCTGCTGCTCTGGTGCCCCATAAAACTGTCCATGGAGGGGCAGGACCCGTCCATAAACCACACCAACTCTTCTTGAGTGAAGGCTGGGGCCCTGTCTCTCGCAGGACATGGCATCTTGGCTTCCAGAGTCAGTACACAGTAGCACACACAGTGGAGGTCTTCAGTGCACGAGGTTCAGGAGTCAAGTGAGCATGAGCACATGAAATGGCGGTCACGGCTGCCACAGACATCACCATCACTGCCAGCGGTGAACACCATTGGCTCCTGCCTCCCATTGGCAACAGTTTGAGCCAGTGGTGAGTTGCACAGCGGCCATGACTGCCTACTCCCATGACGTGTTACACCGGCGGGGTGATCTCACTTCCACCTGTCCCATGCATGCAGACAGACGGCAACCATTTTACAATTACAATGTGTGATGAGTGTGAAATTTAGTGCATCATACGTCTATGCTGCATGACATGTTACCACTTCTCTCCTGTTCCCAGGCACTATGCACAGTTGGGGATGAGGAATGCACCGGTGTACAGTCCCCTAGTCGACCTTGGTGCCCTGGAGAAGCATCAAATTATCCAAACCTATCGCCTGAACCGTGTGACCATAATGAAACTAGTGTCCCAGTTGGAACCAGACCTGTTGCCTGCCAGCCGCAATCCCAATGCAATCCCTCCCACAGTGCAGGTGTTCTCAGTCCTCTACTACATTGCCTTTGGCTCCTTCCAGGTCACAGTGGGCCTCGCATTTGGGATGTCGCAGCCCATGATCAGCAAAGTCCTGAGGAATGTACTGTGTGCCCTGATAAAACATATGGCCATCTACATCTTGTTCCCCGACGTGCAGATCTGCCCACTGTCAAGGATGCATTCTACACTGTGGCACATGTCCCACATGTCACTGGTGCTGTTGACGGCACGCACATTGCCCTGGTGCCACCCAGGGAGAATGAACAGATGTACAGAATCCGCAAAAACTTTCTTTCTGTCAATGTGCAGGTGGTTTGTCTCGCGGACCAGTACATCTCCCAGGTGATGGCCTAGTACCCAGGCTCTGTGCATGATTCCTAAATCCTGTGGAACAGCAATGTCCCATGATGGCACCACTCCAGAGGGACTGGGCCTGGTTCATTGGTATGTACCCCTGCATATGTGCGCCCCTTATCTCACTGCACCCTTGTGTCCCTGACCCATTGCCCTCCTGGTCTTGACATACCTCTTCCCTCTATGCACACAGGTGACTCTGGCTATCCCAACCTGCCCTGGCTCTAGACACCTGTGAGGCGTCTATCCTCAGCTGCAGAGGACCGTTACATGGAGGCCCACGGTCGTACCAGACGGGTCATTGCTTTGGTCTGCTGAAGGCCAGGTTCCAGTGTTTGCATGTTTCCGGGGATGCCCTGCTCTACAAGCCACAAAAGGTGTCCCAGATCATTGTGGCCTGCTGTATGTTGCACAATCTGGTCCTGAGGCATCACATCCCATTGCTGGATGCAGAGGAGGGGGTAGCTGTGTCAGTGGCTGATGAAGGGGACATGGGGAGTGATGAAGAAGAGGATGAAGAGGATGCAGTTGAATCCAGGGCAGAGCTGATTCAACATTACTTCGGCTGCCATGCAGGTGTGTGCAAACTATGAAGAATGTATCCTCTACAACTGTCTGCGTATCCCTGATGCCACCTATTATGTATGACCACTGATGGAATTGGTTGCAGCTCTGACTCAGGGTGGGTTTTGGGGGTGTCATATGTGGCCATCACTGAGGTAGTCACAGTGTACAGGTCAGGCCTATACTCAGGCAGGGTTGTGCTGGTGCACTGGTACCATCTATGTGTATGTCGAATGTTCCAGTTCAGGTGCTATGCGTTTGCCACACAGGGTTGTTGCATGTGTGCAGCATCCCTCCTGGGAGTCGACATTGGGTGGCAGTGCAACATTGTTGTTGCTGGCAGTGGGTGTGGGGCCAGGTCTGACGCTGGGCAATGTGAGGGTGGGACCATTGGGATGGTATGTGTTATGTATGTGTATTGGGACTGGCCATATGGTTTTGAACCTGCCTGGCTTGCCTGCAGAGGATTCCTGTTACTACAGCGTATTTGTGTGGAGTTGGCATCTGTGACTCCTACAGTGTTTGTTGTCCCTGTCTTGCATGGGCTGTTGCCTCCATTAATACATATGTCCTGCCACTGCCCGCTCTACGATCAACATCCCGGCATTTTGCTCCCCATGCCGTCACCCTCCCATGAATGTGCTGGGCGTGGGTTGCCACTTGTACACGTATTGGCTGTTCCATACATACTCATGGGAAATAAACACATAGACATGGACTGTGCTTCGTTGTTGTTTATTTGTGATGTACAGGTGCAAGGGGTGATGAGTGGGGTCATGGTGGCGGAGATCATCAGAATGGTAAGGCCAGCTGTAGGTAGTCCAGGTCCTGTCTGCTGGCCATGGATAGACGGTGATATGGGAGTGGACAGTAGCCAGGGTGTCACACAAAAGGAGAATGTTCAGGAGAGGGTCACTTCCTAGCGGTGGTCTTGGTCTGGGCATCATGTCCGGCTGGATGTCTACTTGGTCATCCTCGCTTGCGTGGGGGTTCCTCAGCTACAGGGGTAAGATTGGTGGTGTCCTGCGAGACCTGTGGTGGGGCCTCCATGCCACTAGCTGCCGCTGACGTGGAGGGCTGTGATGCGATGTGGTCATTGGTAGGGGACTGCTGTTGTGTGGTGGACTCACACCTAACAGTGGTCAGGTCCTTGACTACCCCTACAATGAAGCCCATGGTGGTATTGTGGGCCTTCCACTGTTGCATGGCCTCCTGATGGTATTGGCCCTTCAGCCGTTGGGTCTCCTGCACGGTGGTGAGGATCTGGGCCACTGTGTCCTGGGTATAGTTGTATACACCCAGGTCTTGGTTGAGGCCCTCCTGGACAGTCAGTTGGTGTGGCTGTACAAACCCTTGGGTCAATGATCTCATCCCACTAGTCCTAGCCCTCTGTGCCTGTGCCCCTGGCACAGTATGCCCATCCCAGTATCAGCAGGGCCATCATTGTCAGGGGTGGGTGCCCTTGACCCTGGTCGCTGTACTACGGGGCACATCTCTGATTGTTGGGTCCCTGGGGCAAAGGTTTAGGGTTCAGGGTCTAGCTGTGGTGGTGTTGCCACATGGGTAGGATCTTCTGGTGTGTCCAGGGTGGGTGTGCCATTGGTGGACTGCCCAGGGGCCCCAGATGGCCTGTCGTAGTTGGACTCTTGCTCTGGGCAAGACTGCAGGTTTAAAGATGACAGTACTTATGTTTGTAGGTAACTATGCCTATCCTACAACAAGTCGCAAATGTAATCCCAACCCTTCTTTGCCTCGTGCTTAACTGGATATTGTGGCTGAGGCTGAGGTGTAGACCTGATAGGTATTATCTGACATGGAGAGTCCCTGTCCCAACCTACATTTTTGCGGTATAACGCCGGTGCCTGTGCTAAAGCCCATTTGACAGCATAGGCCTCTTTTTCTGCCTCTGAAACAAGATTAGAGAAAGAAGGTAAAATGACATTTTCCCCATGTGGGAGCTTACGGACATGTTCGGGCGGCCAATCTCTTTCGGCCAATAGGATGTCACAATTAAGTTCATCCCAAAATATCACACCAATGGTGCGCTCTATGTCTCCCTCAATTTGAATCTTTAAATCATAAAATCTATCTGGTGGGAGTATGCGCCCGTCTGCTGTTTCAACTGCAATAAAATCGCTAGTTGGTGTTGCATCCAGATGATCTTTCAGACTCTGGTGACATATTGTGACCTCTGCTGTGCTGTCTAACAGTGTCACTGCCCACTTCTTGTTCTTCAGCAGTGTTCTCAAGTGTACCGGCATTTTTGACTGATAGTGCTGCCACCTTTTTCTTTTTAAACTGTGGCTTATGTTGTGTAGTTGTTTCTTCTTTTTTGACTGTAGACTGCGAAAAGTCTTTCTTTTGTTTCACATATTCAGGACGTTGATCAGGACAGCCTCTCTCTCGCTATGTCTATCCGGTGCATCCTGAAAGGAACGAGAGGGACGTGAATCAGTATATCTGTCAGGGGTTTTTATATTCTCCCTATTTCTGAGAGTGTATCTCCTTTCGGAGTTTTCCGGATGTGGAGAGTCTGCTCTCTGCTTTTGTTTGTTTTTAAATTGTCTTGGCTTTTCCCAGCGCTTTTTAGAACCTTCCAGTGCCTGTCTCATACCTTCCTTATGGGCGGTATTCTGTACTTCCAGCTTCTTTGGCTTGGCTCCCAAACTGTCCCATCCTATACTAGTATAAGTATTGGAAATAATTTTCGGTAGCTGTCTCTCTTGTTCCAAATGTGGACTTTCTCGGAGACGCTGGCATATAGCCAGTGCTACCACTTCCCCTTTAATGTTATTGAGTATTATTGAGGAAACTGCATCGAAGTTACGCATTAGTTTCACCCTTAATCTAAGGCAGGTGCTGCCCCATGTCCATTCTGTATTTGTTTTAACACTTCCAGTTAATTGGCAAGTGTCGGTGTACCATGTGTGGTAGTATATATTGCAGCAAAGACTGTACCCCATTTGGTGCAGTCATCCACAAAGGGAACCATCCCAAAGGGCAAGCACATTGTGAGAATTCTATGTTTCTCCTGTGGTCCTGTATGGGGAAACACAGCTTCCAGCTGATCTGTTTTCTGGGCTATCCAATATGGTACCTTCTTCCGTTCTGTGAGAACCTTACCCTTAATAGTATGCACTGTTTGTGGATTAATCCCAGTAGCCAATTGACATCCAGCAGGTGCTGGTGGTGCCGGACGCACTGGTGTTGTGTTTAAAGTCCGCATTACGAACTGAACAAGTCGTCTGTATAATGTTACTATCTCACCGTATAAATTTGGCAGATCTGCTGCTTGCATGTTTTGAATGCCTGGATGAGGTGTGTATGTAGAAAACATGGGCCACATTGGTCCATCATTTCCTAAAGGACCTAATCTCACTCATTGTATTACATGTGGTAGGGCGCCTTCAAATCAGTTCTGATGCTCTTGATATGTGAGCGATATTTCATGAAACTGGTATGCTTGGTACCGTTGAGGTACGCTTGCAATTCTATATGTGTGGAATGTGACTGACCTGTGGTCTTCCTCGGGAAAGGTGACCCAGGAGTAGAATGTTTCTGTTGGGTAAGCTTCATTAGCTTCTACGAAAGTGATGTCCCGCACTCGTCTGTTAAGCCATGCGCTACTAGATGTTATGTTAATGCTTTTCTAGCATTCTCAGGAATGTCTATCGCGTTAGCCATATTGTAAAAAATGGGTGAAAACATGGAGCACCAAGTGGGGAGTAGAGTCCTTTTCAACAGTTCGAGCTCAAACAACCTACAGCCTAATTAGGTGTTCCCTATTCAGTTGAGGAGGATTTTCCCAAAGACCACAGACGTCTCCGTATAATGGTACTTAGGGTACCTGTCGTCTGTGAGACAGTGATATTCGGGATATCTGTAAATAAGTGCCTAAACACCATTGTTGGTGGCGCCATGTCATAGCTGGACTCTTGCTCTGGGCAAGACTGCAGGTTTAAGGATGACAGTACTTATGTTTGTAGGAGACTATGCCTATCCTACAACAAGTCGCAACTGCAATCCCAACCCTTCCGGCTCACTAGCAGCACCTCACCAAAACCCAAACAGTTAAAGGTGATTTGTGGCAGCCTTTACACATGGACTTAGAAGAATAACATCTCAGGGAGTGTTGTGGTTAAACGGAGATGACCCCTTTCTCACAGATACATCATGACTCAATCAAACACAGGCAATGACGAAGATGCAGTAAGGTTTTAATAGTTTTTCTTTAACACAACTGCAATCTGCGATAAGTTATATGGGCTGCAATGATTAGGATAACGAACAGTGCAAGGAACAGAATGGTAAAGATAAGAGTCATTATTATAAAGACCCCCACCATCTTGCAATAATACAAAAAAACATGAAATGTGTAATATGTCCTAATGCCCTATCATGATAGGCCTAACCTCCTACCAAAAGGAGAGCTTGGTATGTTAAACCTAATCTGCCAATGCCATGTCCCTGAAAGGAGCCCCCAACCCTTGTTACCTTGGAATGAGGTCTCTAGCTCAGAATCTGTAGGGACACGAAGTCCAGGTCAGCGTCAAGGCGACGTGCAGCATCGATAGCAGCGATGGTATCTGGTCGGAATCCCTCTGATTATCTATCTCAAGTGTGATGTATTTATACAGATCTACTCAGACCCCTGACGTAGGTTGTTCCCAAACAATTGGGACGGTAAAAAACATAAACAATTCCCTCGAAAGCATGAAGAGGGAAAATACCTAATGTGAACAACCACGGTTTGTTTGTCTTTGTCGCTTGATTTGAGGCCTTAGAACGGTGGCACTAATAACATAAAGCTAAACAAAATGGCCTAACTATAAACAAGGCAGCAATCTTAGAAGAATTAATTAAATAAATGGGCTAAGACAGAGCAAGCTAAGCAGGTTAAAAGTCACTAGGTGACGGGGCCACTAGTCTGCAAGCCAAAGACTAAGCTAACTCCTGTTATCTCATTAAAACAAACTAGGATTTACTACAGGCCCAGGCAAGTCGTCCCCATCTAGATATCCAGTGGGGCCTTCATCCTGGGGGGCTGTCTGAGCCTGACATCCTCTGCAGGCTATCAGTGGCAGGGGTACCTGTGGATGGAAACATTAGATGTTAGTTGAGTGACTGTTGTTGTTGTGTCCCTGTTGTGATGCATGCAGTGGCTCGACTTGTTACCCAGTGATCGCACTGACAGCTGCTGCACTGCAAACATTGGTTTGGATTGGAGTGTGAGAGCTGTGGTTCTTCCACATTGTGCTTGACATCCATGCATTCGGGGTGTGTGAGTAAGGATGGTGGGATTGGGGTGGTGTGGCATGCAGAGGAGGGCTGTGGGGTGTTTGGCACTGGGTCAGTGGGGTGGGTTGCAGTGGTTTAAGTGATGGGGAGGCATGCTGGGCATGGGTGGTTGGTGCTTGGGGGGTATTGCAAACTTACCCGTCTCAAACTCTCCTCTGATACTAGTCAGGCCCTCGGGATACATGATGTCCAGGACCTTCTCCTCCCAGGTTGTCAGCTGGAGGGGAGGAGGTGGGGGCCCTATTACTGGCTATCCTCTGGCTGGAGGCCATGGACCGGATCTTCCCCTGAGGTGCCACCTCTGTCTGATGTCCTCCCTAGTGCGTGGGTATGTGCCAACTGCGTTGACCCTGTTGACGATCCTATGCTATAACTCTGTCTTTTTGGCTATTGATGTTTGTTGAACCTGGACTCCCATGAGCTATGGCTCTACTCTGATGATCGTGTTCACCATGACCTGCAACACATTGTTGGTGAAGTGTGGGTGCTTCTGGCATGACATCTTGTGGGGTGGGTATTTGTAGTGCCTGTTGGGTGCAGTACTGGGTGTGTGGTGATGTGGAGGTGTTTGGCTGTGTGTGCTGGAGGGCTGCGGTGTTGATTTGTGCTGTGTGCTGTTTATTAGCTGTGTTCGGGCTATGCTTCTTGTCTTTGGCTGTGGCTGCTCGGATCTGACGTAAGGGATTGCATGTGGGTGTGGGTGAAGTCATATGGTGGCGTGGTAAGGTGTCCGTGGTATTTGTATGATTATCGGTGTGGGTTATTTGAACTGGCCAATGTGGTGTTGGGTGCCTTTCTGTTCCACCATGGTGTGTTATGCCTGGTTTTCCGCCGTGCATTATCTGCTGTGCTGGAGGTTGATTCATAATATGATGGTCGGAATGATGTCGGCGTGGCGGGGCCGGCGGTTGTTCAGTCACTCTTTCACCGTGGGTTGACCTGTCGGTATTGGTTTTGTGTCAGTGTTTGGGCAGTTTGTGTTTTGTGACTCGTAATATGGCGGCCGCTTTACTGCCACCACTGCCGGTATGGTGGCGGCATTTTGCATGGCGGTCTTGCCTGGAGACAGCCAGACTCATTGTGAGGGCCTGAGTGTTTTTGTTTGACAGCACTGCTGTGACATAATTATTTGGCATTGCACGCATGCATTCACCAAACCCAATTTAGAGCTAGCTTGGACATACTGTGTTACAGTAAGCTTATGAGCACACTCAACCTAGCTCCTCACGTTGCCATACAAGCCTACAACATCATCTAGGCAAGAGCTATGAAACCTGTCCTTGTGTGAGAGGGACCCCTAATTACTCATAATCATTGAGAGCTACTAAAGGCCCAACAATCTGTGCAATTCATGCACAGAATCCCACACACAAGTACATTGGGTTCATGCCTAAAATCCAAAGAGTCTGATCCAATGGTCTGCATCACAAACCGGAACTGAGGGCTGTATAGAAGGGCAGCTGTCACTGAGAGCAGGGATTTGGGGGATGAACAATTATGTGTTTGAATGGGACATACTGGGATGGATGATTGTGAGCCACTGTCATCTGAACTTGCAGCACTGTAGATAACTTTACCTATATGTGGCTCCATGACATACTGAAAGCATACAGGACAGCGTATTACAATATATGGGCTGGAATCCTACTTGACAGGACATCATCAGACAACTCCAGACTCTCAATATTTTAATTGACCCATCACTATCATTTAACACTGGCTGTATGTTGTCACTCATAGTACTGGTACGCTGTCGCCTGGCCACTGGTAGTCAGTGGCCTGCAGTTTGTCAGTTGAAACTGGAATTGTGAGTTACATGGACACGTTACAACTTCTCATTTCAGGTGACAACACTCATGCACAGACATTTCGGACAGTGGCATCTGTCATCTCCAATCACAACACCTGACAAAATAGCCTGTGGATTATAAAGGAAGAAGCACCTCATTCAGACATTACCCAATCAGACATGTTCCAGTTCCTCTGGGCTCCCATAGAGCTGGCTGTACACAGACACACAAATTCTGACAAGGAGTTGCAGCTCCTTCGTGCTGAAGGCAGGGGCCCTGTCACCTGCTTTGTCCAGCATCCTGGCTCCCAGATGTCGGTAATAGTAGCAAACAAATGAGCAGGTTTTATTGAGTGGAATGTTAGGAGGCAAGTGAGCTTTTGTCAATACACCATGTACAAGTAAACAGCGGATGTGATCTGCGACGGAGATGTACACAGCCATTGGCTTTCATGTGTAACCATCACACATGTTAGCCTATGGCAGGTACCATCATGGAGGGTACCACCTACTACGCGGTCAACCTTTGCCGACGACCGTTGGGTGCTCAATGTCCTGATGGCAAGGTCAGGCAGCCGCCATTTTATGGTGTGAAGCCTGGCATTTTTCAATTGTGAGTGCATCACCAGCATTCAAAAAGGAGGCTAGTATATTTCTAAATGTCAGATACTAACAACACTATTCTTGGCAAGATATGACACAATAGCATGTAAACCGTGACTGTATAAGACATCAATAGTTCTGCGGGGGAAATAATACCTCTGTTCACAGTAATAAAAAATAATTTAAAGGAAAAAAATATGTGCAAATAATACATTTCAGATGTATGATTTGCACATAATGGAAACAAAAATATTAAATGACAAAGGGGGTCATTCCAACCCTGGCGGTCAGTGATAAAGCGGCGGCCAATCCGCCAACAGGCAGGCGGTCCAAAAAATGGAATTCTGACCCTGGCGGGAACCGCCAGCACAGGCCGCCACTTTAACACTCCAACCGCCACGGCGGGACACACAAACAGCGCAGCGGTCACCGCCAACAGGCAGGCGGCAGACAATGTACCGCCCACACTATCACAACTCACCAATCCGCCACCTTTTCTGGGGCAGGAGCCCCGCCGATAAAAACACGGCAGAAACAGACTACGAACGGGAAAACGCTCACTTCTATACACTCCACGAGGACGGAGGACAGCATGGAACCCGAATTAAACATCCTACCAGCTCTTGTCTACCTGCTCATCTACCACGAGTACGAACTCCGGCGCAGACGACAACGGTGAGTACTGCACCTACGACACAGGGGAGGGGGGAGGAGAAAAGGTTACGGGCACACACATACGCCCCCCCCCAACTATCAACATACCAATGCAGAGCAACAACTGAGTGACACCCCCCAAACACCCCTGAAAAATGCACAGACATAATAAAAATGTTAATTTAAATTTATGTATAAATTAGGTTCATTGAAGTCATGGAAAACTATCGTCATGAAATATCAAAGCAAAAATAATGAACAGTGCGAAAGCTATATACATAGTCAATAAGTCCTGCTCAGTGTGTCAAATATCCACAGTCCGTGGGCCAATGTCTACCAAACACATGGGCACAGCCCACACAGGAGACCTGAGTCCGTTGGAGAGAACGCTGCTGGGGCATCAGATGACAAAAATACAGGCACCTCAGGGGGAAGGGAAGGGGGGCACCTCAGCCACAGGAGTCCACGACGCCAGATCCACAAAGGGGCCACCATGCCCACTGTGCCATCCTGGGGAGTGCAAAGCCACAGTCTCTCAAGTCTCTACAGTGGGTGGATTGCCCACTGTGCCATCCTGGGGAGTGCAAAGCCACAGTCTCTCAAGTCTCTACAGTGGGTGGATTGCCCACTGTGCCATCCTGGGGAGTGCAAAGCCACAGTCCATCAAGTGGATTACAGACTCCACTGGTCATGGAGGAGGCAGGGTGCCCAGAGTGCAGCGTGAACACTAGCTCGACACAGAACCGGCACTGTCAATGGTCCAGCAGAGCTTGACAGGAAGGGCCCAGCGGAGCGGTGCCTTTCTTCATGGCGGGGCCCTGTTCAGCGGTGCCTGTCTTCACAGCGGGGCCCTGTTCAGCGGTGCCTTTCTTTACGGCGGGGCCCTGTTCAGCGGTGCCTGTCTTCACGGCGGGGCCCTGTTCAGCGGTGCCTGTCTTCACGGCGGGGCCCTGTTCAGCTGTGCCTTTCTTCACGGCGGGGCCCTGTTCAGCGGTGCCTTTCTTCACGGCGGGGCCCTGTTCAGCGCTGCCTGTCTTCTCTATCAAGGGAGCCAGACCGGGCCAGGACTCCCTGCTTAGTCGCCCTCCGACAGTGCAGTTGCTGGACCCTCCTGTGACGGAGTCCTGGGCCCGTGGGTGTCCTCCGTCACACCCGGGATGGGGCTTGTGGGGCCCTCCTGGTCCGCGCCCCTGCTGGCTGACTTCTCCGCCCTGCTGCCCTTGCCCTCCTTCGATGAGGCTCTCTGGCCCTTGCCTCCCCTTGATGTTGTGGCAGGTGACGGGCCACGACTTTGCTCCTTGGGGGCAGCCGTGTCAGCCTTCTCACGGCGGGCCTTGGTCTTACGGGTTCTCTTTCCAGGGGGGGGGGCTGGCTGTCCCCTTGCTGCTGGCCGATGTATCGGTGCTGGGAAAGGCTGGACTCCAAAATCCGTGCACAATGATCAGACTTGATGCTGGGCTGATGGTGGCTGAGGTGCTCTTTGGACTCTTACCAGATGGAGGGGGTGGGTCAGGTGGTGCAAAGAGGTCAAGTTTGGAGAGGAAAAGTTTTTTAGGAGCAATGGGAAGGGTAGGTGCAGTGGGTATGGGAGTGGAGGGAGAGGATGTGGTTGTAGGAGAGTCAGGTGTGCTGTCTATGGGTGCAGGTGCTTGTGACGTAGGCTGTCGTGTGGTGGTTGGCTGTTGTGTGGGTGGCTGCCTGCGTTTGTGTGTTTTGGAAGAGGGTGTGACACAGTGGGAGAGGACACAGGGGACGTGTAAATGGCAGTGGGGGTGGTGACTGCACGTGTGCGGACTGTACTGGAGGGTGTGCTGGTGATGGAAGTACTGGCTGATGGTGGTGTGCATGCAGGTGTGAGTGGAGACGTCACAGGGAGGGAGGAGGGAGACGAGGAGGAGGGGGACACAGAGGTGGTAGTGACTGTTGCCATGTCTGCATGTGGATGTTGTTTGTGTGAATGCTTGTGGGATCTATGGTGCTTATGTCTGGATGAGCTGCCCTTGGGTGTTGTGGTGTGTGCAGGCTGGTCTGATGGTGTGGATGGGATAGGCTGAGGAACAGGAGACTGGGAGACGGTGGAGGCAGTTAGAAGAGGGAGGCTGGAAACAGGGACAATGGCTGCCGTCAGTGCTGAGGCCAGAGCATTGAACGATCGTTGATGGGCAGCCTGACCCGAATGAATGCCCTCCAGGTATGCATTGCTCCGATGCACCTCCCTCTCTACCCCCTGGATGGCATTCAAAAGGGTTGACTGCCCAACAATGATGGTCTGTAGGAGGTCAATGGCCTCCTCACTGAGGGCAGCAGGGGTAACTGGGGCAGGGCCTGAGGTGCCTGGGGCGAAGGAGATGCCCGCCTTCTTGGGCGAGCGGGCACGGAGCGAAGGCTGAGGGGCTGCTGGGAGGGCGGAGCTGGTGCGCTGGGTGGCGGCTGTACCTGTTGTGGCGGGGGGCACGGATGTTGCCGCCACCGCTAGGGAGCTCCCTGCCGAGGACGTGTCAGTGTCGCTGGTGTCACCACGGGTCCCCGTTGTGGAGCTCCCCTCGCCCTCCGTATCACTGGTGACCTCGGTGTCTGTAGCATGGCCCACCGGGGCCTTGTGAGTTGCAGCTCCCTCGTGCTCCGATGCCAATTCTCCTCCGCCTGATGATGCTAATGCACACATGCACAAGAAGATAAAGAAAAAGGGTGGGGGGAGAAATAAAGACAGGTTGAGTGCATGCATTGCCAACACCGTTGTCGGAGAGGACAGACACAGGAGCCTCCTACACTACGCCGCGCAATCGGGGTACACTACTCAGTACTTGTGACTAGGCCTACAGGTCTATGGACAACAAAGGCACACATGGGTGATGCTGGACCATGGATTGCTGTACTTGGCACCCTACAGAGGTTGGGGGCGGGGGCACAGCGCCATGTCTAAAGGAGGGGACTACACTACAGAAAGCGCCCTGGCCTAATGTCACCCACAGCCCTCCTCCCCCACCCAGACACCTCCACTGTGCGTAAATATAGCAGAATGTGCAGGTACTCACCCCCTTGTGTCTGCTGTGATGTCCTCACACGCCATCCAAATCGGGGTAGGCCACGGCCAGGATCCGGGACATCAGGGGGGTCAATGTACGACTGGCATCCCTCCTACGTTGGGAGGCCATCCCCAGCAGTGACTCGGCGGTCTTCCTGGTCCCGCGGCGGATGTCCTCCCACCTCTTTCGGCAGTGGGTGCCCCGTCTGTTGTGGACCCCCCGGGCCCGGACTTCCTTGGCGATGGCACGCCAAATGTCGACTTTCTGATGGGCGCTGACCTATTTGACATGTACAGGGTTGGAAAGGAAAAATCAACATTTTTCGGGATGTTAGATGTGATTGCCCCCCCCTCCCCAACCTTGCCATGTGGCACATGCTCTCATCTGTCGTGCCTTGCACTCCTCATTCGCTCCCCACCCCACCATCTTACATCCCCCATAAACAACCCAGGCATAGCCCATTCAACGTGCACCCAGTGTACTTACCTGTTGGTCTGGAGGACCGTAGAGTAGCGCATACTGGGGCAGGACCCCATCCACAAGTTTCTCCAACTCTTCTGAAGTGAAGGCAGGGGCCCTTTCCCCAGTCGCAGCAGCCATTGTCTCTTCCAGACCGAGGTCACAGCAGCACTTGCAGTATAGGTCCTCTCCTGTGGATGATCAGGTCTCGAGTGATTAAGCAGATAGAAAATGGCGGTCATGCCCGCGGCGGTGCGTACCGCCGCGGTGCGTGCTGCGACCGGCGGCGCACATCGTCATTGGCTAATGAAACCCATAGGGTTCAATGTTAACCAATGCGGCTTCGCACCGCGGTCTTCGACCGCCTACCGCCACGGTGTGCCACGCCAGCGCATTGACCTCACATCCCACTGTCACACTTCTCAGGTCAGGCAGTCGCCATTACTAGGGCCCACATGGCTTAATTACTACTGCGTCACACAGGCCTAGGCCTTGCATTGCCACTCATACAAGCCTTTCAATGGATAGCGATTCGTGTACTGTGCAAGATGTGTGAACGTACCTGTGGGGACTTGCGAGGAGAAGAATGAATCCTCCCGTGTACCGACCGCTGGTGGACCTGTCGACAATGGAAGAACGACATATTATTCTTCGATACCGACTTGACCGAGCCACTATACATGAACTGTGTGCCCATCTGGAGCCAGACCTGATGGCCACTGTGAAGGGTGATTTCTATGCCCTTGGACATATCCCCAACATCATTGGTGCCATTGATGGGACCCATGTGGCTTTAGTACCCCCAAAAGACAATGAGCAGGTGTACAGAAATAGAAAAAATTACCATTCGATGAATGTCCAGGTGGTCTGTTTGGCTGACCAGTACATCTCCCATCTAAATGTCAAGTTCCCTGGGTCAGTGCATGACGCGTATGTCATGCGAAATAGCAGCATCCCTTATTTGATGGAACAGCTACAGAGACACCGTGTGTGGCTAATAGGTGACTCTGGTTACCCTAACCTGCCTTGGCTATTGACCAGAGTGAGGAATCCCAGGACCAGGGCAGAGGAACGGTACAATGAGGCCCATGGGCGAATTAGGAGGATTATAGAACGGACCTTCGGGCTCCTGAAGGCCAGGTTTAGGTGCCTGCATATGACAGGTGGATCCCTAATGTACTCAACAAAGAAGGTGTGTCATATCATCGTGGCCTGCTGTATGCTTCACAATCTTGCATTGCGACGCCAGGTGCCTTTCCTGAAGGAGGATGGTCCAGATGGTGGTGTTGTAGCAGCTGTGGAGCCTGTGGAGAGTGAAGAGGAGGAAGACGACGGGGACGACACGGACAACAGGGATACAGTTATACAACAGTATTTTCAGAAGCACACAGGTAAGAATCACCCACGCCATTTTACATTTACTTACAGTCCCTGCCTCTCTACTGTCTGTGTTTCCCCCCAGTTCCTTTTAACTGACTTTTGACTTTCCCTTCCCTTTTCAGAGCTGTATGACCCACAGCGTGACTTCTGCTTTGTTTGCCCATGGACTAATGCTTATTGACATTGGTATGTTGTCATCACAATGTAACTGAACATTATTGCACCGTTATGTGTAATACATTTGTTAAGAATAGAAGCAGACTCCTGATTTTTGTAGTGCAATTGGTGATTTATTTTAAGTGCTGCATATAGGTCCATGATAGTTAAACAGTGATGGGTGGGGGTGGAGTAATGTCCATGGCAGAGTCCAGTTCTCAGTCTCACAGGTGCATTGTCCAAATGCCTGTGGAAGGATGGAGCAGGGGCTGTTTAAGGTTTGACAGGGTGACAATGTGGGACAGTGGGATGACATCAGGGGGTATCTCATGCTGGCGGTGGTCTTGGCATCCTACTCTGTCTTCTTGTGTGATCTCAGGTTCCGCTTGCGGGGTGGTTGATCTTCAGCAGGAGGTGGGGTTCTGGTGGCCTGTCGTTGTGTGGGGGCCTCCTGTCCACTAGCGCCGGCGGAGGTGGTAGGCTGTTCATGGTCCGGGCTAGTGACAGGGGCCCTTTGGGGTGCCACATGGTCCCGCAATGTGGTGACTATCTGGTTGAGGGCCAGGACGATGGTCCCCATTGCGGAACCGATGTTCCTGAGTTCGTCCCTGAACCCCATGTACCGTTCCTCCTGCTGTGCCTGGATTTCCTGGAACCTGGCCAGTACCGTCGCCATCGTCTCCTGGGAGTGGTGGTATGCTCCCATGATGGTGGTGAGGGCCTCTTGGAGAGTGGGTTCCCTGGGCCGGTCCCCCCCTCTCGCACAGCAGCCCTCCCAGTTCCCCTGTTTCCCCGGGCCTCTGTCCCCTGGACGGTGTGCCCACTACCACTGCCCCCAGGTCCCTGTTGTTGTTGGGGTGGTGAGTCAGCCTGGGTGCCCTGTAGTGGCGGACACACCGCTGATTGACGCGTCCTGGAGACAGAGGCATGGGCCCGCTGGGTGGGAGCTGTGCTGGTATTCCCAGAGGGGGTTGGGTCTGCTGTGGCCTGTGTCTGTGTGTGGGGAACCGACTGTCCAGAGGTCCCCGATGGTCCGGGCTGGTCATCAGGTTCTAGGTCGACAGAGCTGCTGTCATCACTGGGGGCCTGTTCTGGGGGTGAGATGGACAAATCTGGACCCTCCTGGCCGGTGTGTTGGCGTTCGGGCCCTGCAGGGGTGAAAGATTATGGTTATTGCTTCTGTGTGTGCCATGGCGTGCGATTTGTGGGTGCCCTTGTCCCCCAGTGCTGGCATTCCCTTGTGGGAGGAGTTATGAGGGTGGTTTGTGGGGGGGGATGGGTATGTGCAGTGGTCATGCTTGGGGGATGGGTTTCCATGGTTTGTGTTGGCATTCAGGGATTGGTGTGGTGTTGGGTGGGTTGTGCTGGTGAGACATTGGCAGGGAGGATGTGTGCTGGGGGGTTGAGGGTGAGGGTGGGGGTGTGGGTTGGCATGCTGGTGGGTGGGGGGGTGAAGTAGTTGAGATTAGACTTACCAGAGTCCATTCCTCCGCCTACTCCAGCGAGGCCCTCAGGATGCAGGATGTTCAAGACCTCTTGCTCCCATGCTGTGAATTTGGGTGGAGTGGGTGGGGGTCCGCCGCCAGTCTTCTGCAGAGCGATGTTGTGTCTTGACACCATCGACCGCACCTTCCCCCGTAGGTCGTTCCAGCGCTTTTGGATGTCTTCCCGATTTCTGGGATGCTGTCCCACAGCGTTGACCCTGTCGACAATCCTTTGCCATAGCTCCGCCTTCCTGGCTATTGTGGTGTGCTGCACCTGTGTGCCAAAGAGCTGGGGCTCTACCCTAATTATTTCTTCCACCATGACCCTGAGTTCTTGGTCCGAGAACCTGGGGTGTCTTTGGGGTGCCATGGGGTGGTGTGGATGAGGTGTGGGGTGGTGTTTGTGGTGATGTGAGTGGTGGTGTGTGGTGATGTGTGCGTAGATGTGGTGTGGGTGATGACGTTGGGTTCCTGTGTGTGTTGTGGTTTGCGTTCCCTGTGCTCTCTCTCTGTGTATTGCGCCTTGTCTCTGAATTTCGATTTGGGGGGGTTTGTGGGTAATGTGGGTGGGTGTTTTATATGGTGATGGGTGTGTGGGAGTGTTGTGTGTATGTGTATCAGGTGTGTGTATTTTGAATTGTCCAATGTGGCTGTGTTTTGTATGGGTGTGTGTATTTTGAGCGCGGCGGTGTGTACCGCCAATGGAATACCGCGGTTGAAAGACCGCCGCGTGGATTCGTGGGTCGTAATGGCATGGGCGTGTTTGTGTTGGCGTGACGGTGGAGGTTTGGTCATCTCCAATTTATCGCTGACCGCTGATGAGGCGGACTTCCGTGGATGTCGGGTTTTCGGCGGTTTGGCAGTTGTGGGTCAGAATGACCGTGGCGGTTTACCGCGGCCACGGCGGTAGAATGGCGGTCTTCTGAACGGCTGTAAGAGCCTTTTACCGCCGAGGTCAGAATGACCCCTAAAATGTTTTTGAAGTTCCAAAAATGTGTTTACATTGTGTGTAGATGTATTACAAAATGACATTCCTAATGTTACCAAGGCGTCTGATGTGTGTTGATGTTAAAAGCATGATTGACCATTTCAGCTGATATTTTCTTTTCCATACATACAGATCTCTGAACGCAGGCATGGGTAGGAGACAACAGCTTCAGATGTTCTGGCCCTTTCCAGACTTTGCCAGCATGGAGGAAAGGGATGTCATAAAGACATTTTGGCTAAATAGGCAAAATATCCTGGACTTTTGTCAGCAGTTGGAGCCTAATCTCATGCCTCACATTATGAATCCAACAGGCATGACACCAATGGTGAAATTCATGGCAGTGCTGCTTTCTGTGGCCATTGCCACTCTTCTATATACTGTGGCAGTGTGTTTGGGGCATGTCCCAACCAACTTTCAGTGGTGTGCTACAGGAAGTCCTTGCTTCTCTGATGAGACACATTATTAGCTACATCTAGTTCCCAGGTCAACAGGATTTAGCCACCAAGAAGGAAGATTTTGTATGCTTTGGGTTGACTAACACATGTGGTGGGAGCAATAGATGACACGCATATTGCCTTGGTGCCTCCACATGCAAGGGAAAAGGTCTACCACAATCGCAAGAAATTCCATTCCATCAATGTGCAAGTTGGCTGCTTACCAGATTTATACATCTCAAGTGTGTATGCCCTCTTCCCTGGGTCAACACATGATTCATTTGTACTATGGAAAAGCACCATACCCATGCAGATGCCCCAACTTGATCCAACAATGCCATGGGAAGTCTGCTTCAATGGGACCCATAAAAGAACACGGGCGCCAGTGGAGCCGGCTTTCGGACTCTTGAAGACCAGGTTTAGATGCCTGGACAAGACCGGTGGAGCCTTCCTCTACTTGCCCAATAAGGTGTGCCAAATCACCGTTGCCTGCTGCATGCTACATAACATCACCCTGCTGCAGAACATCCTTATCACAGAGGAGGGAGACCATGATGAGCCACTGGTGAGGATGTTGAAATACCCAATCAAGATAACAGTGGTGAAGAAGAAGGTGTGGACTTACATCAAGATATGAATAGCCACTTCTTCGCCTTGATGTAAGTGTACCTTTAGAAACTGTAACCTCCAATGTCGGAACAAGTTTTGACATAGGAAATTTAGCAGTCAGCAATGGTAATTTGTTAGGAGTGTTCAGTGCAGGAAAGACCAAAGCAAAGATGTTAGTTGATCAGAGTTTCCCTACTTTTAAGGAAAATGGACTGCACTTCAAAAACATATTGCCTCATTTAAAAAGCAGTCACAGACATGATGGTCTGCTGTCCTTAGCAGGCCACCATCCCTGTGAGTGCAGCCATTCCCAATGGAGTTGCGAATTGCGACTTACCTCATGAATATTAATAAGATACGTAATTCACAACCCCATAAGGAATCGCTAAATGTTCCTGAGACACATTTGTACATTTCATTTTGCAAGTCTCTAATTGCGATTCGCAATGAATCACAATTACAGACTCACAAAATGAAATGGTTGTACATCTGGCCCTTGGTTGTGTAATTGCACCAGATACTGCCACAGCATCCTATAATGGCCATGTGATCTCCAATTTTGATACTGCCATGATGTTGACTATTGGTGTTGATGATGCAGGATTCCTATTGTGAGGGCAGGATGTATGGCTCCAGCTGAGGTTGAGTATCTATGCTAGTTTGCCTATTCAATTTGTTACCATGTGATATTCCCTTTCTTTAATGGTGTAAAGGTCAGGGAGTGTCCACCTTTGAATGGGACATACAAATGGGGTACTTCATGTTTTGGGGACATCTGTTCAGAATTCTGCAATGAGGAGTTCCCTCTATGACAACAATACATTGGGATTTTGTTTTGTCTGAATGAAATGGAGAACACATTATGTCTAGTTAATTTCCCCGGGGGCGTTACCAAGATGGTGGCCGGAGCGGACGCCTGATTCAGAGGCTCCGCTCGTGGCCCACCAATACGGCATATATCCTGTTCCCTGCGGCACCTCTTCACTGCGCTAGTGACCCACGGGGACCCCCAATGGTGACGGGGGGTACTCCGGTGACCGGAGGGGCTCGCGCACTGCCTGGATGGGTCGTGGTTTCCCCGATCTCGGGGAGCCGCAGCGGCCGGTGTTCAGGCCTGTTGGGCCTCCCTGCGCTCGGCGCGGGGGAGGCGGGAGCTGAGTGCGGCCGGATTTGGCCTACTGTGGCCCGGGACTGGACCTGCCCCTGCCGTGATGCCGGGGTGAGTTGGGCCCTCCCTGTCGCGGGTGCCCGGTCCGAGCCCCCGGGGGCGGGTGCCCGGGGAGAAGACCGCAGCTGATCCCCAGGCGCGCCCGTGAGGTGGGTGTAGGGCCGGGTGTGCCCAGATGTAAGAGTGCTCTGACTGCGACGGAGCAACTATCTTTTGGGCCCATACCTGGGAGGCCCCGACCATTGTGCTGAGTGGGAGCCGCGGCCGAAGACTGGGCCTGTGGGGCCTCTCTGCGCTCGGCGCGGGGGAGGTAGAAGCCGCTTGCTGCCGGACGCGGTCTCCCTGGGTCCCAGATCGGACCTTCCCCCCCCCTACTGCGACCACCCGGACTGGGCCCCCTGAGATGGTGGGGTCCGTGAAGATTACTGCTGAACCAGCACGCGCCTATGTGAGGCCTCAGAGAGTCACCTGGGGCCCTCATCACTGAAACGATGATCTCTTGGGGGGAGCCTAAATAATCTCAAATATAGCAGCCTTACAAAGGATCGCTGGTTTTTAGAGACTGTAGAGTCTCTTGATTGAGGAGTCTAAGCAACGCCGCAGGGGGCGGGAAATTCGTACAAGGTTCAGCACCAGTGCTTTGAGGCTGCAGAGGCTGAAACGTGGATGAGAGAGCAGGAACTGTAAGACTCAAGCCGAATGCACTAACACGCAGAAGCGCCTCTGCCAAATTGGAGCAACCATCTCTCGGGCCTCGGCCCGGTCGGCCCCAACTACCGCGATAAGTCACGCTTGGCTCTCTCGCCGCGGACACCTGGACCCGTGTCCTTGGGACTGGGCCGGTTGGACTGGCACTGGGCCCCAGGGTGCAAGATTAGCGACTACTACCTGCCGCCACTTCTCCTTGATCCTGTCCCTCATGAAGGTGTTTTTCTTTTAAAAAAATATCAATCCGGAAAGGTGTTAGCCTGCACGCCCCATCGTGAGCAGCCTTAAACGACTATCCTGCACCCCTTGACAACTTAATCCGAAATCAGCCCCGGTGAGCAGCCCAGCGGTGATTATCGTCTTGTGTCGCAATGGTCAAACCAAAACACCCTAAACCGGTAAGCCACATAGATGGTGGCATCCCCCCTCCCGCAAGTCATCCTGACACGCAAATCACAACACTTCTTCAGGTGAGCGAAACGCTGCGCACACATTCCCTGCAATTCGATAAACTATTGCAAGCAATAATGGACACTAAGACATCACTTGAAGGCAAAATTGATGCTGCGGTGTTAGAAGTCTCATTGCTCCGTGCAGTTCATCGTAAGCTTACCAACAGGGTTAATGACACAGAATCTGCACTAAAAACTGTCCAACCAGAGGTCGCAAACATGAAAGCCAAAATTCAACAAATGGAGCAAGAACTGACGCAACTGCAACGCAGGGCTGAGGATGCGGAGGGCCGATCCAGACGTAATAACATCAGATTCCTGGGTGTTCCGGAACGCTTGGAGACTCCCAAAGCAGAGGAGTTTAATGAAAACTGGGTGAAAAATATAATGAAAATACAGGACAACAATAAGGCTCTGGTAATAGAAAGAGCACACAGAATCCCAGGAAGGCCCCCCCGGCCTGGTGCCCCACCTCGACCTCTGATAGTGCGGTTCCTAACTTACAGAGACAGAGATCTGGTTCTCCAACATTTCAGATCCACAGGCTTAATTAGCTTGGAAAACAGCAGCGTATCAGCTTACCCAGATTACACAATGGAAGTACAATGTAAAAGAACATCATATTTCAAAATTAAACAAATACTGCGTGAACACAACATTACTTATTCACTCATGTTCCCAGCTCGCCTCTGAATCATAAATGACGAAAAGACTCTTCTGTTCTCTACGCTGGAGGACGCTTGTACATGGATACACGCAAAGGGCCTGGCAGTTCCATCGGCGGGCGACACGACGGAGGAGGCATGGATCACCCCCGGTGCTAGGGGAAAGAAAAAGAAAAACACATTGGTGCACCCAACGAAGTCGCAGATGGCTGCCGATCAAGCGCAAACTTTAAAAGAAGCCAGCACATTTGCTCGATCGTTCTCAACCACCACGAGTGAAGTGGATATCAATGACAGTGACTCTCCAGGCAGCAGGTCCAGTTCATCCCTATCTCAATTGTTGGTCGGGCCTGACCTCACCCGCAGCTGGCAGACGAGATATGAGAAACCACGGAATGTGCTTCGAGCGGCCGGAAACACATGTCACACTAGAAGATATTACACAGATTGAGAAAAGATGGGCGGGGCAAATATATGGCTCTGGAACATCGACATTTGCAAGAGGAGTGCTGATTTGGATAGTGCCAGGGGTCCCCTACATAGTAAAACGCAGCATCACGGATAAAGAGAGCAGGTACATACAATTAGTAGGTTCACTAGACGGTGAAACGTTAGCGATAAATGGGGTGTATGTCCCAAACATTAAACAGGGTGAATTCCTGCAAAAAACGATCTCTCATTTATCACACTAATTAACGATACCAAGTATTTGGGGCGGGGACATGAATTGTGTTCCGCAAATTGATATGGATAGATCATACCCCCCACTGGTGGCCGCCCCAGTAGCGAAAAACTCACAGATGTTACGAACATGGATAACAGACCGTGGCATGGTGGATGCGTGGAGACATCTTCACCCCCAAAAAAGGGAATATTCCTATCATTCCCCTGTACATTTACTACATACCTGCATAGACCTCATCCTCGCCTCGCAGGACTTAATACACAGATTCACAGCGGCAGAGTACACCGCCAGGGTAATCTCGGATCACTGTCCTCTTATCGTTCACATTCAGTGGGGTAGGACACGCGCTTGCATTCCAACCTGGCGTCTTCAACCCCGATTACTACAAGACCCCCCGTTCAGAAAAGAAGTAGCCACACACATTTCCTCGTATTTTACACTAATTACCGGGACCTCGAGTTCCAGGGCAAATGAATGGCATTCACACAAAGCAGTTTTGAGGAGCACATGAATATCTATGTCGATGGGGGCACGGCATACATTGTCGCAAGAGCTCCACAAATTAGAAGGGGACATCCGTATTGCAGAATGTAAACAAATAGAGGGCATTGTCACAGTTGCGGAGCTCAATAAACTACGCACACAATGGAGCGAAGCGGATAGGCGCCTAAGGCACTACGATTACCGCCACTACATGGCTCGCACACATGCGGAAGGGGATAGATCAGGTAAACTACTGGCTTGGCTATTGAGAAATTAACATCGGAAACCCCCTATCGGTGCCATTCGCCTGTATACAGGGATAATTGTGAATACTCAAGTGGAAATAAATAGCGCCTTTAGAGAAAATTATAGTGCATTATACAAGGCCCTCCCCCCCTCAGCAGAACAATCAAAAGAGTTCTTCTATGGCATCAAATTAAACCAACTAACTGCCACTCAGTTGGTGGACATGGAGAAACCAATTGATACAGCAGAGATACAACAAGCTCTACAACAATTAACTCATGGCAAAGCTCCAGGCAGTGACGGCATCCCCATAGAGTATTACAGCACGTTCCCAAAACAAATGTTAATACCTTACCTGGCAATGCTAAAGGAGGCTCTTGAACTCGGACAACTACCAGACACCTTACGCGAGACATTGATAGCGGTACTGCCTAAACTAGGCCTGGACTCACTAGATGTTCGCTCATACAGGCCGCTATCGTTGTTAAACACGGACTGCAAACTGCTTGGTAAAATTCTAGCAAATCGCCTGCTCCCATGGATGCCGGCCCTGGTTCACCATGACCAATCCGGTTTCATATCGGGCCGCAATACTTTCATAAACATACGGAACCTACTACGCCTTATGGCAAACTCCCCCGTGGGCGAACACAACCGGGTAGCTGTATCACTAGATATCGAAAAAGCATTAGACACGCTGGGATGGCCCTTTCTGATTGAAACTCTCAACCGCATGGGCTTTGGTAGGACATACGTTAACTGGGTGAGGGTACCATATTCTAACCCAACAGCGAGAGTTAAAACAGGAGACATGATATCCGAAAGGTTCAGCATTGGGAGAGGTACCAGACCCACTGCCCACTGTCCCCACTGTTATTCGCCTTAGCTATAGAGCGTTTAGCTGCCCGGCTACGCACACTAGCCCCAGCTTGGGGCATCCCGGACAGGCACACACACCGCATAGTGTCACTATACGCGGATGATGCACTAATATTCCTACGAAACCACACAGAATCCCTACCCGAGTTATTAAAACTACTGCGCCAATTTGGCTTGGTATCCGGGTTAAAGGTGAACTGGTCTAAATCATGTTTATTTCCTATGCAACCGGTCCCGGAAATATATCAATTGACCTCTAATACGGGTGGCTTGAAATGGTGTTACACCACCTTTAAATACTGAGGGATAAATGTGTATCATGATTCCCAGGACCTCAAAGATGGCAACCTGGGGAAGGTGATAGCGGCCTGTCAGCTGTCAGGTATTGCCTGCCATTGACATTTGGTTGTTTATTTATTTAAGGAGGTCGGTTATCATCCTTGCTTACTTGGAATAGTGATTAGATCTAAAAGGCAGAAACAGACTCACAGATGCATAGCACTAGCACTAGTGTTGTATAGACGCTCAATAGCCATGCATTGGAAGGTGCCTAGCGCGCCAAGTATCAACCAGTGGCAATCTGAGCTGCTGTGCTGGGCCAAGGCGGAAGCACAGACATTACAATCACTCCAAGATAAAGGGATCCAGGTCAAAGGAGTGGACACATAGAATTCCTTTGTGATAATCATGGAAAGCAAGGATGATAACCGACCTCCTTAAATAAATAAACAACCAAATGTCAATGGCAGGCAATACCTAACAGCTGACAGCTCAGTCTCGAAATATGGACACCATAGGTTAATCCGGAAGACATGATTAAATGGCGCACCATCAAGAAATAATTTAATCTGTGGAATCTGGGGAAATGTATACTACAATTACAATGAGAAACAGGCGCTGGCTGGTAACAGATCAGACCCTGGGTGAGCACACGCCTGGAGCCGTAGATGGCCTTGGACGATCCTCCTGTCTTCCCCCTACCAGTTTGGGCGGTCGCCCCCCCCCCCTGCCTCACCCCGGGATGTGGGCGACTACTGGGTCCCTCCAGCCTACACCAACACTTGATTATAATAAGAACACATGCCGCGGAGCTCCAGCTACCTCAAGGGGCCCTGTGTGTGCAGGGGAGCCTGGGGGCGCCCCTCTCCCCCCTCTTCTTCTCCCTCCCCCCCATTCGCTGTGCGCATTGGCTCCAAACACGACCTCACTCTTGCTGTTTCTTACACAATCCTCTCTCTCCCACTTTTTTGCTTATTCTTTTTTACCTCGCTTTGTACTCAGTGTGAACATAATGTATCCAAGAATCCTCTCCAAATGCATAATCATATTAATACTGCCAAGTATGTATGTACAATGGAAGAGTTAGCATTAGAATACGTAAATATTAGGACTAATGTGTATCACAACTGTCGTTTGATCTTTGTATATCACTTTTGAAATAACAATAAAAAAAAAGGTCTAGTTAATTTCCCTTTTACATTTAAAACTGTGGGTCAATATATTTTGATAAAATCATGATGAAGATGGAGATGTAAGATTGAATGCCACAAATAAAATTGTTTGCAGTCCAAAATACAGTTGTCCTCAGAAAGGTAACTATGTCCCACAAATAATCCTCAGAGTGAATGGTAGACACACACAGGAGGAAATTAGGTACAGAACCTCTTGGAGGTGGTGGTGAAGTCCTTGCTTTCCTCTCCTGGCAGGCCGGATGACCTTCCCCTCTGAGGAGAAGAAGGGGGCAGAGGTGCCGGGACAGAGGTGGGGGTGGCAGGGCCCTCATGTGACAGGGCCTCCTGGTCTGTTTCTGGCAGTGGTATTGTAGGCCCAGAGGTAGAGGAACCACAGAAAGGGAATGATGGAATTAGGAAAGCCTTGTTCATGTGATGATAAATGTCGAATAGCACCCCAGTCAAGGAGTTCATTTTTCAATTTGTTGGCATGAGCTCCCTCGGCATCTCCTTGATCTCCCGGAGCTCAGTTACTACCTGGTCCATCATGTCTTGGGACTGTTTTACTGCTCCCAAGGATCAATCGATGATGGTCTGGCTGACAGAGTCACCAGTATCCTTACATTGGTGGCCAATGGATTCCCTCCCATGACCTGTATCACCACTGCCCTGTCACTTTGGAGCAGTTTGCCCCATCCCATTGGGTCCTTGTTGAACATCAGGTTAAGTGGCTGGTGGAACAACATCTGCCGGGACTGGAGAGCAAAATATAGGTGTTGTGTTGCTTGGGACATAGGAAGTGGAGGTGGCCTTCTTGTGTGATGGTGTTTCAGCTGGGGTGGGACGTGTTGGTGTGGGCTGAGTGTGAATCACTGGGGCTGTCTGTCCAGACAGACCAGATGGACCAGCTGGCTCCCGATCATCCAGACTTGCAGGAATGGCTTTCTCACTGAAGGCCTGTTCTTGGGATATGTCTTGGCTGACAGCTGATGGTCCACTGGTCAGAGAATGTGTAGGTAATATCTAGTTTGTGCATCCTATGTGTCTATGCTTCCAAATGGGGCAATATGAAAAAAGAAAAAATTAGAGTAATAGTATGATTAGGCCTTTATATGCTACTCATAGTTTTACACATTCAGGCTGATTTACACAAATGCAAACTCCATTGATGATGTTGTAGAGATGTCCTGGAATGGAAAATGTTATTTCCGAAATATGCATTACAAGTACCACACGTTCAAGCCAACACACATTTGAGTAGATTAGAGTACTAGACCATTCCAAAGCCTAACAGTATACATTTTTTTTTAATGAAAACTGTGGATCAACTTAGTGTTATGACTGGCATTGCTCATCTTATGGACAGTGTTAAGTATGTTTTATGTGGATTCTACTTCTATTCAGCGTGCCCCATCACAGGGTAGTAAATCTGGGATTCAATGGAAATATGTGTTCATTTGTATCAATTCAATGTAACTATAAGAAGGGCTCACCAAGGGTAAGGGACACTGCAATTGACATTTTCATCCATGGCATGACATGGTGACTGACAAATGCACCTATTTGGAGATCTGTGCACATATGGAAGTAAAGGAAGGTGGCTCAATGTTGCCTTGCTCTATTGTTTTTCAGGTATCACAACAGGACATCATGGTAGTTGTAGTCATCTGTTGGCAACATAGAAAATCATTTTTGTTAGGTGATTTGCACATATCTTTTTCAATGACTACAGTGGAGAGGAACACACATTTACAACATGGACACACATATGGTTATGATGTAAATCAGTGAAATTACCTACTTACAAGCAGCATGCATTCATGTGCAAATGGATGTAGTTGTATACCTATTATTTGTGAGAACAACATACATTGATATACCACAAGGGACTTAGCAAATGCAAGGGGTAATCCATGGGGAACAACCCACAACCTAACTTGACATATTGCACATTGTTACAAAAGGGAGGGACAACCATTATGTTAGTAATTGGTATGACACAAGATATTTTGTGGAGTCAAGTTTAGATATATCTGTTTAGATGAAGGTGTAGGCCCATTCTAAAAGTCTATCTTAAGGGCAGGACTTAATTTGTGATTGTTGAGACATTGCTAAGTTCAACTTACCAGACTCCACTCTACCAGGGATTCCAGTCACGCCTTCAGGATGTTGGATCTGCAAGACCTTCTCCACTCAGGGAAAGAGTTGTAATGGGGGACTGGGAAACCCACCACCAGTCCTCAGGCTCTCCAGGTGTCGCTTGGAGGCCAGGAAAAGGACTCTCCCTGCAGTTTGTTCCACCTCTTCCTAATTTCCTCCTGTGTGCACAGGTTGATAGCTACAGCATTCACACTGTCAACTAATCTAGCTCAGGTTTGCCTTTTCTGAGCTATTGTGGTATGTTGGACTTGTGGTTCAAACAATTGTGGCTCTACCCTAATGCTTTCATCCACCATGACAGACAACTCTCCCTTTGTAAAACGTGGATTTCTCCTCCCTACCATTGTGAATGTTTTTTTTTTAATATAGTAAATATAGTGCCCAAAAAAACTGAAGCATAGTGAGAGAAAGTATAATTGACAAAAAACACAGAGGGAAAGGAACACAGAAAAAAGAACCTGTCTCCTGTATTTAAAATTCTTCTAGCTGTATGGTGTTCAACTGTGTGGTGGAAAAGCATCATGGTCTGGGAAGGAGTGTGTTTTATAGTGTGTTTTGCAGGTATTCATAATTGTCCAATATACAACAGGAGTGACCTACTTATATCCACCCAATGGCCATAGTACTATACCGAACGGGTCCCGCAATGGACTCCTGCTGGCATGGGCCTGTCGCTGAAACACTGCCAGCATGACTGAGTGATGTAAATAGAATTTGTAGGATCCCACTGTCAAGACTGCGATGGAGACCATGTTTGTCCACTTAGGAGCCTGCCACATCGGCTGTGGGATTCAGCTTGCATGACAGAGTGACATCGTCGTAGCGGTATTCAGCTCAGCCACAATACATTTAAATACGGTGGGTGGAAGACTGTCGACTTGGCAGTCTTCTGGGGTCGCTGCTTGGCAATGTGACCGTCAAGGTCCAAATCAGGGCCTTGGTTGTGAAATTAGGCACTGTGTCCACTGACATGAAGGTAAACTGAGGGAGGGCCACTAGCAGGCTATTAAATTAGTCCAGTGTGCTTAGTACTAGTGAATTAATTACTGCCTTAGTTATCTGGAATGAGAGACATGGTTCTATTTTTGTATGTTTTTAGGTTCATGGCCTGGTAAAATGCTACTGTGAAGGTGACAGTATTGGATTCTGCCATGCTCATTGAAATTTTGAGCAGTAGACCGAGATTCCTGGTCAGGTTGTCAGAAGGGAACTAGACATGGGTTGGAGATGTGATTAGAGTAGAGAAAGAGGGAAAGTATAGGACCCCTATCTTTGAAGACTAAAAAAAAAGGAACAGAGGGTAATCCAATACCGCTCTGCAGTGTGATAGACAGAGAGGCATGATGGCATTTTAAAAGTGAAGATGAGGAAGAGAATACTTGTGTGTTGTCAGCATAGAGGTGGTATGAAAGATTGGAAAAGGAGATGAGGCCACCTATTAAGATGCTATAGAAAAAGAATAACACGGGCTTCAGAACTGATCCTTGAGTGACATTCACTGCCTGAAAATGATCAGTGCGAAACAAAAACTACTGAAGCACTGTGTCTAAAATGGTATGGAGGGAACAGAGTAGAGCAGAGTGATCCACTGTATCAAAAGCTGCAATGAGGTAAAAAAGAACGAAAATAGAAGATAGGTTTTTGGTGGTGAGCAAAGAAGATTGAGAATGAAATTAGTGACATGGGAGAGTGAAGATTCTACTGAAGTAAAGGTATGGAAGCCAGGCTGGAAGTGATTGAGAAGGTTGTTTGACAAGAGATATAGAGTGAATCAGTTACAACTAAGAGCTCCATTATCTTAGAGGAGGACACTGGATTCTAGATCAATGGAGATAAAGGTTCAGTAGTGGATTTTTTTGTCATGGTAAAACCACAGCTGATTCAAAACACTTTAGGAGGATCTGATTAAAAAGTGATGCTAAGCAGAAGTTTACTTTGTAGGAAAGAGTTGAGGGTTACATTTGGGACAGTCACCACTTTTGGCAGATGCTGCATATATAAATGAGAAAAAGAGGAACATAATCAGGTAGAGGGGAGATGAGTTCCTGTGAGAAATATGGTTGTTGGTTTACTGGGATGGGAGCCTTGGTCATACAACAACCACAATCCCTGACAGGGTGATCCACAAAAAGTCACAAAATAAACCTGTGCTTAATCCTGTGTAACTTGACACACAAAAAACAGTCATGCTTACCTTAGCTTTGAGGCAAGGAGGAAAGAATGTATAAAGCACACAAACAGTAATAATGAAGTAACACAGCACAAGAAACATCCCACACCAATTTTGAAAAATAGAGACAAAAATCCAATCATTAGAACAGGAGTTAATATGTTTTACATTTGTTAGTAAAAACTAGCGCCTAAAAGATCAAAGTGCCAATGGTAGACATCCAGTTGTACGAGACCATATTAAAGTTAAAAAAATATGGATTACCATGATGGAGTGCGGGTCTGATATAAGAAGTGGATTGGATCTTAGTGGTGCTTACCTTGTTACTTGGAAGAAATTCTGATGAAAAGGTTCTGAGAAGGTACAGTTCAGCGGGGCAAGGCTGCAGGCGATGAGGAGAGAACGGTGAAGATTTCTATGCTCAGACTTAGCCTCTTTGTAGGAAGTCAAAAATTTCCAGCGGGTTGAAGCAGGAGGCTGTAGCCTATGAGAATTCCAGGAGGTTGGATACCCCTTTGGCAAAGGACTGCTGAACATTCGCTGCTGCAGAGAAAAATATAGAGGGAGCTACCACAAAGTCAGGCTGACATGTGATGGACCTCAGGTAGACCAACTAGAATGTTGGTCCTGGACTTCCTCCGCTTCTTAGAGCAGTTTTTAGCCCGTATTTTTTTAAGTCTCAAATTTTGAAGTTTGCCCATCTGGGCACCTTTAGAACTACCACCAATGATGGGGCACCACATGGGAATTTAGGAATCGCTCAGGCTGGGTTCAGGTGTGGGTTCAATATGATGGGAGCCTGTTATGCCCCTCTGCCTCTGAACAGGAGGCCAGCAAGCTCACCCTTGGCATCACTCTGGTAGTTCTGGGTTTAGGTAATGAAGCGAGGCTTAAGCAGCAGGGCAGTCCTTTGAGGGTTCAAAGCAGTCCTTCCTGGTGCAGTAAAGCAGTGTTGCGGAGTACACTGAAGGCCACAACAGCAGGCTGTCTTCTGAGAGTCATTCCACAGGTATAAAAAGTGAACTGAAGAGTGAGTCTGAGGGCCATATTTGTATACCTTCTTTGATATGGTGGACGTTTCTAGAGGTTTCTTTTTGAAGTACTTGGAATTTCCTGACTCCCCTGCTCTGGCTCCAAGCTGACTGCAGTAACAATGCAGTAGTGGCACGCCCTTTATGTAAAGGAGGAGCATAGCCTCTATATTTGCAAGTGGGGCCGTGCCCAGCTCCGCCCTTTATCCTGCCTCAGGTGGCACATTCAGATACACCTAATCCCTCTATTATCTGACTGTCTGGGAGGAAATCACAAAGTCTAACTGCTAGTTACATCCAGTCAGGTGACCTAAAACAAGCTGCAGACACCAAAAGGCTTAGGGCAGAAAATGCCATCTTTCTAAAAGTGGAATTTTCAAAAATTGAAGTTTAAAATCTGATTTTACCATTAAAGAAGATTTTAAATTATAATTTCATGGATAACAAACATGAAATGCATATCTGGCACCAATCAAAAGTTAGTACTTATAAAATCTAAGAATGAAACCAAAGGTTATCCTGGGACAGGTGGGCCTCACAGTTGGTGAAAAGCATGCTTAGAATTTTTTAACTACCAGGACATGTAAAACTTGATAGTACAAGTCCAACCTCTTAACTACAATACACTGGGCTACATGGGACCTACTGTAGGGGTGACATATGCTATATTGCAAAGTCAAAATGACAGATTAAAACTGCATTCAGGCTGTAATGGCAGGCCTCAGACATGTTGTAAGGGGCTACTTCGATGGGTATCATTTAATCTACAGGCCCTGCGTATATGGTATACATCTCTAGAAGGGACTCATAAGTTAATTAAATATGCTGATCAAGTGTACTCCAGCTTTGCCATGTTTAGAGGAGTGAGCACAAGCACCATTAGCACTGGTTAGCAGTGGTAAAGTGCACAGAGTCCTAAAGCGAACAAAACAAATTTCAGCAAAAATGGAGGGAAACAGGCAAACAGTCTAGGAGAAGACCACCCTAAGGCTGACAGTCCTAACAGTTCCATTTTGTAGTTTTTAAGATATTTGTTTTACCAAAAGATGTCAGGTTGGTTCTTGGCATCTTTATCAAGGACACTACATGTAATGTACTTGATGATTTCAGTTGTGTCATCTCTGACATCATGTGCAAGATAGAGGGCATTAGAGTGTGTTATTGTCATCCAGAAGTAGTGTATTTCAGTGTTTTTACACCTGACAATTATAACCCAAACATCAGTTTAACTATAGGTTTTTCACCAATTTAAAAACAAATACAACTGCGTATGTATGAAGCGTAACATTTGCAATAAGACTCTATTGCCAAACAAAATATATTAAAAACAGAAAATTGATAAATTATTTAGGGTAGCAAATCATTAATTTATGACAATGGTTCCCAACCTGTGGACCGGTGATTCCTTGGGGTCTGCAAAGCCTCCTCAGGGCATCCCAGCCTGTTTAGAAAATTAAATAATATTAACATAGTAATACAATGTAAACATAAAGTGGCTAAATGTACAATTACAATTTTTAAAGTGTACAGTAAATGTCAAGGAATTTGAAATTGGAGACTAAAAATTTAATTAGTATCCTCATATTTATTTCTGGGAGCAGTGCAGATGCATGAAACAGAATATAGCGTGGACGGTGTGTTGCTTCAAATGAATTTAGAAAAGCTCCAACCTACCTATTAAAATATATATTTTTATTTTTGTATTTATATTTGTTTGCAAATTAAGTAAAATGTGCTATCATTCATTAATGTTTTTTTTCTTTTTTGTGTGTATTGTTTTGCGGTTCAAATCATCCACAATATTTAGGCCGGGGTTCCTGCCTTACAGTAATGACTAAGTGGAGGGGTCCAAGGATTTCAGTAATGATTCAGTGGGGGGCCACAGAAGTCAAAAGGTTGTGAACCACTAATTTACAAGTTTTCATGATGACCGTCACACCAATGAAGTACAGCTCACATCAAAACTTCAAAGTGAGATTCCTTACCTACACCATCTTCACCTACTGTGTATTCATTTGCACGTGCTTGCATTCCAACCGATGATGTATGGTTTGATGTTTACTACTACAGTCATGTGCCTTCTGGAAAAAATGAATAGTCTATCCCTTTTCAATGAAATGCTCAAATGCATTTGTCTTAGTATAACATTTGTTCACAGTGACCAATTTGGATGTGAAAATATATCTTACCCAGAATCACACACCACATTGGAGCCATATTTGAAATGTAAAGAAGTGGATTTTGAAGACAGACTTTCACCTCTACTGACTTTACCAAAGCCAATGCATTCTAAAAACATTCAGCATTGGGAAACCGATTTAGGTGACTGGCATGAAACAGAAGAGGTGCGGTGTGAGAGAGGTGGTGAGAGGGGTGTTGAGAGAAGCACTGGGGAGGAAGGGAATACAAGTGAGAGGTACGAGAGAACCATAGTGACCAGATGAGTCCATGTCACTGAAACACCAGTTTTCCACTCCTTGGATTTTATTTGGGAAATTGGTTCATTCTGGATAGTAGATGATTGGTTTCAGTTCATTAAGCCAACTGTACCAACACACCTAAAAGTAATTATTATTACTGGCTAAAGGAAAGCCTATGACTGTAAAACGGGTGTCTGATGACATGTAGTGATCTAGTCGCCCTACGAAGAAGGGAACTGGGAGGCAGACAGTGAGACCAACAGCAATCCACATCACTATGTGACATCAGGGACTTCGAGGGAGGAAGGATGGTAAGAGAGACATAGGATTGGAGTTTGGGGGAATGAGAGTAAGAGTGCAAGCACACACTTTGAACACACAAAGCCAGGGGAAAGAGCAGGACCCACACTCCCGCCACCCAAAAAAAAATGTTCCATGACATCATTGGTAGAAGGATATGACTCAGTCAATCAAAAGCGAGAGAAAACAAGACAAGCTGAAGGAGCGGGACAAACTCAAGAACAGTCAGGAAAAACAATCCAATAAAGAGCAGGGATCTGTGATATACAAGGAAGTGTTCAGTCATGAGCAAGAAGCTAATTACGCTCAAATGTCAGGTCTTAGGGAAGGGTCTAAGTACCTGTGAATACCAGATCAAGCACTTCTAGAAGCCTTAAAGTCCCAAACGTCGTCCTTGCCCAACTCTATTTCCAGTTTGTTTAATAATTCAGATCCCAAAATAGCCACAGAATTAGTGCTATCAAAGGTTACTCTTTTCTACACACAGTGGTGTTGCGGCTGAAACAGAACACTAGTGGTGATCTGATAGTTATATTCTTCTTCTGAACCACTTTTCAGTTCTGAATATTGTGTACATTCTGAAAAAGCTGAGGCGTGCATCCCAGAAGAAACTTTCTTTAGTAAGCTTTCAAGATTTCAAGTTCGTTTTGAAAACCTGCCTCTTTCCGAATTGTGTGTAGTGTTGAATGTCTGGCCTTTGCAGTAACCATGTTCTAGACTTGAGGGGGAACCCTGGTGATAGTGCGCCTTACAAGTGTTCATTAACACTTATCAATAACATAACATTTCTACTTAAACCTATCTAGTAAAATGTCCATGTTGTTTTTGGACGTTCTGTTTTAGCTTCAGTTCTTTACTTCCCTGTGCTGCCAGGTATCAAATGTACACCTTCACTGTTTTTTTGGCAATTCGGTTCTGATTTTGTGTCTTCTGTGTCTGTTGTGGGCTGGTGGGATTAGTATTAGATCACTGCGAGAAGTCTAATGAGAAAAACAATTAGATATGATTTGGAATCGGGAGCATCCACATGTTGTCTTATCTGTTCGCCTTTTCATGCCTGATCTTCGTTCTTAGGTATTGTATTACAGGCGGGAGGTGTCCCCATGGGGTTATTTCCTTCATTGGAAAAGTCTGGTCTGTAATCCAATATGTAAATGTTTACAAGGCCAGACTATCCATGTGAATTAAATGAAATGCACATGAAAGATGTAGAAAACATACTTCACAATACTTCATCAGCAGGCTGACAATTTTAATTTTCAAGCACTGACAGACAAACAGCTGTTTGACTGTCAATCTTCATCTCTTAAGAGCAGGAACCAGATACATCTTTTTGGCAATATGTAAACAAAATCTGCAATCGATATGTTTAAAAAAGGAAACAACACTTAATATATGTTGGAGTCATTTTTTATCTTCTGATGCCGAAAATAGACACCTTTTGCCAAGATGTACACAAAATGCCCTCATTACACCCCTGGTGGTAAAGCCCACTTACCGCTGTACTGATGGCTGTCAAGATACAGTGACCGCGGCGGAAGTCCACTACAGGTATTATGACCCACATCTAGTAATCCGCCACAATATAGACACCCACACAAGTCCGCCACACCAAAGGTCAGTGATAAACTGGCAATAGCAAAACCTACACAGTCACGCCAACATGAATACGCCCACACTATCACGACACATGAATCAATGCGGCGGTCATTCAACTGCGGTAATCCATTGGCAGTACACACTGCCTCGCTCAAAATACACACACATTTACAAAACACAACCACATTGGACTATTCAAAATACACACACCTGATACACATACACACACCGCACCCACACACTCACACCACTATAAAACACACACCCACATTACCCACAACCGCTTACAGCAACATTTGTGGAAGAAGCACAGAGAGAGAGAATAGCAAACACAACACCAGCATTCACAGGCACACAACACCATCACTCATACAACATCCATGCACCTCAAAGAACACACACCAACACAACATATCACACAGCACAACAAACATCACCTCACACATCACCCACCCCACATTACAGCACCTCAAAGACACCCCAGGTTTTCTGAGGAGGAGCTCATGGTCATGGTGGAGGAAATCATCCGGGTAGAGCCACAGCTATTCGGATCACAGGTGCAGCAGAACTCCATTGCGAGTAAGATGGAGCTATGGCGGAGAATTGTCGAAAGGGTCAACGCAGTGGGACAGCATCCAAGAACACGGGATGGCATCATTAAGAGATGGAACGACCTGTGGGGGAAGGTACGTTCCGTGGTATCCAGACACCAGGTAGCCGTACAGAGGACTGGCGGTGGACCCCCACCTCCTCCCCCACAACTAACAACATGGGAGGAGCAAGTTTTGGCGATCATGCATCCTGAGGGCCTGGCAGGAGTAGCAGGAGGACTAGACTCTGGTAAGGCAAATCTATACTACTATATCCCTCCCACCCTACCTTCATGCCATCACAAACTCCTACCACTAACCTCACACCCATCACCACAACACCCCACAGATACCCCTCTATCACAACCCACTCATCCCAAAACCAAGCCGTGCATGTAACACCAATGCATGGACACCCATCACCAAAGCATGTCCAGTAGAGAGACTCACCCAGGCCCCAAAATCACCAATCACACAAGGGCCAAGCCAATAATGCAAGCACAGGAGTAGAGGGTAACTCACCCATTGCACAAGATGGCACACACAGATACAATAACTATGCATTTACACCCCAACAGGACCCCTACCCAACGTCACTGGACAGGAGGTGCCAGCCATATCCAGTCCCCCCACAGAAGAGGTCCACAGTGATGACAGCAGCTCTGCACGTCTGGATCAAGATGACCAGCCCGGCCCATCAGGGACCTCTGGACAGTCGGTTCCCCTACCACAGTCACAAATCACCACTGAACCTCCCCCCTCAGGAAACACCACCACAGCACCCACCCAGCGGGCCCATCCCTCTGTCCCCAGGACACATCAATCAGCAGTGTGTCCACCACTACAGGGACCCCAGGCAAACCCACTAACACAAGACAATCAGGGACCTGGGGTCAGTGGCAGTGGGCACATGGTTCAGAGGACAGAGGCACAGGACAACAGGGAAGCTGGGACGACTGCTGTGCGACAGGGGGAGGACAGGCCCAGGGAACCCACTCTCCATGAGGCACTCTCCATCATCATGGGAGCATACCACCATTCCCAGGAGACCATGGGCACGGTACTGGCCAAGTTTCAGGAGACCCAGCTGCTGCAGGAGGAACAGTACCAGGGGATCAGGGAGGACTTGAAGTCCATTAAAACCACCCTGGTCACAATTGCAGAGGTGCTGGCAGACATGGCCAACACCATGAGGGAGACAGTGGCACACCAACGGGCCCCTGACACTGGCTTGAATGATGAACAGCCCTCCAACTCTGCCCCAGCTAGTGGACAGGAGGTCCCGCCACAGGAACAACAGGCCACCAGCACCCCACCCCCTGCAGAAGGAGAACCACTCCGCAAATGGTCCCTCAGATCCAGGCACAAGACAGAGAACATTGCCAAGACCCCTGCCAGTAAATAACAGTCTCCTGATTGTCACCCTTCTGTCCTACTATGTCACCCTGACAAACTTGAACTGCCATTACTCCACCTCCTATGCCCTCTTCGACAATGCGCCTGTGACACCAATAAACTGGACTCCACCATGGACATTCCTCCACCATCACCCCAGCCCATTGCACATACCCCTCCACTGAATAACACTTAAATAAACACCCTTGAATCACAAAGCTATCTGGAGTCAGTCTGTACTGTCACAAGTGTGTTATTACAACCTCTCTGACAAATAGCAGTGTCAATGTTCATTTTCACATACCAATGTTCGACAGTTGTTGGCCAGCAGTAAACATAGCAGAAGGCAGTAAGTGGTACCCAGATCTGTGAAATGGAAAGCCAAAGTGAACTGTTAGGGTCCATACACCGAGAAAGAAAGGTAGAATCATGCAATGTCCTACAGTAGTATGATGTGAGAGGAGAAGTGCCAGTCTCTTACCTGTGTCTCACTGGAAGTATCTCAAGTATAATATCTGTCATTATTAGTAACATGATGATGTTGTTTCGGTTGTCTATATCTTCTTCTTCTGCCTCCTCTTCCTCACTGTCTACAGGCTCCACAGCTGCCACAAGACCAACATCAGGCCCATCCTCCTGCAGAAAAGGAACCTGGCATCGCAAAGCTAGGTTGTGCAACATACAGCATGCCACGATGATCTGGAATACCTTCTTCGGTAAGTAGTATAGGGAGCCACCTGTCAGATGGAGGCACCGGAACCCGGCTTTCAGGAGGCCGAAAGTCCACTTAATAATCCTCCTAGTTCGCCCATGTGTCTCATTGTAGCGTTCCTCTGCCCTTGTCCTGGGATTCCTCACTGGGGTCAGTAGCCATGACAGGTTGGGGTAACCAGAGTCACCTGCAAATATCGAGGGACAACTGTTAGACACACACCAACCCTTAGGGACTCTCCCATACCCATACACCTATACAAACTGTGTTGGGACCTTGGGCTTACCTATTAGCCACACACGGTGCTTCTGGAGTTGGCCCATCACACAAGGGATGCTGCTATTCCTCAAAATGTAAGCGTCATGTACTAAGCCAGGATACTTGGCATTCACATGGGAGATGTACTGGTCTGCCAAACACACCATCTGAACATTCATGGAATGGTGGCTTTTGCGGTTTCTGTACACCTGTTCATTCCTGCGGGGTGGGACAAATGCTACATGTGTACCATCAATGGCACCAATGATGTTGGGGATATGTCCCAGGGCATAGAAGTCACCTTTCGCTGTGGGCAAATCCTCCACCTGAGGGAAAACGATGTAGCTGTGCATGTGTTTCAGCAGGGCATACAACACTCTGGACAACACGTCAGAGAACATTGGCTGTGATTTCCCTGATGCCATGGCCACTATTGTTTGAAAGGACCCACTGGCCAGGAAATGGAGAACTGACAGGACCTGCACTAGCGGGGGGATTCCTGTGGGATGGCAGATAGCTGACATCAGGTCAGGCTCCAACTGGGCACACAGTTCATGGATTGTGGCACAATCAAGTCTGTAGGTGATAATGATGTGTCTGTCTTCCATTGTCGACAGGTCCACCCGGGGTCGGAATACGGAGGATGATGCCATCTCATCATCTGCCCCAGCGGATGTGCCCTATGGAGGAGAACGGTGAGCAGAGGATTATACACCACATAGCTTGCACAAGGGTGTTTTGAACAATTGGGATGTAATTGGTGTGTGGCGCTGTCTGTCCCTATTCCTGCCCATATGTCCTGTGACGCAGTTAGTTGCCCTGCCATGTGGCCCCCTGAAATGGCGGCTGCCTGACCTGTAAGGAGGGAGAAGGGGAAATGAGGTAACTGCGCTGACGTTGTGCAGCATCACAGTAGGCAGACGAAGACCGCGGTGCAATTCAGCATTGGTTACCATTGGGCCCTATGGGTTCCAGGAGCCAATGACGATGTAAGCCGGCGGTGACAGTACGCACCGCCGCGGAAGTAACCACCATTTTCTATCTGTCCACTCACTTGATACCTGACCTTCAACAGGAGAGGACATACACTGCAAGTGCTGCTGGGACCTGAGTCTGGAAGCGACAATGGCTACAGTGTCTAGGGAAAGGGCCCCTGCCTTCACAGGGGAGGAGTTGGACAACCTGGTGGCTGGGGTCCTCCCCCAGTAAACACTACTCTACGGTCCTCCAGACAAACAGGTGAATACACTGTGAGCATGATGGATGGGACAAGAATGTATGGAGTGGGGTGGATGGAAGATACAGGGGGTGGGCTGTGGCTAGCATGTGAGGATGGTCAGTGTATGTGTTTCTGGGCCAGGGTGGGAAGTTGTGGCTAATGAGTAAGAAGAACCCGATGGGGTAGTAAAATCCATTCTTACTTCACTTTTCCTCTAGGTCAGCGCCCACCAGAAGAAGGGTATTTGGCGTGCCATCGCCAAGGAAGTGCGGACCCTAGGGGTCTACCATAGACGGAGCACCCACTGCCGCAAAAGATGAGGGGACCTGTGCCGCTGGAGCAAGAAGATGGCGGAGGCCCAGCTGGGGATGGCCTCCCAACGTGGAAGGGGTGACCGTCGCACCATGACCCCCCTGATGTACCGGATCCTGGCGGTGGCATAACTTGAGTTGGATGGGCACTTGAGGGCATCACAGCAACCACAAGGGGTGAGTACAGTCTCATTCAGCTAACTCTGCGCGCTGTATGAGGTGTCTGGGTGGGGGAAGTGGGCTGAGGGTTCCCCTAGGCCAGGGCAAACTTGCCAGGGTAGGTCCATTGTTAGGCAGGCCATGTGGCACTCCAACCCCAAAAGTGTTAGTGGCCATCTACACCTAGTCAGGCTCCTGTGGGTTCCAGGTGTGCATTAAATGGGCTTAGGCACAGCCCCCCATTGGCAGGTGATTATCCCAAGAACAGTTAGTGCATGGCCTAGTGCATAGGGATGCTCACTGTGTGTTGTGTCCGCCAACGGTGGTGTTGTTGCTGGCGTTGATCATGTGTCTCCTCTGTCTTTCCCCCCTTTTTGTTTTGTCACCCTGTCCTTGTGTGCATTAGCATCATCTGGCGGAGGAGCATTGGCACCGGAGCAGGAAAGATCTGCAACCCACATGGCCCAGGAGGGTGAAAGTACGGAGTCTGAAGGCACCAGTGGGACAGAGGGCGAGGGGAGCTCCACGACAGGGACAGGAGGAGACACCAGCTACAGCGACTCCTCCTCTGAAGGGAGCTCCCTTGCGGTGGCGGGCAGCTCTGTGTCCACCGCAACAACAGGTACAGCCACCGCCCCCACTACCAGCACCGCCCTCCCAGCAGCCCCTCAGCGTGTTTACCGTGCCCGCTCACCCAGGAGGGTGGGCATCTCCTTCGCCCCAGGCACCTCAGGCCCTGCCCCAGTCAGCCCTGCTGCCCTCCATGAGGAGGCTATTGACCTCCTGATATCCCTCACTGTTGGGCATTCAACCAGTTTGAATGCCATCCAGGGTGTTGAGAGGCATTTGCAGCAAACAAAGGCATACCTGGAGGGCATTCATTCTGGAGTGGCATCCCAATAGAGAGCATTTCAGTCTCTGGCCTCAGCACTGATGGCATCCTGTGTCCAGCCTCCCCCTTCCAACTTCCACTACCCAGACCCAATCCCCTCTACCTCTGCCTATCCCCAGAACACCATCAGACCAGCATGCACACTCATCAACACACAAAAGTGGCTCAGGCAAACATAAGCACCACACATACAACAGGCACTCACACAAGCACCAGACCCTTGCAGACACACCAACATCCACTGCCTCCAATGTATCCCCCTCCACATCCTCCACCTCCTTCCCAGTCTCGTCTCCACTCACACCAGCATGCACTACATCCTCAGCCACTACCTTCATCACCAGCACGCCCATCACCACACACCGCTCATGTGCAGTTACCACCCTCAATACCATGCACACGTCCCCTGTGTCCTCTCCCAGTGCTACCCTCTCCCAAACTACACAAATGCCGGCACACACGCACTCAACGGCCATCCACCTCACAACAGCCTCCAGCCCATGTACCCTCACCCAAACTCAGCAGAAGTACACCTTCTACAACCTCTACCTCTTCCTCCACTCCCAAACCCCCTCCTTATTCGCATCCCAGTGTGTCTAAGAAACATTTCCTAGCTAACATTGACCTATTCCCTACACCTGCCCCCCGTCCTTTTCCTAGGGCCAAGATGTCCAGATCCCAGCCCAGCACCTCAGCCACAAAATCCTTGAGCACTGTGATCACTGCAAGTCCAGTAACATCACAGGTGACACCCGTCAGGGCTGTCTGTGTGCCACCTAGTGAGGCCAAGGATCACCCTATTCCGCCACCTGCCAAGGTGGAGAAGGGGCCCACATGCTGTAGGTAAAAGCCGCACCAACCACCCAGCAAGGCCTCCTCCAAGACAAAAGAGGACAGTGCCAAGGTCCCAGCATCGACTTCCAAGGTGGGGAAGGAACACAAGGCCCAAGGAAAGTCAGCTCAGAGCATGGAGCCTCCGGGTGAGGGACTCTTCTCACCCCTTCTGCAAGACAGGACAGAAACCTGTACGGCAGTGGCCACCGCCACCTGCACCGCCACCTGCACATCTCCTACGTCTGCTACAGTATCCAGCATCATCCCCAGTGGGCAGCCGTCCGAGGCTGCAGGAAATGTCCTGCTGTCTCCCTCCACAGGTGCTGACACCTGCACCACCTGCAGCATCTCCGCCGCAGACCTGCCGCAGCCACCACCAACTGCCCCGCGACGTGCCCAGCCAGTGCCACCACAGCCGACATCAGCATCATCCCCAGTGGGCAGCCATCTGAGGCTGCAGGAGAAGTCCTGGACTCTGCACACACTACATGAGGCACCACAACCAGCACTTGGCAGGCTAAGTTGACGCAGAATGGAGTGTGTCCCTGCCTCCATAGAGTATCACGCTACCTGTTCCCAGAACATCACGTGGCTGAGACACCCAGGTGAGGGAATGGGAACTGCCACACACCAGGTGCAGCACTCTGGGCACAAAGCCCCCTCCAGAACCAGTGGAGAACAGCATCCACTCACCCTATCCTTGGCAGGATGAAGCACTCTGGGCACAAAGCCCCCTCCTGATCCAGTGGAGAACAGAATCCACTAACCCAGTCCTTAGCAGGATGAAGCACTCTGGGCACAAAGCCCCCTCCAGAACCAGTGGAGAACAGCATCCACTACCCCAGTCCTTGGCAGGATGAACCACTCTGGGCACAAAGCCCCCTCCAGAACCAGTGGAGAACAGCATCCACTCACCCTATCCTTGGCAGGATGAAGCACTCTGGGCACCAAGCCCCCTCCAGAACCAGTGGAGAACACTAGAGAGACTGTGGCCTTGCCCTCCCCAGGACCAGGCAGTGAGCAACCCACCCACTTGAGAGACTTGAGAGACTGTGGCTTGCACTCCCCAGGACCAGGCAGGAGGCAGCCCACCCACTTGAGAGACTTGAGAGACTGTGGCTTTGCACTCCCCAGGACCAGGCAGTGGGCAACCCACCCACTTGAGAGACCTGAGAGACTGTGGCTTTGCACTCCCCAGGACCAGGCAGTGGGCAACCCACCCACTTGGGAGACTTGAGAGATTGTGGCTTTGCACTCCCCAGGAACAGGTAGTGGGCATGGAGCTCCCTCGTGGAGCAGTGGCGTCGTCCCATCATCCGGTTGAGGTGCCCCCCTCCCCTTACCCCTGAGGTGCCTGTTTATTTCGACCTGATGCCCCAGCAGTGTTCCCACCGTTTTGAGGCAGGTGTCATGTGTGGGCTTCGCCCATGCTTTTTGGGACCACTGATCCACAGACATTGAATGGAACAGTATCCGGACTTGTGTACTTACTGTAAATATTTGTATATACTGATCTTTTAAAAGTTATGTTGGCCTATCTGGATTTTCGATGATTACACTTGTTACAACCATTTCATTTGGTCCTTGCGTTCCTTCAGGGGGTTATGGGAAGTAAATATAATGTTGCTGCATGTGTTTATGTGTGTGTTGTTGGGGGTGGAGTGGGGGTGTTGCATGTGTGTGTCACTCTCTTTTTCCTCCCCCTCTCCTGTGTGCCAGGTGCAGTACTCACCGTGGTCGTCGCCGCCGTCTTTGATGTTCTTGGCAGAAGAGGAGGTAAACCAACATTGGTAACACTGGAAGCGACAATGGCTACAGTGTCTAGGGAAAGGGCCCCTGCCTTCACAGGGGAGGAGTTGGACAACCTGGTGGCTGGGGTCCTCCCCCAGTAAACACTACTCTACGGTCCTCCAGACAAACAGGTGAATACACTGTGAGCATGATGGATGGGACATGAATGTATGGAGTGGGGTGGATGGAAGATACAGGGGGTGGGCTGTGGCTAGCATGTGAGGATGGTCAGTGTATGTGTTTCTGGGCCAGGGTGGGAAGTTGTGGCTAATGAGTAAGAAGAACCCGATGGGGTAGTAAAATCCATTCTTACTTCACTTTTCCTCTAGGTCAGCGCCCACCAGAAGAAGGGTATTTGGCGTGCCATCGCCAAGGAAGTGCGGACCCAAGGGGTCTACCATAGACGGAGCACCCACTGCCGCAAAAGATGAGGGGACCTGTGCCGCTGGAGCAAGAAGATGGCGGAGGCCCAGCTGGGGATGGCCTCCCAACGTGGAAGGGGTGACCGTCGCACCATGACCCCCCTGATGTACCGGAACCTGGCGGTGGCATAACTTGAGTTGGATGGGCACTTGAGGGCATCACAGCAACCACAAGGGTTGAGTACAGTCTCATTCAGCTAACTCTGCGCGCTGTATGAGGTGTCTGGGTGGGGGAAGTGGGCTGAGGGTTCCCCTAGGCCAGGGCAAACTTGCTAGGGTAGGTCCATTGTTAGGCAGGCCATGTGGCACTCCAACCCCAAAAGTGTTAGTGGCCATCTACACCTAGTCAGGCTCCTGTGGGTTCCAGGTGTGCATTAAATGGGCTTAGGCACTGCCCCCCATGGGCAGGTGATTTTCCCAAGAACAGTTAGTGCATGGCCTAGTGCATAGGGATGCTCCCTGTGTGTTGTGTCCGCCAACAGTGGTGTTGTTGCTGGCGTTGATCATGTGTCTCCTCTGTCTTTCCCCCCTTTTTGTTTTGTCACCCTGTCCTTGTGTGCATTAGCATCATCTGGCGGAGGAGCATTGGCACCGGAGCAGGAAAGATCTGCAACCCACATGGCCCAGGAGGGTGAATGTACGGAGTCTGAAGGCACCAGTGGGACAGAGGGCGAGGGGAGCTCCACGACAGGGACAGGAGGAGACACCAGCTACAGCGACTCCTCCTCTGAAGGGAGCTCCCTTGCGGTGGCGGGCAGCTCTGTGTCCACCGCAACAACAGGTACAGCCACCGCCCCCACTACCAGCACCGCTCTCCCAGCAGCCCCTCAGCGTGTTTACCGTGCCCGCTCACCCAGGAGGGTGGGCATCTCCTTCGCCCCAGGCACCTCAGGCCCTGCCCCAGTCAGCCCTGCTGCCCTCCATGAGGAGGCTATTGACCTCCTGATATCCCTCACTGTTGGGCATTCAACCAGTTTGAATGCCATCCAGGGTGTTGAGAGGCATTTGCAGCAAACAAAGGCATACCTGGAGGGCATTCATTCTGGAGTGGCATCCCATTAGAGAGCATTTCAGTCTCTGGCCTCAGCACTGATGGCATCCTTTGTCCCTGTGTCCAGCCTCCCCCTTCCAACTTCCACTACCCAGACCCAATCCCCTCTACCTTTGCCTATCCCCAGAACACCATCAGACCAGCATGCACACTCATCAACACACAAAAGTGGCTCAGGCAAACATAAGCACCACACATACAACAGGCACTCACACAAGCACCAGACCCTTGCAGACACACCAACATCCACTGCCTCCAATGTATCCCCCTCCACATCCTCCACCTCCCTCCCAGTCTCGTCTCCACTCACACCAGCATGCACTACATCCTCAGCCACTACCTTCATCACCATCACGCCCATCACCACACACCGCTCATGAGCAGTTACCACCCTCAATACCATGCACACGTCCCCTGTGTCCTCTCCCAGTGCTACCCTCTCCCAAACTACACAAATGCCGGCACACACGCACTCAACGGCCATCCACCTCACAACAGCCTCCAGCCCATGCACCCTCACCCACACTCAGCAGAAGTACACCTTCTACAACCTCTACCTCTTCCTCCACTCCCAAACCCCCTCCTTATTCGCATCCCAGTGTGTCTAAGAAACATTTCCTAGCTAACATTGACCTATTCCCTACACCTGCCCCCGTCCTTTTCCTAGGGCCAGGATGTCCGGATCCCAGCCCAGCACCTCAGCCACAAAATCCTTGAGCACTGTGATCACTGCAAGTCCAGTAACATCACAGGTGACACCCGTCAGGGCTGCCTGTGTGCCACCTAGTGAGGCCAAGGATCACCCTATTCCGCCACCTGCCAAGGTGGAGAAGGGGCCCACATGCTGTAGGTAAAAGCTGCACCAACCACCCAGCAAGGCCTCCTCCAAGACAAAAGAGGACAGTGCCAAGGTCCCAGCAGCGACTTCCAAGGTGGGGAAGGAACACAAGGCCCAAGGAAAGTCAGCTCAGAGCATGGAGCCTCCGGGTGAGGGACTCTTCTCACCCCTTCTGCAAGACAGAACAGAAACCTGTACGGCAGTGGCCACCGCCACCTGCACCGCCACCTGCACATCTCCTACGTCTGCTACAGTACCCAGCATCATCCCCAGTGGGCAGCCGTCCGAGGCTGCAGGAAATGTCCTGCTGTCTCCCTCCACAGGTGCTGACACCTGCACCACCTGCAGCATCTCCGCCGCAGACCTGCCGCAGCCACCACCAACTGCCCCGCGACGTGCCCAGCCAGTGCCACCACAGCCGACATCAGCATCATCCCCAGTGGGCAGCCATCTGAGGCTGCAGGAGAAGTCCTGGACCCTGCACACACTACATGAGGCACCACAACCAGCACTTGGCAGGCTAAGTTGCCGCAGAATGGAGTGTGTCTCTGCCTCCATAGAGTATCACGCTACCTGTTCCCAGAACATCACGTGGCTGAGACACCCAGGTGAGGGAATGGGAACTGCCACACACCAGGTGCAGCACTCTGGGCACAAAGCCCCCTCCAGAACCAGTGGAGAACAGCATCCACTCACCTCATCCTTGACAGGATGAAGCACTCTGGGCACAAAGCCCCCTCCTGATCCAGTGGAGAACAGAATCCACTAACCCAGTCCTTAGCAGGATGAAGCACTCTGGGCACAAAGCCCCCTCCAGAACCAGTGGAGAACAGCATCCACTCACCCCATCCTTGGCAGGATGAAGCACTCTGGGCACCAAGCCCCCTCCAGAACCAGTGGAGAACAGCATCTACTAGAGAGACTGTGGCCTTGCCCTCCCCAGGACCAGGCAGTGAGCAACCCACCCACTTGAGAGACTTGAGAGACTGTGGCTTGCACTCCCCAGGACCAGGCAGGAGGCAGCCCACCCACTTGAGAGACTTGAGAGACTGTGGCTTTGCACTCCCCAGGACCAGGCAGTGGGCAACCCACCCACTTGAGAGACTTGAGAGACTGTGGCTTTGCACTCCCCAGGACCAGGCAGTGGGCAACCCACCCACTTGGGAGACTTGAGAGACTGTGGCTTTGCACTCCCCAGGAACAGGCAGTGGGCATGGAGCTCCCTCGTGGAGCAGTGGCGTCATCCCATCATCCGGTTGAGGTGCCCCCCTCCCCTTACCCCTGAGGTGCCTGTTTATTTCGACCTGATGCCCCAGCAGTGTTCCCACCGTTTTGAGGCAGGTGTCATGTGTGGGCTTCGCCCATGCTTTTTGGGACCACTGATCCACAGACATTGAATGGAACAGTATCCGGACTTGTGTACTTACTGTAAATATTTGTATATACTGATCTTTTAAAAGTTATGTTGGCCTATCTGGATTTTCGATGATTACACTTGTTACAACCATTTCATTTGGTCCTTGCGTTCCTTCAGGGGGTTATGGGAAGTAAATATAATGTTGCTGCATGTGTTTATGTGTGTGTTGTTGGGGGTGGAGTGGGGGTGTTGCATGTGTGTGTCACTCTCTTTTTCCTCCCCCTCTCCTGTGTGCCAGGTGCAGTACTCACTGTGGTCGTCGCCGCCATCTTTGATGTTCCTGGCAGAAGAGGAGGTAAACCAACATTGGTAACACCTGTAACTCGGGCTCCATGGCATCCTGGTTCCTCGTTGGGTATTGAAAGGTAAGTGATTTCCCTTCTGTGTACTGTTTCCGCCGTGCTTTTGATGGTGTTGGTACCATCCCAGAAAAGCTGGCAGATTGGTGCCTTGTAATTGTGTGGGCGGTACATTGTCTTCCACCTGTCTGTTGGCGGTTACCGCCACGGTGTTTGTTGCTACCGCCGTGGCGGACAGAATGTGAAAGTGGCTGTCTGTGTTGGCGGTTTCCGCCATGGTCGTGATTCCATTTTTTATGCTGCCGGCCTGTTGGCGGAATTACTGCCGCTTTATCACCGACCGTCAGGGTTGTAATGAGGGCCTTAGTGTTTTGATGAGCCGATTTTCATCTGTTGAAAACAGAAACCAAACACAACTTTTTGACCGGATGAAAATAATATCTGTCATTATTTTTAACAAATAATTCAATAATGTAGTAAATATATACTACAAAACTGCATACATGAGTTTCGCTTTATTATGTAAAGAGGCATTATCATACTTGTGGGCCCCTTTTAAAATAAAGTCTTAAATAGTTAATTTTATACTTGACTGCATATTACCTCCGTCTTGGCAAGGCTAAAAAAAGAGACACCCCAGAACACTGAGGAACTATTGGTGAAACTAACAATGCCTGGAAAAATACCTAGATAAGTGTATACTATTCTGCAGATTGTAAAAGAGTGCAAACACCTGGTGAAGAGTCATTGCACAAGGTCTGCAATCCCATTAAGCTATTTGTACAATTTGACATGCTTCAGAATTGTATGTTCCTCAACTTAAATGCAGCTGTACAGCAGTCAATAATGAGGAGCATTTTCACTCTCATTCAGTGATCAGTGAAAGTGAAGCAGCCACAGTCTCTCTCCTTTCCGCACACCTGACTTATATACATCTTTAAGTGGTGTAAAAAAGTGGATTACTAGTTGAGAGGGGTGAGGGCCCCACTCAAATAATAAACAATGCTTGTCAGAGTAAACCATAATAGTCACTGAATTAATCTGCACTTAACCCTCTGGTAGCCTGGCAGAAGGCAATCAGCCTTAACTTAGGGTCAATGTGAAAAGTATTTATGAAACACTCAAACAGCAATTAACATGAAACACAACACAAGAACAATCCCAAACCAGTTTAGAAAAATAGAATAATTTGTATTAAATAAAAGGCCACAACAATTACAAAATTGCAATCAGTAGAACTGGAGTTATTACATTTTAAAGTTTCTGATGGAAATAACACCAAAAAAACCAAACCATTGATTGTGGTTATCTGTTTGCACTGGACTGGGCTAAAGTCACAAGCTCAAACCACCAGGAGGGAACAAAGGTCAGACACAGGGACAAGGCTGGTCCTGCTGAAGATTTTACCTTCTCTGTGTCTAAGTCCATGCAGTGAGCTGCAGTGGAGCTTTTCATTGGCGGTTGACACAAGGAGTTGGTCAGGGGTTGCAGATGGTAGCTGTTCGATGTGAAGAGTCGGCTTTTGTCTGGAGCTTCATATTTGAGGTCAACTCAGACTGTCACCTTTGGAGCTGGATCTGGAAGAGGATGTGAAGAGCAGGACATTGCTGGAGTTTCATGTTGGTAGGAGTCATTGATGGGCTTTGGGGGATGGGAGGAGTCAATTTGTGGTGGTGAACAGCACAAAACCCTCAGTATCTTCTCCTGGAACTCCAGACTTGCAAATTTGAGGAAGGTGGAGTATGCTCTCATGCTAGTCAAAGTTCCAGAACCTAGGTCCACCACTTGGGTATCAGGACTCACTCCTGCAGAGGCCAGCAGCAGGGCTCAGATAGATCCACAAAGGTCTGATTGGTGCAGGTAAGCTGGGCATTTGCAGGGAGGTCTCTGGAAGGTTGCTGTGTCCCTGTATCTCAAACAAAAGGTCAGCTAGCTGATCCTTAGAGTCACTTTTGGGGAGCCTGAGTTCAAGGTAAGCAGGTCCCATCTTCCTTCTTCAGACAGCAGGGAATTCCTTCTGAATTTTCCACAGGTCTAAGCGTGTTCTGATAAAAGGTTGTGGAGATGCCATATTTATACATGGTGCCTGCTTTTGTGTGGGGGAATTTCCTGACCTACCCCTAAAACGGGTTCTGGTCTGTTCTTCCCCTTCCCCTGGGTTTGGTTCCAGACTGTCTAAGGTGACAAAGGCAAGGGCTGGCTTGGGGATGTATTACATAAAATGCCCACGGTTTCAATGGGCGTTTGCCCCCTTTTTGCTCACCCGGTGCACTTTGGTATTACAGAAAGTCACACATACTTGTGTGACCCCTTCTGTAATACAGATAGTACTGGCACACAAACAGCGCTATCATCAGAGGGATTTCCCTCATTTGCATGAGGTTGTGTCCCCCTGCAAATGAGGGAATCACTTTGCCTCTGCGCTCGTGCTGTAATACCCACTTGGGTGCAGAGTCAAACGTGGCATTAGAAGACGCACTGAAAGTGTGCCACAGAAAGGTGGCACACTTACAGTGCCTCTTCTTAAAGCAGCACTCTGGAGGGACAAAAGGCTTCCCATTGCCTTCTCAGTCATTCCCTTGCAGGTGGGTTCAATACTCAATGCACCCGCCTGCAAGGGGCTCTCCAATTCCCCTTAGAAGTGCAGGCAGTTTGCTGCCTGCACAGAGAAACATAGAACAGCTTTTAACAGCTGCTCCGTACTTCTCTTAAATGTGCTGCCCCGAGGGTAGCGCAGGTTTGCAGCTAACCTTGGAGAAGCACATTCAATATAATACGGTGCACTCTCCTTGTTTACGCCAGACGCACATTTTGAAAGATGCACCTGGTGCAAATAAGGAGAGTGTGCCGTTTTCTGTTATACGGCCCTGGTGTCATGGGTGACAAAGGCAAGGGTTTGCCTGGTGTCAGGTGTCTTTGTTTGTGCTGCAGGCAGGGCCTTTGAAGTGTAACCAGGGCAGGGGACACCACCTCCTCAGCCATCCCACCAGGAAGACCCTTCCTCTCACACCTATGCCTGTTTTACCCTCATGTGTTGAAGGAATAGGCAAAACCCCACAGGTGGGCCAGTTACAGTCATGTCACCCTGGACATTGTCAGAAAGGCACATTTTTTCCAGGTGGCCAAATGCCTACTTCCTGAAAGTTGCATTTTTAGAATATTAGAGAAGATTTAAAATTACAGTTCCTATGAGTATGAGAAGATTTTCTCTATCTGTTCCGAACCTTGAGTTTTCACTTATTATGTGTAATAAAGTACTCCAGTGTTAGGCTAGGAAAGAGATAGCCTTACACCAGTGAAAAATGATTTTTGGAGTTAGTACTGCTCCTGTCATTCCAACCTCTGAACATGTGAAGAATGGAATAGGTTTACTGCTACCATGATACCCCTGATTCCATTTCTGCAACTGTTATTATCCCAAAAGCAAATTATTTTACTTCAACTATGTATTGAGTGGAGTTGTGCGGGAGAGCAATAACCTGTCTTTCACATTTAGCCAGGAGCATTGAACTAATGTCACTTAGGTCACCCGTGGGTGGGAAGGCAAACTTTGTAGAGCTGCACCAGAGCCCGAGTTTACGCAACAAAGGATAGAACCAAAATCTTGTTTTGCAAGCAATATAGATCATTTTTTTTTACATATATTCTAAACGCACAAAACATAAAGTCAAATACATAACATAGTACATACAAGCATGGGATTATGAAGGGTTTCTGTTATGAGGGGCAAAGTGTTTTCACACGACAAGACCCAGTAAATTATTCTCTCCAAGGATGGAGTTAAAGTTCTCGACTTTGCTCTAGAATCCAATTGCATGTAAGGGGCAAGTTTATATGTCAGAATATCATACACACACATATCGTTTGACATAAAAATAGTATCCTGAATATTTTTTTTTAAAACGACTTCCATTGCGAATAGATATTCTTTTCCAGCAGTACTATGTATTTGTGAACAATATTTAAAACACAATATTCAAGACATACTATATTCTGTCAATGCTATTGTAGTACCATCACATGGGACAGTAGCCACCATATGGCAAACATGACGTTACTCATTTGGTGGCCCAGCAGGTCCTCGTGCTTTGTTAGTAAACAACAAAAGGAATCATATGGACACTTCCAGTTGACACACTGATGTCAATCACGCTTCCGGAGAAAGTTACCCAGACAGTCAAGGCAATTCATAGGGTAGCAGACATTATAACGCAGTAGAAGGGAAATTGTGACTACAGTTGCTCATTCTGGAACATTTTAGTTCATATTAAAATGATGTTTCTTATGCTGAACCTCAAAGCCTCTGATGTCAGAACCGCTGTTATGGATATCTGCTGCTGTAAAATAGTACATCACTGAAGAGGATGCAAACTGTCTAACCAGGGATTTACAATGCTGTGCAGTGGTACAGTCACTGCCACCTCAGTTTGAAGTACTGGTGTTCCAAACCATTACCCACGATGCATTACAGACATGCTAAATATATATCTAATCTGGTCCTTATCTTACAAAAGCCTCACCCTCCATGAGCAAGTTCATGAATGAAAAACAACATTGCCTACAACTAATTTTCAAAGAAATCCAAAAGTAGTGTCAATAAATAGGAATTTCAACTTGGTGACTGAAGCATTATTGCTATTTGGAGATCATTAACATCTGTAGGACCTTGGAACCCCAGTGATGTCACCCAACTTGTACTCATAATGAAGTGATTACTCGTGTTTAAGTCAGCAAATTTAACAGTCATATGTTACTGAGTTTTAGTTTATATTACAGATTTGAAAAATTGCAACATTTTACTTTACCACACTGCAAGAAAATGCAAAACTGAATTAAAATATTTTCAAATGTGGCCGTTCTACTGTACAGATTTCCACTGGTGAATGTATAAGGAGGCAACTTGTCAAGCTCAGGCCCCTATATCTGAGACATGCACACGGTTCCTGAAAGAAGCTGTTATTTAAGCAACCGGGTGGTCATGCACAGCTGGTTGGTGAGGGAGGCTGCCATTTATTGTGGACTGCAGAATGGGGGCACTGCGCTGCCTGTGAGAGTAAAACATGCTATTTTTATATTAAATTGATTATTTATTAAGCAAGTATAATTTGTGTTGCATTATATTGCCATATATCCTAAAGTATTCTGTGCTTTTTTATTACTCCTTTGCCAGGGAAACACCTATTGTATGATTTTTTATATTTCATTTCTTGTTTTAACACGTTTGTTGTTTGCATTTCATCCTGTATGAAAAACAACAGTGACATTTTCCTTCCACACATCTATCTTCTATTTCTCATGGACGCTATTGTTAATCGCAAAAACACTCAGGGCTTGATTTAGTTCTCAGTGGAGGGGTTACTCCATCACAACAGTGATGCATATCCCATCCTCTGAAATCTAAATACCATTGTTTTCTATGGTATTTAGAGTTCTGCAAACGGGATATCTGTCACCAATGTCAGCCCTCCGTCGAGATCTAAATCAGGCCCTCAAACATAAAGACCAAAATGGGTTCATGCCTAGTCATTCAACAACAAAAAATCTATGTGTTCTGTGATGGGTGTGCTCCCTTAGAACTTCCACATGTTGTATCAAAAGTAGAATTTTTATCAGTTAAAATTGGTTTATTCACAGACTAATTAAGGTGCTGTGCATATGAAGTAGTACTGCGCAGGTTGCAGCACCCCAGGCCAAAGATTCCTGTAGAAATAGATTTGACAATTCATGGTGACAGAGTGTTGGAAGTGTGGTAGCCCTACATGTCAGGAGTGAATGCACTGAATCAGCATTTGTGACAAGTATACCACTCCTTGAGAACCCTTGAACAGGGACACTGGTGAATTGGTACCTAGGGGACAGAAAAGGAGGTGTTACTGATGGGGAGCCTCTGTGCTAGGAGGGCACTGAAATGGAAGCAGAGGTGATGGTAGCAAGTCGAAGCCAGGAGACGGACCGGTAAGTGCTCCCAGGTTGGAACCAGTGGGGCTACCCTCACTCTTTGGGTCACATAGAAATTAGCACAGGTCTTCTTGTCTTAATGCCCCTTATGGATGGCTTTATGAGAAACATATTGGTTTGTATTCACCCTAAAAGACTGCACAATAAAACACAGCAATATGTCGAGCGTACAGTGAGTCAACAGCTTCAATAGCGAGAAGGCCAGAAAAGGAAGAGTGGTGCGCTGGAGACATGATATGAGGGCATGCTTTCTAACTAGGCCCGGTCAGATCCATGGAATTCCACTGAGTTTCAAAAAAACTCGATGAGATTCCGTGGAAGTCTGCAAATAGGCAGAAGAATGCTACTCTGCCAGTTCGTGCTGCTTTTTCAGGCCAGTAGAGAATTCTGCACTGAAAAATCAGCACAAACAGGGCCAGGCTCGCTGCATGGGAGCAGCCATTTTGTTTTATCTCTTTTCTGATTCTGGCATGGTGCTGAGGCTGCTTTTTTAATCTACTTTAATCCCTTCCAAACCTTCCCTTATCCCTCTCACCCACCCCATTTACCTTTGTTTTCAACAGTATGTGTCTTTCTCTGTCTGTATTTTATAATTTTGTATTTTTGTACTTTTTTTCTGTGACTTTTTGTACTTTTGTTTTGTTTTCCCTTTCTTTCTTGTGTTCTACTTCCTTTAGTTTTTCCTTTTTTTCTGCTTTGCTGTTTTCTTTTCATGTTAAGGTGCCTTTTCTGCCCCACCATATTTAAAAAGTGGTGCAGTGCTTGCATTGTGCCACTTTGGAAACCCTTTTGCCACATTATGACTGTGCTAGGCATAATTTATGCAAGGGGGATGTTCTGGTGCTGGGAGGCCAGAACATTTTTTGCAGTTAAATTTACAATATTTCACTGCACCATTTTATGCATAATTTTAAAAGCTTAGTCAGAGCAGGTGTTAAAATGACACCCATTATGTTCAATGGGCCTCCCTCTGCTAATTTTTGATGCTATTGTAGCAAAGCGCCAACAATGTTGACACTGTTAACCACTTCTGTGCCACGGACGTAATGGTTACGTCCTGCGGCACACTGCTCATGTGCCGAGGATGTAACCATTATGTCCTGGGCACTGAGCTCAGAGGGAGAGCTAACGCTCCCTCTGTGAGCTTCCCTCCCACCCCCCCCAAGGCAGGGATGGAAGGGGAAGCCCTTCCCCTTCCACCCCGACCCCCCTGAGCCCCCCAGTGACGTCTGATGACGTCATCGCGCAAATGGGCGCTGACCTCATCAGAGGCCACTTCCCCATTGTGCTGGAAGCTCAGCTTTCAGCGCGATCGGAAGAGAAATGCAAAGCATTTCTCTTCCAATCATGTGATGGGGCCCTGAGAGGCTTCAATGAGAAGGAAAGGAATTTCCTTCCCTTTGATGTCTCTCAGAGCATTTCAAAAGCCGGATCGTAAAGCGAGCCGGCTTTTGAAATGCCCACTAGACACCAGGGATTTCTTTATGTTTGGAAACTGGAATGAGGGGAGCAACCCCTTGGGCAAGAGTCGCTCCCCCGGGGGGGCAATATTTTTCAAAGCCTTTTCCGCCCCCAGGGGGGGGCAGAATACACTAGGCGCCAGGGATCTTTTTTTTTGTTGGGTTGTTTTGGTGTTTTTTTTGTTTTGCTTTTTAGTTGGGGAGCGACCCCTTAGGCAAGGGTCACTCCCTAGGGGGCAAATTATATTTAGGCCATTTGTGCCCTCCCTGGGGGCAGATCGGCCTATTGTTATTAGGCTGATCTGCCCCCAGGGGGGGCAGAAACCTCTAGGCGCCAAAGCAAATTCTTTTTGTGTGTTTTTTTTTTGTTTGTTTAGAGATGGGGATCGAACCCTTAGGCAAGGGTCACTCCCCTGGGGGGCAAATTGAATTTAGATCACTTCTGCCCCCCTTGGGGGGAGGGGAGGCAAATTTATTTTAGGCCATTTCTGCCCCCCCCCCCCGGGGGCAGATCGGCCTATTGTGATACGGGGGGCAGAAAGCCTCTAGGCGCCAGGGATAAATTCTTTTTGTTTTGTTTTTTAGAGGTGGGGAGTGACCCCTTAGCCAAGGGTCGGTCCCCTGGGGGGCACATTGTATTTAGACTATTTATGCCCTCCTTGGGGGCATATCGACCGATTTTTGTTAGGCCAATCTGCCCACAAGGGGGGCAGAAACCACCAGGCACCGGGGATCTTTTTTTTTGCACCAATGTCATGCAAGGGGAGTGACCCCTTAGGCAAAGGTCGCTCACCGGGAGGGGAGGGGGGCAAATTCATTTTAGGACTTTTCTGCCCCCCCGGGGGCAGATCAGCCTATTGTTATTAGGCTGATCTGCCCCCAGGTGTGGCAGAAACCCCTAGGCGCCAGGGATAAAAAAAAATGGTTGTTTTATTTTTTAGAGGTGGGGAGCGACCCCTTAGTCAAGGGTCGCTCCCCTGGGGGACAAATTATATTTAGACCATCAACCGATTTTTGTTAGGCCAATCTACCCCTAAGGGGGGACAGAAACCACTTAGGCACCAGGTATTGGTGTGTGTGAAAGCGTGTGTTTTCTTTAGGGGGCAGCCCCTTGGGTAAGGGTCGCTCCCAATGGGGGCACATTTCTGTTGGGCATATCTGCCCCCCTTGGGGGCAGATGGGCCTATTTTTGGAAGGCCCACCTGCCCCCAAGGGGGCAGAAAGCCTACCAGAGGCCAGGGAAGTTCTTTTTTCAAAAATAAGAGTGTGGGGGTATGGCCATACCCCGACCCCAAATAAATGGGGCCAAAGTTGTTCTGCCCACCAGTGGGCAGATGGGGCAATTACCCCTGATCCACACTGCGGGGGCAGAAAGTCTACTAGATGCCAGGGAATAAAAAACAACTAAAAATATTGGGGTGGTGGCTACCAACCAGTATGGGCCTGGTTATGCTCCCACCCCAACTGAAGGGGGTAACAGTCTTTCAGCTCTCCTCCGTACTCCAACACATCTTATCCCACAGCCAGCAAGAAGACATTTGATTATTTTGGGTTTTAGTTTTACATTTGGGCCATGAGAGCTTGGCTAACTCCAAAAATCTTCCCACTTGGAATGGTGAGGGCTGCACTTTATGGACTTTGGGCCGCTGCCATGTAGAAAAATCCACAGGACCTAGACACATCTGAAAACTAAACATCTGGGTGATTCCAGGGTGGTGTGTTTCACATGCACCCGCACCATTTTTGTACCCACAATCCCCTGCAAACCTCCAACTATGCTGGAAATCACACATTTTTCCCACGTTTTGGTGATGGAACCTTCCGGAATCTGCAGGATCCACAAAATTCCTACCACCCAGCATTCTCTCATCTATACCAATACAAATTCTGCTGCACTTGTCAGCCTAAAAAAGTTTTTTTGCAAACTGCCCTTTTGGACCTCCTTTGGTTCCCCATCACTATCGACATATTTTTGGCTCTTTCCTTTCACAAGCACTTGGCCCACCTACACAAATGAGGTATGATTTTTACCGGGAGTCTGAGTGGAACATTGGGAGGTATGAAATTCGTCCCAGGGCGGTGATCCCACACACAAATGTGGGAAAAGTGTGATTTTTTTAGCTACATTTGAGGTTTGCTGAGGATTCTGGGTAAGAAAACATTGGGGGATCCACGCAAGTCACACCTCACTGGACTCCCTCGGGTATCTAGTTTTCAGAAATGTCTGGGTTTGCTAGGTTTTCCTAGAAGGCTGCTGAGCCCAGGACCAAAAACGCAGGTGCCCCCGCAAAAACAGGTAGTTTTGAATTTGATAATTTTGATGTGTGTAGATAGTGTTTTGGGGCATTTCCTTTCGTGGGCAGTAGGCCCACCCACAAAAGTGAGGTACCATTTTTATCAGGAGACTTGGGGGAGAGCTGGGTAGAAGGAAATTAGTGGCTCCTCTCTGATTCCAGAACTTTCTGTCACCGAAATGAGATGAAAATGTGTTTTGTTTGGCCAAATTTTGAGGTTTGCAAAGGATTCTGGGTAACAGAACCTGGTCAGTGCCCCACAACTCACCCCATCTTGGATTCCCCTAGGTGTCTAGTTTTCAAAACTGCGCAGGTTTGCTAGGTTTCCCTAGGTGCCGGCTGAGCTAGAGGCCAAAATCCACAGCTAGGTGCTTTTCAAAAGACAGCTCTGTTTTTTTGGTGAAAATGTGATGTGTCCACTTTTTGTTTTGGGGCTTTTCCTGTCGCGGGCGCTAGGCCTACCGCCACAAGTGAGATACCAGTTTTATCGGGATACTTGGGGGAAGGCTGGGTGGAAGGAAATTTGTGGCTCCTCTCTGATTCCAAAACTTTCTGTCACCGAAATGAGAGGAAAAAGTGTTTTTTGGGCAAATGTTGAGGTTTGCAAAGGATTCTGGGTAACAGAACCTGGTCAGAGCCCCACCTTGGATTCCCCTAGGTGTCTAGTTTTCAAAACTGTGCAGGTTTGCTGGGTTTCCCTAGGTGTCGGCTGAGCTAGAGGCCAAAATCCACAGCTAGGCCCTTTGCAAAAAACAGCTCTGTTTTCTGTATAAAAATGTGATGTGTCCACTTTGTGTTTTGAGGCTTCTCCTGTCGCGGGCGCTAGGCCTACCCCCACAAGTGAGGTACCATTTTTATCGGGATACATGTGGGAACACTGGGTGGAAGGAAATTTGTGACTCCTCTCTTAGTCCAGAACTTTCTGTCATCGAAATGAGAGGAAAAAGTTTTTTTGGCCAAATTGTGAGGTTTGCAAAGGATTCTGGGTAACAGAACCTGGTCAGAGCCCCACAAGTCACCCCATCTTGGATTCCCCTAGGTGTCTAGTTTTCAAAAATGCATAGGTTTGCTAGGTTTCCCCAGGTGCCAGCTGAGCTAGAGGCCAAAATCCACAGCTAGGCGCTTTGCAAAAAACAGCTCTGTTTTCTTTGTGAAAATGTGATGTGTCCACGTTGTGTTTTGGGGACTTTTCTGTCGCTGGCGCTAGGCCTACCCACACAAGTGAGGTACCATTTTTATCGGGAGACTTGGTGGAACACTGGGTGGAAAGACATTTGTGGCTCCTCTCTGATTCCAGAACTTTCTGTCACCGAAATGAGAGGAAAAAGTGTTTTTTTGGCCACATTTTTAGGTTTGCAAAGGATTCTGGGTAACAGAGCCCCACAAGTCACCCCATCTTAGAATCCCCTAGGTGTCTAGTTTTCAAAACTGCACAGGTTTGCTACGTTTCCCTAGGTGCCGGCTGAGCTAGAGGCAAAAAATCCACAGCTAGGCACTTTGCAAAAAACTACTCTGTTTTCTTTGTGAAAATGTGATGTGTCCACGTTGTGTTTTGGGGACTTTTCTGTCGCTGGCGCTAGGCCTACCCCCACAAGTGAGGTACCATTGTTATTGGGAGACTTAGGGGAACGCTGGGTGGAAGGAAATTTGTGGCTCCTCTCTGATTACAGAATTTTCTGTCACCAAAATGAGAGGTAAAAGTGTTTTTGGGCCAAATTTTGAGGTTTGCAAAGGGTTTTGGGTAACAGAGCCCCACAAGTCACCCCATCTTGGATCCCCCTAGGTGTCTAGTTTTCAAAACTGCGCAGGTTTGCTAGGTTTCCCTAGGTGCCGGCTGAGCTAGAGGCCAAAATCCACAGCTAGCCACTTTGCAAAAAACAGCTCTGTTTTCTTTCTGAAAATGTGATGTGTCCATGTTGTGTTTTGGGGCAGTTCCTGTTGTGGCCGCTAGGCCTACCCTCGCAAGTGAGGTACCATTTTTATCGGCAGACATGGGGGAACACAGAATAGCAAAACAAGTGTTATTGCCCCTTGTCTTTCTCTACATTTTTTCCATCAAATGGAAGACAGTGTGTAAAAAAGACTATTTGAGAAATGCCCTGTAATTCACATGCTAGTATGGGCACCCCGGAATTCAGAGATGTGCAAATAACCACTGCTTCTCAACACCTTGTCTTGTGGCCATTTTGGAAATACAAAGGTTTTCTTGATACCTATTTTTCATTTTTTATATTTCAGCAAATGAATTGCTGTATACCCAGTATAGAATGAAAACCCATTGCAAGGTGCAGCTCATTTATTGGCTCTGGGTACCTAGGGTTCTTGATGAACCTACAAGCCCTATATATCCCCGCAACCAGAAGTGTCCAGCTGACGAAAGGTATATTGCTTTCAATAATCTGACATCGCAGGAAAAAGTTACAGAGTAAAACGTGGAGAAAAATTGCAGGTTTTTTCACCTCAATTTCAATATTCTTTTATTTCAGCTGTTATTTTCTGTAGGAAACACTTGTAGGATCTACACAAATGACCCCTTGCTGAATTCAGAATTGTGTCTACTTTTTAGAAATGGTTATTGTTCTGGGACCCAGCATTGGTTTCTCACCCATTTCTGTCACTAACTGGAAGGAGGCTGAAAGCACAAAAAAATAGTAAAAATGGGGTATGTCCCAGTAAAATGTCAAAATTGTGTTAAAAAAAATGGGTTTTCTAATTCAAGTCTGCCTGTTTCTGAAAGCTGGGAAGATGGTGATTTTACCACCACAAACCCTTTGTTGATGCCATTTTCAGGGAAAAACCAATACGAAATTTCAGCAGAATATTTGCTAATATTTTGGTCTCCTTCAGGGGAACCCACAAAGTCTGGGTACCTCTAGAATTCCTATGACGCTGGAAAATAAGGACTCAAATTTGGCTTGGGTAGGTTATGTGAACAAAAAGTCATGAGGGCTTAAGCGCAAACTGCCCCAAATAGCCAAAAAAAGGCTCGGCACAGGAGGGCAAAAGGCCTGGCAGCGAAGGGTTTAAGCTAATGACCGCCATGGTGTTCTGCATTGTAAATATGGCACAACCATGGTGTCGTTAGGTGCCGGTAGGGGTAGTGATGTGTAGTATCTATGCATTGAAAAAGGAGACTGAGTTGGTCTATCAAGGGGGTATGAGAAGCAAATATCATTCACTGCAATGTGTTAGTAGTTCAAAATGTGGTTTATGAAATTAGGGTTTAGATTTAGAAAATTAGTAATAATTCAACTCATTACCAGTATTATCACCTATCTGATGTAGAAAAGTACAATGCTACTACATTTACCTGTCAAAATATGTTTTGAGAGATTAACTGTATCACTAATCTATTTTTTTATCTTCTTTATTTCTTACATCAGCACCCAATGGCAAGAGGGCATCACAGGTTGGTGAGCCGACTGCCACCAACACTGCCACAGCTGGTGCAACCTACACCATCACCAGAACCACCAGCGCTACAGCCAGTAGTTCTGCAGGCCCATTAAGTCCCTAACTTTTACCTCACCCCACTTTTAGAATAATTTTGCCTTGTTTACTTTCTACATTGTCTCCTTTTTTCAACTCCTGTAGCTAATGTTTGTTAATAAATTATTGTTGTCCCTGCATTATTTTTTCTATATTTCATGTTTCTATAGCTGACTTCCTCCTGTCAGTACTCTGTGGCCTTCTTCTGCTCTGTTTGTAAGATGTCCCTCTCACCTTATATATCTTGTGGTACTGTAAGAGTAAGAGAACATATTTTTTGTACGTTAAAGATTGTAGCTCCAAGTAAGCTATTATTCCCAGTACATGTTTGAGGAGAAGGCTTTCTTGCTCATGCTCAGTCAATGAGAGTCTCGCCATGGCTATTGACAGCCCACTGTTGGGTTATAAATTAATTTGTACATTATTCCAGCAGTTTCCATGCGGTGCAGCATGATAGGAAACTAGGAAAACACATTGCATTTACCAACCAAGACCACGTGTCCTTCATTGACCCTTCCACCCTTTCATTGGTCTTCAATGACTTAGAGTCATAATAGCTCTGCACCTCCATTACAAAACGTTTTTGGTTGGCTTGCCTAGCTGGCATTTCTAACATTGTCAACCAACAAACCTCTGAAAGTGATAGTTTCAAAAAAAGATACTGCTAACCGTACTGTAGTGAAGTACTGTGGTTGCACTTTGTACAAAAATAGTGACAATTACTTAGGAGGTGAATCTGTAATCTTAAATGTGATTTTTTTTATTTAGGATCACAGGCCACCAGTGCCGGGCTGGCAGCATCAGCAGCACCAGTGCATCCCGGAGTTGGCTGTTGGAGTGACATGGACAGTTGATGGTCATTCACATTGCTTGCTTATTGACAAATTAAGTAAACTGTATTTGTGATGCGAGGCAGACATCCCATCCAGGGATGTCATCATTAATCACTTCCCTGCCCATGCCATTTTGCCACCTGTGACCTGACTGCAGCATTGTTCAATTTGGCACTTCAGTGTTGGCTGTTCAATGTGCATCTGCTTCAGTTAGTGTGGCATTACAAAGTTTTCAATGCATTACAAACTGAAAACAAGGTGTGTCTCCCAGTGCCCACTCAGTAACCTTTTACTACTACTTCACTCCATTATTCTTTCTTAAGTCTTGTCTCTTTCATCATTCATCAACTACAGTGACTGACTAAGCCAAAGCTTACCACATGGTGATTACTGGCACCCCATTTTCTTAAACAAAACCTCTATGTAGCCTAATCCAGAGTAACTTTCCTTAATGACAAGACAGGGTATTTGTTGAAAACAATTTATGGTGGAGGGCGAGGCTGTTGAGTAAAGTGGGACTAAGTGCCTGATATACAGTTTGGCAGATGGGATACTCCATGATGAAAGTGCCAAATAAAATATATATCCTGCTCCTTTATCTATCCTGCAGTGCATTGTTTTTTCTACTGTCTCTTACTGCAAACAGGATATCTCCATTTTATATGTGATGTGTGTGACGTAGTATTACTATTACTCATCTACCTCTTTGATATCAGAGTAGAAGTGAAAGGTAGTTGGAGAAGAGCAGGGTCATTGGAATTAAAGTAAGATAATAAATTGTCCATTATAGCTGTCCAAACTGCAGACTACAGAGAGTAGCAAAGTAGCACCCGATGCTCGCATGCCTCCATTAATGTTGCACAACAAGAATACCAGTAATTATGCTGCATTGTGACTTAATCATGAATGAAAGACAATTTATTTTTCTACACAAAGGCCCTCATTATGACATTGGCGGTAAGTCACGCTTACCGCCATGCTGACTGCCGCCAACATACCGCTACCGCAGCAGTATACCAATACCCATAGTATGACCCACACATAGCAATCTGTCACTATGCAGACACACACACAAGTCCGCCAGACTAAGGGTCAGTGATAAACTGGCCTTACCAAAACCCACACCATTACTCCAAAAGAACTACGCCCACAACATTATGACCCACAAATCACCGCGGCGGACATTCAACCGCAGTAAACCATTGGCGGTACATACCGCCACGCTCAAAATACACACACACATACAAAACAACACCACATTGGACAATTCAAACTACACACACCTGACACACATACACACACCACAGCCACACCAATATAAAACACACACCCACATTACCCACATCCCTTACGACTAACAAAAAATTGCAACTAGAGAGAGATACAGCAAGAACACCCACACAACCAGAGCCACAGAAAACCATCACCCACACACCATCCACGCACCTCACAGCACACACCCCAACATATGACCCCACTCACCCTCAAACACACCATTCACACTCCACCCATAGCACCACAAAGACACCCCAGGTTTTCAGAGGAGGAGCTAAGGGTCATGGTGGAGGAAATCATCAGGGTAGAGCCACAGCTATTCAGAGCACAGGTGCAGCAGACATCCATCGCTAGGAAGATGAAGCTATGGCGGAGAATCGTGGACAGGGTCAGTGCCTTGGGACAGCACCCAAGAACAAGGGATGACATCGGGAAGAGGTGGAACGACCTACGGGGGAATGTGCATTCTGTGGTAGCAAGACACCAAATAGCAGTACAGAGGACTGGAGGTGGACCCCCATCTCCTCCCCCACAACTAACAACATGGGAGGAGCAAGCCTTGGCAATAATGCATCCTGAGGGTCTGGCAGGAGTAGCAGGAGGACTGGACTCTGCTGAGGCAAATCTTTACTACTTTCACCTCCCAACCTGCATGCCATTACATACCCCTACCCTCACCTTCACCCCCATCACCCCACAACCTCACATACACCCCACCATCACAACCCCCCTATCCCAGTACCCAGCACTGCATGCAAGACCAATGCATGGACACCACTCACAGCCCTGCATGGACACCCATCACCACAGCATGCACACTAGTGAGAATCACCTAGCCCACAAAATAACTACTCACACAAGGCAAAGCTGACAGGGCACACACAATCATAGAGGCCAACACACCCATGCACAAGATGTCACACGCAGAAACAATAACACTGCATTTACATCCCCACAGGTCCCCCAGGCAACGTCACCGGAGAGAAGGTGACAGCAACATCCAGTCTCCCCCCAGAAGAGGCCCACTGTGATGACAGCAGCTCTGCTCTCCTGGATCAGGATGACCAACCTGGCCCATCAGGTGCCTCCGGACAGTCTGTTACCCCAGGCACAGTCCCATACCACCACAGAGCCTCCCCCTCAGGAAATACCACCACAGCACCCACCCAGTGGGCCCATACCTCTGTCCCCAGGCCACGTCAAACAGCAGTGTGTTCACCACTACAGGGACCCCAGGACACCCTACTAACACAGGACGATCAGGGACCTGGGGTCAGTGGCAGTGGTCATGCGGTTCATTGGACAGAGGCACAGGACAACAGGGAAACTGGGAGGACTGCGGTACAACAGTGGGAGGACAGGCCTAGGGAACCGACTCTCCACGAGTTACTCACCAACATCCTGGTGGCATACCACCATTCCCATGAGATCATGAGACAGATACTGGCCAAGTTTCAGGAGACCAAGTGGCTGCAGGAGGGACAATACCTAGGGATCAGGGAGTACCTGAGGGACATCCACACCACCCTGGCCACCATTGCAGGGGTGCTGGCAGACATAGGCAACACCATGAGGGAGGCAGTGGCACAGCAACGGGCCCCTTACACTAGCCAAACCCGATGAACAGCCCTCCACCTCCGCTGACGCTAGTGGACAGGAGGCCCCGCCACAGGAACAACAGGTCACCAGCACCCCACCCCCTGCAGAAGGAGAACCACCCCCCACACGGTCCCTGCGATCCAGACAGAAGCCAGAGAACATTGCCAAAACCCCCACCAGGAAATAAGACTCTCCTGATTGTCTCCCTTGAGTCCCACTCTGTCACCCTGTCCACCTTGAACTGCCATTGCTCCACTTCCTATGCCCCCTTGGACAATGCACCTGTGATACAAATAGACTGGACTCTATCCTGGACTGTCCTCCACCATCCCCCCAGCCTATAGAAATACCCCATCCAAATATTAGCACTTGAATAAACATCCTTGTAAAAAAAGTATTGAGTCTGTCAAGTGATTGAACAATGTATTTGTTTCACAATCTGTAGACATTGCAATTCAACTGTACAGTAATGTATACTTAGGTATGACCTGTAGTTTGCTGCAGTCAATACACCAGGAGCCAGAGTAGGGCACAGATATCTGTAAATAGACATGTCAAAGGGTACAGTAAGTGGCCATAGTAGTGGGAATATCAGCCTGCCAGTTAAAATTTACAATGCAAAACCACAATGGAAGGTGAAGTTACAGTGTCTTACCTGTGTGGCACTGGAAGTACTGTGAATGATTGCTGTTCTGTTGTCCACATCCTCATCCTCTGCCTCATCTTAGACATTGCCCACAATGTCCACCGCTGCCACACGCCCATCTCCAGCCACATCCTCCTGCAGAAAAAGCACCTGGGAACGTAAGGTAAGATTGTGCAACATGCAACATGCCACAATGATCTGGCATGCCTTCTTGGGTGAGTAGCACAGGGAACCACCTGTTAGATGGAGGCACTGAAACCAGTCCTTCAGGAGGCCAAAGGTTTACTCTATAATTCTTCTTGTTCGCCCATGTGCCTCATTGTAACGTTCCTCTGCACTTGTCCTGGGATTCCTCACTGGGGTCAATAGCCATTAGAGGTTGGGGTAACCAGAGTCACTTGCACATCCTGAGGGATACCTGTTAGCCAGACACTAACCATTATGGCCAACCCCATACCCATACACCAACATCCGCTGGGAGGGGACCACATGCTCAGCTATTAGCCACACCCTGTGCCTCTGGAGTTGAGCCATCACATATGGGACCCAATAATGTTGGGGATATGTCCCATTGCATAGAAGTCAGCTTTCACTGTGGTCAGATCCTCCACCTGGGGGGAAACAATGTAGCTGCGCATGTGTTTCATCAACGCAGACAACACTCTGATCAGCACGTTTGAGAACATTGGCTGTGACATTCCTGCTGCCAAGCCCACTGTCACTTGGAAGGAGCCAGTTGCCAAGAAATAGAGCATAGATAGGACTTGCACAAGAGGGGGGATCCCAGTGGGGTGACAGATAGCAGAGATTAGGTCTGGCTCCAATTGGGCACACAGTTCTTGGATTGTGGCCCTGTCAAGTCTGTAGGTGAGGATAATGTGCCTGTCCTCCATTGTTGTCAAGTCCACCAGGGGCCTGTACACGGGGAGATGTCTCTATCTCCTATTCATCCTCAGCAGTTATAATCTAGGGGGCAAAACAATGAGCATCTGGTCAGTTTTCAACATTTCCTAAATTCATTGCATGTTGTGACAGAAACAGTATGTTGATGTTTAGGCCCAAATTGTGCCTATGTGGTCTGTGACACAGTTAGGTGCCATGGCCTACCCCCCGAAATGGCGTCCGCCTATCCTGTGTGGATGGACAGGTGGCTATGAGGTAATGCCGTTGACATTGTGCGCCGTTGCGGGAGGCGGTCGAATACCGCCGTCCAACTCCTCTTTGGTTAACATTGGGTCCTATGGGTTACAGTAGCCAATGGTGATGTACGCCGGCGGTGATGCTGCACACCGCCGTAGGCGTGACCTCCATTCCCTATCTGTGCACTCACTTGCTACCTGACCTTCAACAGGAGAGGGCCTACTGTGCAAGTGCTGCTGTGACCTGTGTCTGGAACCGACCATGGCTCATGTCACTGGAGAAAGGGCCCCTGCCGAGTTGGAGAGACTGGTGGATGGGGTACTACTAGTGCCGAATGCTGTATGGGCCTCCAGACCAACAGGTGATTACACAGTGAGCACGATGCATGGGGCATGAATGCATGGAGTGCTGTATGTGAGGGCCTCGTGTAACGGGGGTGGTTGAGGGGTGCAGAGCTGCATGCTGCATGTATGGTGGGCAATGTATGTGCGTAAGGGGATGGGAGGGACATGGTGGGCCGTTAGTGTAATAGGCCGGATGGTATGAGTGATACCCTTTTTCTATGTGTATTTCCTCTGCAGGTCAGTGCCCATCAGAAAAAGGGTATATGGCGTGCCATCGCCAAGGATTTGTGGACCCTGGGGGTCTACGGCAGGCGGAGCACCCACTGTCAGAAACGGTGGGTGGACCTGAGACGATGGGCACGGAAGGCGGCAGAGGCCCAGCTAAGGATGGCCTCCCAACGAGGAATGGGTACCCATCAAACCCTGAACCCCCAGATGTTCCGCATACTGCCAGTGGCCTATCCAGAGCTGGATGGGCGCTTGAGGGCATCACAGCAGCCACAAGGTGGTGAATACAGGTCCCAATATACTACTTGCTCATAGTAGGGTCGTCTCTGGGTAGGGGATGTGCGCCTGTTGGTGCCCCTAGGCCAGGCCAGACATTGCAGGGTAGGTCCCGTGTTGGGCAGGGGCTGATGAACTCCACCTCCAAACAAGCTAGTGGGCATCCACTACTGGGTAGGGCTCTGTGGGTCTCAGGTATGCTGCAACTGGCGTTAGGTATTACTGTCCATGGCCTGATGACTAGCATTGTGACTGGTAGTGCATTGCCTAGTGCATAGGGCTGTTCCCTGTGTGTTGTGTGTGCCAACGGTGGTGTTGTTGCTGCAATTGACCAAGTATATCCTCTATCTCTTCCCACTCTTTTTTGTTTTGTCATCCTGCCCTTCTGTGCATTAGCATCATCTGGCAGAGGAGCAGAGGCACTGGCAACAGATGGAGCTGCATCCCACAGGGCCCAGGAGGCCGAATCCACCGACGGTGAAGGCACCAGTGGGACAGAGGGTGAGGGGAGCACCACGGCAGGGACAGGAAGGGACAGTTCTGAAAGTGATACGTTCTCCGATGGAAGCTCCCTAGTGGTGGCTGACAGCTCTGTGGCCATCCCTACTACAGGAACAGCCACCACCCCTTGTACCAGCACTGCCCTCCCAGCAGCCCCTCAGTGAGTTTCCCGTGCCCGCTCTCCCAGGAGGGTGGGTATCTCCTTCGCCCCAGGCACCTCAGGCCCTGCCCCAGTTAGCCCTGCAGTCCTTAGTGAGGAGGCTATTGACCTCCTGCGATCCATCTCTGTTGGGCAGTCAATCATAGTGAATGCCATCCAGGGCCTGGCAGGGCATTTGCAGCATACAAATGCATTCCTAGAGGGCATTCACTCTGTGGCCCAACAGAGATCATTGCAGGCTCTGGCCTCCTCCCTGATGGCAGCCATGGTTCCTGTCTCCAGCCTCCCCCCTCCAACTTCCTCTGCCCAGTCCCAGTCCCATTCCCCTGAACCCCAACCTATCCCAAGCACACATTCAGACCAGCATGTACCCAAGACAACACAAAGGAGTGGCTCAGGCAAACACAAGCACCACACATCATCCCACAGGCACTCACACAAACACCATCCAGATGCTGAAATACCAACATCCACTGCCTCCACTGTGGCCCCCTCCTCCTCGTCGTCTCCCTCCCTCTCAGTAGCATCTCCACTCATACCTGCATGCAGTATATCCACACCCACTGCCTCCATCACACCTATCACTACACGCCCCTCACTGGCAGTCACCACCCCCACATCCATGCACACATCCCCTGTGTCCTCTCCCACTGTGTCTGTGCCCCCTCCTCCCAGAGTATACAAACACAAGCACTAAGACACCCAACAGCCATCCACCTCACAACAGCATCCAGCCCATGCACTGGCACTAAACATAGCAGACCGACACCTCCAACAACTACTCCCTCTTCTTCCACTCCCAAACCTTCACCCTCCTCCCACCCCAGTGTTCCTAAGAAGCTTTTCCTCTTCCCTACCCCTCCCCTCGTCCTTCACATCAGGCCAGGGTGGGCATGACCCAGGTTAGCACCTCAGCCACCCAGTCCACGGCCACTGTAGTTTCGGCAGCTCCTGCAGGTGTGACAGCCTCCAAGGAGACACCAGTCAGCACTGGCAGTGTGCCTGCACCAGCTGCCAAGGGCAAGGGCAAGGATGTACCACCAGCTGTCAAGGGCAAGGATGTACCACCAGATGCAAAGAGCTGCCAAGGGCAAGGAGGCACCACCACCAGCTGCCAGGGGGAAGGGCAAGGTGGCACTACCAGCTTACAAGAGGAAGGTCACGGAGGCACCACTAGACGGCAAGGGCAAGATCAAAGGGCCTGCAGGCAGGAGGGACAGGAGGCCTGGTGCTGTGACATAATCTGAGCCCCCAACACCAACCTTTGCACTTCAGCTGTCCGAGGCTGCAGGGAAGGGGCTGGAGCCTTCCCCCACCACTGCCAGCACCGCCACCTGCACTGCCACCAGCACCACTGCCAGCAGCAGCAGCCCCAGTGGACAACCGTCTGAGGCTGCAGGGGGAAGGGCTGGAGCCTCACCCCATCACTTCCAGCACCGCCACCTGCACCGCTATCAGCACCGCCACCTGCACCGCCACCAGCACCACTGCCAGCAGTAGCAGCCCCAGTGGTTAGCTGTCCGAGACTGCATGAGAAGGGCTGGAGCCCTCCCCCCACCACTGCCAGCACCGCTACCTGCACCACCACCTACACCGCCAGCAGCACCACTGCCAGCAGCAGCAGCCCCAGTGGGCAGCCGTCCGAGGCTGCAGGGGAAGGGCTGCAGCCTCCCCCCACCACTGCCAGCACCGCCACCAGCACTACTGCCAGCAGCAGCACCAGTGGGCAGCTGTCCGAGGCTGCAGGGGAAGTGCTGGAGCCTCACCCCACCACTGCCAGCACTGCCACCTGCACCGTCATCAGCACCGCCATCAGCACCGCCATCAGCACCGCCACCAGCACCACTGCTAGCAGCAGCAGCCCCAGTGGGCAGCCGTCCGAGGCTGCAGTGGAAGTGCTGGTGCCTCCCCCCACCACTGCGAGCACTGCCTCCTGTACCACTAGCAGCACCACTGCCAGCAGCGGCAGCCCCAGTGGGCAGCCATCTGAGGCTGCAGGTTAAGGGCTGCAGCCTCCCCCCACCACTGCCAGCACTGCCACCTGCACGGCCATCAGCACCGTCACCTGCACCGCCACCAGCACCACTGCTAGCAGCAGCAGCCCCAGTGGGCAGCCGTCCGAGGCTGCAGTGGAAGGGTTGGTGCCTCCCCCCACCACTGCGAGCACTGCCTCCTGTACCACTAGCAGCACCACTGCCAGCAGCAGCAGCCCCAGTGGGCAGCCGTCCGAGGCTGCAGGTTAAGGGCTGCAGCCTCCCCCCACCACTGCCAGCACTGCCACCAGCTCCACTGCCAGCAGCAGCAGCCCCAGTGGGCAGCCGTCAGAGGCTGCAGGGGAAGGGCTGGAGCCTCACCCCACCACTGCCAGCACCGCCACCTGCACCAACATCAGCACCGCCACCTGCACCGCTAGCAGCACCACTGCCAGCAGCAGCAGCCCCAGTGGGCAGCCGTCCGAGGCTGCAGGGGAAGGGCTGCAGCCTCCCCCCACCACTGCCAGCACCGCCACCAGCACTACTGCCAGCAGCAGCACCAGTGGGCAGCTGTCCGAGGCTGCAGGGGAAGTGCTGGAGCCTCACCCCACCACTGCCAGCACTGCCACCTGCACCGTCATCAGCACCGCCATCAGCACCGCCATCAGCACCGCCACCAGCACCACTGCTAGCAGCAGCAGCCCCAGTGGGCAGCCGTCCGAGGCTGCAGTGGAAGTGCTGGTGCCTCCCCCCACCACTGCGAGCACTGCCTCCTGTACCACTAGCAGCACCACTGCCAGCAGCGGCAGCCCCAGTGGGCAGCCATCTGAGGCTGCAGGTTAAGGGCTGCAGCCTCCCCCCACCACTGCAAGCACTGCCACCTGCACGGCCATCAGCACCGTCACCTGCACTGCCACCAGCACCACTGCTAGCAGCAGCAGCCCCAGTGGGCAGCCGTCCGAGGCTGCAGTGGAAGGGCTGGTGCCTCCCCCCACCACTGCGAGCACTGCCTCCTGTCCCACTAGCAGCACCACTGCCAGCAGCAGCAGCCCCAGTGGGCAGCCGTCCGAGGCTGCAGGTTAAGGGCTGCAGCCTCCCCCCACCACTGCCAGCACTGCCACCAGCTCCACTGCCAGCAGCAGCAGCCCCAGTGGGCAGCCGTCAGAGGCTGCAGGGGAAGGGCTGGAGCCTCACCCCACCACTGCCAGCACCGCCACCTGCACCAACATCAGCACCGCCACCTGCACCGCCAGCAGCACCACTGCCAGCAGCAGCAGCCCCAGTGGACAGCCATCTGAGGCGGCAAGGGAAGGGCTGCAGCCTCCCCCCACCATTGCCAGCACCGCTACCTGCACCACCACCTACACCGCCAGCAGCACCACTGCCAGCAGCAGCAGCCCCAGTGGGCAGCCATCCGAGGCTGCAGGTTAAGGGCTGCAGCCTCCCCCCACCACTGCCAGCACTGCCACCAGCACTACTGTCAGCAGCAGCAGCCCCAGTGGGCAGCCGTCCGAGGCTGCAGGGGAAGGGCTGGAGCCTCACCCTACCACTGCCAACACCGCCACCTGGACCGACATCAGCACCGCCACATGCACCGCCAGCAGCACCACTGCCAGCAGCAGCAGCAGCCCCAGTGGGCAGCCTTCTGAGGCTGCAGGGGAAGGGCTGCAGCCTCCCCCCACCACTGCCAGCACCGCCACCTGCACCGCCATCAGCACTGCCACCTGCACCGCCAGCAGCAGCAGCCCCAGTGGGCAGCCATCTGAGGCTGCAGGGGAAGGGCTGCAGCCTCCCCCACCACTGCCAGCACAGCCAGCACAGCCAGCACAGCCAGCAGCACCACTGCCAGCAGCAGAAGCCCCAGTGGGCAGCTATCTGAGTCTACAGGGGAAGGGTTAGAGCCTCACACCACCACTGGCAGCATTGACACCAGCACTGGTTCTGCCATCACTGAGCAGCCGTCACCACCTGTGGGCAGTATGTAGTCCTGCCTCCATAGAGTGTAATGCATCCTGCCCACTGCAAATCCTGTGGGTATGACACCCAGGTGAGAGACTGTGACCTTGCACTCCCAAAGATCTGCATCACAGGGCACAAGGCCCCCTCCAGAACCTGTTTAAGAAGGCATCCACTCACCCCCTCCTTGCCAGGATGAAACACACTGGTCACAAGGCCCTCTCGAGAACCAGTGGAAGAAGGCATCCACTCACCCCCTCCTTGCCAGGATGAAGCACACTGGGCACAAAGCCCCCTCCAGAGCCAGTGGAAGAAGGAATCCACTCACCCCCTCCTTGCCAGGATGAAGCACACTGGGCACAAAGCCCCCTCCAGAACCAGTGGAAGATGGCATCCACTCACCCCCTCCTTGCCAGGATGAAGCACAATGGGCACAAAGACCCTTCCAGAACCAGAGGAAGAAGGCATCCTCTCACCCCCTCCTTGTCAGGATGAAGCACACTGGACTCAAAGCCCCCTCCAGAACCAGTGGGCAAACCATCCACTTGAGAGACTGTGGCCTTGCACTCCCCAGAACAAAGCAATGGGCAAACCACCCAATAGAGAGACTGTGGCTTTGTAAACCCCAGGACCAAGCAGTGGACAGGCCACCCACTTGAGAGACTATGGCTTTGCACTCCACAGGACCAAGCAGTGAGCAGACCACCCACTTGGGAGACTGTTGCATTGCACTCCCCAGGACCAAGCAGTGGGCAGACCACTCACATGAGAGACTGTGGCTTTGCACTCCCCAGGACATCGCACAGTGTATGTTGCCCCCTCCAGTACAAGTGGTGTTGTATCATCTTCCCCCTGAGGTGCCTGTGTATTTTCGACCTGACGCTCCAGCAGTGCTCTCTCTGTGTTGATGCAGGAGTAAGATGGGGCCTTGGCCTACGTGATGTGGTTCTGTGGCCCACGGACTTTATGGACTGGGCAGTGTCCCTCCATTTGTATATATGTAAATACTGCTTTGAGTTTTGAGGATGTGTTTCTAGTATTGTATCTTATTACACTCACTTCAATCACTTCCTTTTGTCCTTGAATTATTCCTGAGGAGTACGGGTGGATGTATAATGTTGTTGCATCTGTTTGTGTGTATGTTGTTAGGGGTGGGGTTGTTGCGTGTTATGTGTGTGTGTCACTCTCCTTTTCCTTCCCCCTCCCTTGTGTGTTAGGCGGCAGTACTCACCGTGGTCGTCGTCTACAGCCTTGGTATTCCTGGTGTAGGAGGAGGTAGACCAGCATGGGAAACACCTGCAGTTTGGGCTCCATGGCGGCGTGGTTCTTCCCTGAGTGTCCAGAGGTGAGTCCTTTAACTTCTGAGATCTGTTTCCACCGTGCTTTTGTTGTCATTGGTACCGCCCTGGAAAATGTGATGGATAGGCCTGTTGTCAATCAGTGGGCAGAACATTGTCTTCCACCTGGCTGTTGACGGTTATCGCTGCGGTGCGTGTTGCTACCGACATGGCGGTCGGTATGTTAAAGTGGCTGTATGTGTTGGCGGTTTCCGCCGTGGTCATAATTCCATTTTTTTTTGCCTTCGGCTTGTTGGCGGTATTACTGACACTTTATCACCAACCACCAGTGTTGTAATGAGGGCTAGGAAATCCATTAAAAGTGAAAAAATAATTTAGTTAATCTGGTAGCATTCTGGCTTTGGCTTACTTCCTTGCAGCCAGTCAGTGCTTTTATGTGATGCATGTGCAAGGAAAGTTTTGCCCCGTGACTAATCACGTCAAAAATTACAATGGCCCTAGGGGACCAGAAATGTACTGCTTCTGTGCCAGTATATAAACAAGTGTTTTCACTGAGCATTATTTACAATTTATCTCTTTCATTTTTTTCTTTCTTGATATAGCTACTCCTGCTGGTCCACCATTTCGACAGGAGGTAGAAGCTCGGCTGTGGCTGCATTGCATGGAGGCCATCTGGACCAAATATTGCCGGCTGGTGGCTCTGGAGGAGGAGGAGGCAGAGGGGGAGGCATCTACCACTTCCCCAGGCCCCAGTGTCTCCAGCCAGCTGGCAGCGCCTCCATCCCTGCCACACCATCTACAGCAGCTGGGATCCACCACTGCTAAACTTCCCTTCTCATCCTACCCAGACCGCTTCCAATGCCATGTGTTATACAAGTCTTCCCTGCTTAGGCAAGAGGTGGCATGCCTTCACCCACGTATTGATGATGCCCTCTATACTTTTTTTTACTATTTGTTTTGGTGGAAGGGGCTTTTGTTGTGGGTTGAGAGGATGGGAACTGGGAAGGGTAGTTCGGGCATTTTTGGACTTTGTTTTGGACTGTTGTGTCTTTGTTGGACATTGGTTGGGGCAACTAGAAAGAAAATGCTGATTTAGTGGGTTATTTATTTATATCATAATTTATCAAAGTCTGAGACCACACAATCACCATGACACAAAGACCTGATATTATAACAAAAACTAGCATTAGTAACTTCTTCTGAGCAATGGGGAGTTACTATTTAATGAAAACAATTAAAATCAAACGTACAAAATCCTCATGTCAGGAGACGTGTACTCAGGACAAGGTTAAGCATTTGTGGAACACAAGGATGAATGATGATGTTGATGAATGAAGTTATGTATGTCAATTATGCATGACTTTTATGTGCAGGTGGGTAAGTGGGGTTGCTGTGGGCTATTGTTCAGGTAATAGAATGTTCCCCCAGTGAGTTAGGGTCGCCTTCACCACATCCGCTCTAATAAGTATGTGATCCCTTTATGGTGTGAATTCATAAGTCACACCTCAATATAGATAAAACAGCTTGGGGGAAGAGGGTTAGAGGTTCAATGAATCGATGGGAACAGGTAGTTGGGGAAAGATGTGACAAAGACAAACTCTAGGCCACAACAGTATTACATCAGGTGGATGAGCAGCCCATCATCATCATCAAATCTCTTCTGAAAGGAAATGAGGGAATAACGGTTCAGTTAAATGATTTGAAAACAGTCCTTCAACCCCAGAGCCCCAAGTTATCATATATCTAAATGTTCTGTCTTCTAGGTTTAAAAAATAAAAATGTATGGAGGTGTGAACACAGTTCTGAAAATTATGATTGTTAAAAACAAATGAAGCTGTATATACATGCTAAATTGGGTGGTGCATCTGCATTCTTCTAGAAATGCCCATCTTCTTGGGTGCCTGGCTGAACCGGTCCAATATGGTAAGCCAGAGTGTTATGGAGGTTGCGCTTTTTATGCAGGAGAAGGGAAGGTATGTGGATTGTAAAACAGAAACAATATTGTAGAGTCAAGGAGAAGAACAGACGGTAAGCTTCATGAGGAGTATACCAAGAGGCAGAGCAGGAGCATAGGCTGCTGCTATCATTCATTATGACTTGTGCAATTAACTAAGAAGTGACAGCAATTTTACAACCAATACCAAACAGGGCTGATCAATCTCACAAGTATCATCATACAGCCATACATGTCAGTTTAGCCAAGTGTGCCCATCATTTAATGATGATGTGACATCACATGTATGTCTCCAATTTGAACAGGGCCCCCTGACCACAACCACATAATAAAGTAATTTCACATTCCAGTCAGCACACACACTACTCGGCAGCATTCCCCAAATCAACTTAACTATCAACAGTCCACAGAGCTGAGTGGGTCTTTTACATTTATCATCATGTTGGTTTCCCTTTTTAGTTGATAACTTGCTTCTTTTGGCTGTTGAGGTAGTCCCACCCTCAGTCCTGCCTCCAACTAGTGAATGAGTCGGACTCTGTCCTGATCCAAATTAGATTGAGAGAGATAGACTTGTAGTACACTGCCGTTGATGAATAAGAAGTGAAAAATAATTTTAACATTTTGTGTAGATTTGTTTTTGATACCTAAGCTAACTGGTCTAGTCTCTGAAGAACCAGAAAAAAGTACAGCAAGATGTGTACCATTCAAGTAAATCTTGCTAAGCATGAAAGGCAAAATCACCCATCACTCCCCAAACATCGCAAATCATCAAAATCATGTTCATAAATTATTTTTCCCTCAATATCTGCCACCACATGAATCATCAATCTCTCAATAATCTATCAGTCATTGGTGCAATAGTTACCAGTTCCAATCCAAACACGGTGGCACACTATTGTATCTCCTCTTTTGATGGAACCAACCATTGGCAATTTGGCAGTCTTGTAAATCAAATGATCTTTACTGGGTTAGCCATGCTAGGGAATATAAAAAAATAGACATAGGATGAAGAAAGTAATTGCCTCCAATGTCTTTGAAGGTAATAGGGAGAGTCTTCACTGCACAATGGTCCAACTTTAATCTGGCCATATATGTACCCATTGCGGTTGTGGCTGCATAAGTCAGACACAAACAAAATATATAGGGGGTCATTATGACCTCGGCGGTCTTTTGAAAAGACCGCCGAGGGACCGCCGTGCTGAAGACCGCCAGTGGTGGCAGTTTTCCGCTCAGCGTATTATGACTGTTGGCAGCTCTCCGTCCTTTTTCGGACGGAGAGCCGCCAACAGCCATACTGGCGGGTGGCGGGGAAGTGGAGGTTGCTCCACCTCCACCACCACGCCAGCAGAACACCGCCCACCGAATCACATCCTGTGATTCGGCGTGGCGGTGTTCTGTTGGCGGTGTGGTGTCGGCGGAGCAGCCCCCATGGCTCCTGTCCCCTCCCGGAGGATCGACGGACCAGGTAAGTCGATCGTCCGTTAGGGGAGAGGGGTGGGGGGGTGTTGTGTGCGTGCAAGGGGGTGTGCGTATGTGTATGCTTGCGGGGGTGTTGCGTGTTTGGGAATGAGTGCGTGTATGTCTGTGGGTATGTCTGTATGGATGTGTGCATGTATGTTTGACTGTGGGCTTGCGTGTCTGACTGTGTGTGTGGATGTTGGCATGTATGTCGGTGTGTGTGCGTGTATGTGTGTTGGTGGTGCCTGCGTGCGTGTCGTGTGTGAGTGAGTGATGTGATGTTGGGGGTCGGGGTGGGGAGGGTGGCCCTGCCACCTTTAGGGGGTGGCAGGGGTGGTGGGGGGTGTAGTGGAGGGAGTCAGGGTGGGTGAGACCCCTATCAGTGCCAGGGAAGGAATTCCCTGGCACTGATAGTGCTTACCGCCATGGATTTGATTGCGGTTTCATACCGCATGAAATCCATGGCGGTCAGCCGGGTCCAAATACCGCCGGCGGTATAGTGACGGCCGCTGGGCTGGAGACGTAGGTCTCCAGCCCTGCGGTCGTCTCTACCCTGGCGGGCGGAACGGAGAACCGGCAGATGACCATGGCAGTAACCGCCATGGTCATGATGCCAAAAAAAAGACCGCCAGCCTGTTGGCGGTCTTACCGCCGCTTCTCCGCCTTCCGCAAGGGTCATAATGACCCCCATAATGTTCTTCTAGCTAAATCCATTATTTGGCAAAGCAGTTCAACAATAATTAAAACGTTTTATGGTGGCCTACTCAGTCAGGGAAGTAGATTTAATTTTCACGCCCAGGTAGTTCACCCAGAAGTTGGTCAGCTAATGCACTTGAGTCTGAACAATCACTCTCATGTTCCTCTTCCTCCTCCTCCAGTTGACTTTCAGGAACAGTGTAATTGGCACTATGAAGAGATGGTTCATTTTAATCATGGTCAATCTCTCTACATTTTAGGTGAGAGACTGGTGAGAGTAGCCTCTCTGTCAGGCATTTGACTAGGCCTTATGTTTCCACCTCTATGGTCATGCTTACCCTAATTGCATCTCCTCCTCTTTGGAGAACATAGCCTATGATCGGTTTGTACTTTTCAAACACACATTGGAACATGAAGTATGTAATAAGTTCTAACTCCTGTATGAGGGCTTTAACTGGTACTCTATTAGCACGCTGAATGATACTCAAATGCTTCTGGGCTTTAAATGAATGGCTGAAATGAGTGCAGTTTCTTCTGCAGTTGGACAGTAAGTTTTTGACTATGTCTTCTTTTTTGAGAAAGTCTTACACAATCTGGTTGATGCAATGCATAAAACACAGGACCCTGAAATAGCCACCACCTGCCATAGCCCTAACAATATTGCTGCCATGGGCTGTGGCAACAAATCCAATTCTGAGATGTCTGGGTCGCAGCCATTCAAACACCTTGCCTTTAAAGTCTTCCAAGATGTTCGCTGCTCTCTGGGATTTCTCCATTGTGAAAATGGCTATTGTTACATGCCACCAAATGCCCCTAAATGTTTCTTCAGTACTAAGACCTTTAGAGAGCTATTGTCTGACCCTCACAAAAGAGAACCAGTGTGTAGTAATACACATGTCATCAGTTGGTTGACAACTGGTCCACATGTCTGTTGTCAGGTGGACAGTGAGAACTGCACTGTGCTACAAAACTGTTCTGACCATTTGCGGCAAATTGTAATGGGGCACTGGAACAGTAACTCTGGTAAAATAGGCCCAACTGCGAACTTTCCATTTCAGGCCGATGACTACAACAAATTCTGAAAATCCTACCCCTTCTACAAAAGAAAAAGAGAGGAGGCCTAGCACTAACAATTTTGCCAACTTTCCATTGTACAAACGCGCCATTGGGTGGGTGCTTTTGAAGGGCCCCTCCTGCCTCAACATATCTGCAATAGTAGCCTGGATTTTGTTCTTTTCTCGTGCCACTGATGCAGGCAAGCTATGGAGAGAACTAGCAGGTGGTAGAATCAAAGTGCATCTTAGGGCAGTCACTGTATGATGTGGGGTCTCCATCTGATTCTTGTGCCATTACAAGGCTGCTGAGGTGGGGGATACAAGCTCACTGCTCGGGACAGGGTTTCTTTGTGTAAAGCTGGCGCCCCCTTCTTCCTTATCATCTTCACCTCCCACCATTATCCGAGCTGATTTCTCTCTCATCACCATCACCACCATCTTCAGCAATTTTATTAAGGTACTCCTCCCACCGGGTGTTTTTTAACATGGGTTGTTCAGCTCCATTAAAATAGTGTGAACCAGGCTTACCATGAAGAACACTCACATGGCAAATGGATCCTATTGTAATGTTATCTTCCTGCTTGCTAATTGTAAAGAAGTCTCAAAGTAGGGAGGAGAACGTCTTTAATGGGCCACTAGTGTGACTGCCAATGCCCGAAGAACAGGAGGTAGGTTGGAGTGTCAACCATTGCATCTACTGAGATAGTTGGGGATGCAGGTCTCAGCAGGGGCCTTAGAAATATTGAAGTAAGTAGTGGTAGTGGTAGCAGTGCCATAGCCCTCATAGGAGGTTGACTAGGAGAGGTAATGTCCGTGTCCTCTGAGCCGGATTCCATGACAATGACTGTTTTGTCGTTCTCACCCCCTTCCATAACTGGCTTTCAGGAACTTTACTTTTCCCTTGTCTCTCTTGGCAGGACTCAGACTCAACCAGTTTCAATCCATGTCCAAATCTTCACAAACGGGGCTTGGAGAAGATGGTGGAGTACTTTTCCTTTATCTTGCTGAAGATCGGGAAGCCATTGGTTCAAAAGGAGGTACATCTTGCTCAGCAGGACGCCTAACCTCCTGTTGTGCTCTTACTTCAAGAAGATCTACTATTTCTGGCTGTGGCTTTTGATGTTCACTTTATTCAGTTTCCTGTGATGTTTAGTTACTAGCTTGCGGCTGAGACAAATCCAATTCAGACTCCCTGCTCATTGCCATGACTGCAATAGCTGCCTTGCTCAGAGACATGGGCTTCGGCTTAGGATGGGGTGGTACATTGATGTAGGAGTGCTAAACCCTGCTTGCTGCCTGGAGGATGGTGTGGCAGGTACACTTTTCCTGAAATAAGGTTTGGAGTGGCAGGCCAATGGTGGCAATCAGCTTATTTTCCTCCTCGTCACTGGCCACTTTCTTGGCAGTGCTATTTTTTGTGCCCATCTTCAAGTTCTGTCATTTGGTAGTGGCATTTAGCTGCATAAGCAGAAGAGACCACGTGTTGTGGTCGTGTCACTTTTGTGTCAGCCTTCTGTCTGGTAGTACTGTGAGTAATGTCCCTTGTGCACCTAAAAGCAAACTAGATAGAAAAACATTTAGGGAAAAGTGGCATTTTTGCAGATTGAAATATTCATAGTACAGACAAATTAGTTTACAAAACAACAATAGTGTATCTATTCCAAAGTCAAACCACACCACCATAACATAATATTCCATTCCCAACCAGGATAGGAACATACAGATGTAACTGTTTGCCTTATGTGCATCTAAGGGAATAATCCTTAAAAAAATGAATGCTGGGAAGCTCCTATGGCAGGCCCATGTGTAAAATTATATAATCCTACCTATGGCAAGCATAGGATCTAGAGGAAAATAGAATAATCCTTAAATATAAATGCTGGTATGTGCCTCTGGCAGGCACAGGGGCAAGGGGGAAATTGAATAACCCTTAATAAATTAATGCAAGTGTGTGTTTGGATGTGTGCCTATGGCAGGAGGCAGATATGGGGAAAATGAGTAATGACAATCCTTAAAAACGAATGGTGGTGTGTGGCAGGTGCTTATAGTGGGACGGTGGTGGAGGAGGAAAAAAGAAAACAAAAGAAAAAAACAAAAAAAATAAAAATAAAAAAAATTGAAAATTGTAAATAAAAATAAAGCAAATCGCTGGTGTACTAGGGGACAATGAGAAAACCATTGGGAGGCTAGGAGATGCAGGAGAAATATTGAAAAAAATGCATACATTTTAAACACTGCTCATAAATATAGTATAATACAATGATCGTCAAGCATATTGAACTGATATCATAGAAAGGTAAAAAAAAAAGAACAAAAACAAAACGACATAGCCTTCTCCTATCAACTTCCTCAGAAAATGGGTTTGGAAACTGGAAACTGGAAAGAAAGAATATACACACTGGCTCCCTTACAAAATGGCCACCAGTCACATGATCAACCAAAAACAACAAGCAAGGAGGCATGGCCCCAGCAAGGAACTCATGTAGGCCTATGACAAAAGCATACTGACTGCCTACACAAAATGGCCACCTGCCACTTGGTCAAACAACAAGAACAGGAAGCAAGGAGGCATTGGAGAACAAAGAAGAACACATGCAGGCCCATAGATAAAGCACACTGGATGGCTGCATAAAATGGCCTTTGGCCACATGGTAAAACAAAATTGAAATTAATGTACGAAGGTTGTAACAGAGAGAGACAGACTTATTGGCAGAAAATCCAGGTCTTGGGCCAGACTCAGGAAGTGCTTTCGAGAACAAAGAACACATGCAGGCCTATGGAAAGACCACACTGACTGCCTATGCAAAATGGCTGCAGCCCACAGGGTTAACCAATAACAACAAGTAGATGGGCATGGATGACAAAGAACACAATCAGACTTATGGAAAAAGCTAACAGGCTGGCTGCACAAAATGACAACTGACCACATGGTCAAACAACAAACAAGGAGGTATGGGCAACAAAGTAGGACACATGCAGGGCTAGGGCAAATGCACACTGGCTGACTGTACAAAATGGCCACCGGCCACATGATCAAACAATAACCACAATCAAGGAGGTCTGGCCACAACAAAGACCACATGCAGGCCTTTGGCAAAATCACAATGGCTGGCTGCACAAAGTGGCCCCAGACCACATGGTCAAACATCAACAAGAATGCACAGCCACAACACAGAACACATGCAGGCATATGGCAAAAGCACACTGGCTGGCTGCACAAAATGGCCACTGGCCACATGGTCAATGAGCAACAACAAGCAAAGAGGCATGGACAACAAGGAAAACAAGCAGACCTATACAAAAAGAAACACTGTTTAGCTACACAAAATGGAAACTGGGCACATGGTCAAACAATAAGCAAGAAGGCATGAACAGCAAAGAACGCACGCAGGCCTATGGCAAAAGCACACTGGCTATCTGCACAAAATGACCTCCGGTCACATGGTCAGACAACAACAACAGCAAGAAAGGAGGCAATGGAGAACAAATAACACATGCAGACCTATGGCAAAGCACACTGTTTGGCTACACAAAATGATCGCCAGCCAGATGGTCAAACAAAAAGCAAGGAGGCATGGACAACAAAGAACACATGCAGGCCTATGGACACTGACTACACATAATGAACCCCAGCAACATAGGATGGAGAACAAAGGCAAATGGTGGCCTATGACTAACCCAAACAAACACTGGCCAGACAAAAGAGGCATGGTAACAATAAAGAAAAAACTACCATTAATTCAGCAATGCCAAAAACTTAAATTAAGTGAGCTATAAAAATTTCACAACACACATCCTCCCAATCATGAAATATTACCCCACCAAAATACACTTTTTGCAAAAAAATTTGAAATACAAATAAAAAAAATACATGTTTCATTCAATCCAATGCCATCCCTTTCCTAACTCATAAATGTTTTAAAACAACATATACCACAGGTACAGTTGTTCCATATACCTAATGACTAGTACTGGCTGGATGGCCCATGGGCAGACTAGTCCACATAGTAAAATAAATGATAAGTGCAATTATAAAAAACATGGAGAAAATGTACTGAACTGTGCAGCCCTTTTTCCATTATAAACATTAAAAAAATGAAATGCAAAATAATAACTAGGCCCCTACTAAAACTTCAGGTAACCCACCACAACCACAATCAAATTAAAACATTGAATAAAAGGACAAATAAATACTGGCAAATGCCCTCTATCAATGGAAAAAAACCCTCATCAAAAACCCTTATCCAAAATGTTTTTCAAATTACATGTGATACCACAAAAATGAAGTATACATGCAGCAGGAATTGCAGACAAATTATCAAATCAAAGCCATATGAATAAGGAAAGCTAGATCAGATGGCCACTCATTTCCACATTTGGTGGCAGCCCAGTGGAATCCTTTACCACTAGATATTCACCTTACTGACAACTGTTTGATATTCAGAAAGAAACTGAAAACCTGGATGTTTTCGGGCCAATGTCCTTTTTGTATGTGTATTGGCTTTTGATGGGGTTTCTTTTCAGTTGAACAAGAAGGAGCTTTATAGCACAGTGATGCACTTTATAAATACCCTAAATAAAATAAAAAATAAAGTGACAAAGAGGAAAACAATGGAGAAGGCTACTTGTACGGGTCAAGCATCTGATGTATAACTGGATTCCTCATCTTTTCCATGTGCCTCTTCATGTCAGGGGGCTCAAATTGGCAGCAGCTGTCTCATTTCTTCATTATTGTTAAGTCCATTACAGAGATCTCCCGGCTCAGTGGGGGAGATGCCAGGGAGATCAATCAGCTTTTGAGTACTCCAATATGTAGAAGCAGTGATCACAAGTTGAGCTCTATTGAGTTGGAGGCTGTAATGCTGGATATCGTCCTAAACAGTAACATTGCACAAAATTCTTCAAGCGTCCCACAATCATGGGCTCGACTTAAGTCCTACTCGGAAGAGCTTATAATTCCTAAATTTGAACAAGATGTCTCTCGGGTTCTGAAAAAACATGACGTCTATGGAAACTTTTATTGGGTCCCACACTGAGGTACATGATGAAGGGCCCGTTGTGTTGGAGGACTTAACTTTGCCAAACATACGTCTCTTTAATGACAAGAATCGGCTGAAGGAGGCAGGTCTGAAATCATCCCATGCTTTTGGAGGGCAGATTTGGGCCTGACCTCTCAATCCTTGCCTAGCTGCAGTACTACTGGAGTGCGGCGGTCTGAATGTCACTACAAGTCTTCGAACCGCCACACTCGTAATGAGTCCCTGAGTGCTTCCAAGGAGAAACCCAGTTCTTGGAAATTGGGTATTATTTGTATCTACATTTTGAAAGTGCTAGAGCTCCAGACACTTTACCTTGTGGGCACTCCAAACTTTATTACGAAAAATAAGGGAAGGCATGTCTGGCATCTAAAACATTTTTTCCAGCCGCACCGATCACCAGTGCCAGGGCCAGCTACAGTACCAGTGCGGCGGACGTGGAGCGATTAGAGGGGGAGAACCAGCAGCACTGAGGACGGGCATTGGTAATTCATATTGCTAGCTTTTTGACAATTACTAGTATACTCACTGCAAGGGGATTGCTTGGGAATCCACAAATTTAGCACCTACAGAGCGGGTTCAGTTTTTAATGGCTTCTTCTATCTGCACCTCAACAGACAGAAGCTCATAATGAATGCTACAAATGATAGGTTGATGGAAAAGGGAAAGAAAGATGTACAGTTAAATGAAAGGATGAGTGAAAGGGTATGAGTGAAAGGATGTGGGGGTGGGTGAAAGGATTCATAGGTGGGGGGTAAGAGATGCATGGGTGGGTGAATGGATAGATGAAAGGGTATAATGGTGAAAGGATGCCTGGGTGGATGAAGGGTAGAAGGGCAAAAGGATGCTCGGGTGGGTTGAAGGATCGGTGGATGGCAATGATACCTCAGTGGATGGATGGGTGAAAGGATGGTTGAAAGGATGAATAGGTGCGGGAATGGATGAATGAGTGTATGTATGTATGTATGGATGGATTGGAATGACAAAAGCCTGGTTGAGCGAGAATGTAAAGCTTAAATGGTGAATATCAAAGTATGAACAGAACAATGAAAAGATGAATAGATAATTGCTTGGATCAAGAAATAAGGCAGCTCTTCTGGAAAGGGATGTGTTCACCTATTGGTTTGCTTGGTTATCAAAGATGTGGTTCAAACTGGGGGGCATTCTAATGGTATTTGAATTTTCTGTCTACTCCCTTAACTCACTGTATTTGTTAAGCAAGGCAGACATGTAACCTGTCATCATTCCTTACCGCCCTGCCCATGGCATTTAGTCACCTATGCTATGACATAACTGCAGCGTGGTTTGATTCAGCAGTACAATAGTGTTGGCTGTGCAATGTGCATCTGCATCAGTTAATGCAACATTTATAAAACTGTCAATGCATTGCAAACTTAAAACAATGTGTATTTCCCTTCCATCCCAGTGCCCACTGTGTTACCTCCTAGTACTAAAGTATTTTATTTTTTCTGAAGTTCTCTCCCAGCTGCCCAGAAAATTGAAAAATCCCTTTTTGGCATGCACCACACTTTTGTGTGGTTTATATTTCATGGCTTCCATAACAGATTTGTGCCAGTTCAAATTTTACCCTTTTGACGTTCTTCAGCTACAGTGAGGCATATGTGGGTAACAAATGGCCCTGTAACTCATAATCAGCTACATCAAATTCTAATAACCCTAGGGGACTAGCAATGTACTGCTACTGTGCCACTCTAGTTTTTAAATAATTGTTTTCACAGAGCACAGTTTGCAATTTGTCATTTTCTTTTTTCTTTCTTGCTATAAATACTCTTGGTGGACATCCTCCTACATGCCAGAAGATAGTAGCCCAGCAGCAGCGGTAGAGGCTGGATTCCATGTGTACAGAGTACCAGTAACTGGTGGCTCTGCAGGAGGAGGAGGACCAGGCAGCTGTCAGTACCGCTGACCTGAGCTCCCCCAGTCTGCCGCCAGTGCCTTCAGCCTTCCAGCAGCAACAGCAACATCACCATTGCCACCGCCAGCTGGCAGCATCCCATTTGCATCAGACCACTGCTGCCCCATGCTCACACTGCATATTTCAGCACAGCATCCTACAACACCTCAAACACCTGGACCGCAGGGTGGCACAGATTGAGGCAACCTTCAACAATCTCCAGACTGCATGGAGGTTGCCTTCTTTTAACCCTTCTTTTAATTTTTGTTTTGGTGGAAAGGACACTTGTAGGTGGAGAGGGTGGGAAAGGGAATTGGGACCAGGTTTTTTTCACTTTGGACTTTTTGTTTGGACTTTAATTGGTCTTTGGTTGGGACGGGCTATTTGTTTGAGGAGAGAGGTGGGGCCGGTGGGTGGAAAGGGTTGGTTTTGATATTGTAACGAATAAAAGGGGAATAATTTATTGTACTTTATCTATACATCAAATCATTATTTTGGTGTTTTACTTTGCACTGCTGTCTTTTAGTGTAGCCTCTTTCTTTAAAATCTGCCAAAAACAGTGCATGTCTATTGGTTATACCCTTGTTCTACTAACCTTTGTAACTATATTAACCACTAGAGGATGATTGCCGGTGCCTACGGTGCCTACTAAAACGTAGATACACACAAAAAACAACTTCAGTAGAAGTTAATTGCTAACTAAATGATTTTACTTTAATCCATAGTTCTCATACCTGAATAAATAAAGTGAGGGCTGCTACCTCTCAGTCTACTTACTGCAGGGTTTCCCAAGGTACCATCTTATGGTGGTGGCAGTAGTTGCAGGCTAGCATGCTAACACGGAAGACATAACAAGCGAGGTTCCACTCTCACCTAAGTGAACTCCAGCTGTAGGATAAATTAAAGAGTTATCCATCAAAGTCAACTAGATTGAAAGAAAACACAGAGTTAGCAGGTTATATTATTTATACCATAACTGTAGAAACACTGAGACCAGACTACCACAAGGATGCCACACAACAAAGAAGACCTGATATGATAACAAAAACTAGCAATATCAACTTCTTCTAAGCAATGGGTAGCTAGTTTTTAATGAAAACTAAACTTAGAAAACTCAATCCTGAAGTCAGGATAAGTGGGAGCAGAGTTTGGATTAGAGTAGGCAAGGTTAAGAGTTTATGCATCATAACCGGAATGATGATGTTGACGAATGATGCATAGGTGTATAAATGGGGTCGGTGTGATATTGGTCAGGTAATAAAAGATCATGCAGTGAGTTTGTGTCGCTTCCACTATTTCCATTTATGGTGTAAAATGAAGTCACACCTCAATAAATCACACAGCCAGGGGAAAGGGTTGAAGATTCAATGAATGGATGAGAAAGGGTATTTGGGGAAAAGTGTGACAAAGAAAAACACTACACAAAACAACAATGATATTCATCATGGTGCTGAGCAGCACACCATCTTCAATCTGTTGTGGAAGGAATGAGTATGACACTGTTCTGTTAAATGCATTGCAAACAGTTCTTCACCCCCAGAGAGACCCAAGATAGTATGGCCCAGATTTAAGAACGGCCCAGTGCCAACTATTGCCACATTAGCGTCATTTTTTAAATGCTAATGTGGCGATATTGTGTAAAAAACTCTGCACCATAGTTGCAAAGTGGTGCAATGTATGTATTGCACCACTTTGTAAACCCATCAGCCACATTATGCCTGTGCCAGGCATAATGTATGCAAGGGGGGCATTCCCCATTAGGGGGCCTGCAAAAATGGCGCAGGGAAATTTATGAGATTCCACTGTGCCATTTTTAGCAGCATTTTTAATGCCTGCACAGTGCAGGCGCTAAAACGGGGCACACCATTATTTTTTATGGGCCTCTATGTACTTTTTAGGACTAGCATCAATATCTTTGGGGCCAATCCTGCAAAGTACAACAATAGCATAAAAAATTATGACACTATTAACCCTAACCTGTGTCATGGTGCGCCGTATGTTAAATACAGTGCACACATGGTGGCATTGGGGGGCGCAATAGGCTGCAAGACAAATGGCACTTCATGACATGAAGTACACCTTTTATTAAATCAGGGCCTACATATCTAAATGTTCTGTCATCTAGTTTTGAAAAATACAAATGATGGAGAAGTGAAGTGCACCTAACCAGCAAAAAAATAAAATTCTGCAAAAGTGGGTAGTGCATCAGCATTTTTCTCAGAATGTCCATCACTCTTGGGTGATTGGCTGAACCTGTCCGATAGGTAAGCAGAAGTGTTGAGCTTTCACCAAGTTTTTTTCATGCAGCAGAGAAGGCCTGCAGATTGAAAAACAGAACTACATGTAGAGTCATGGAGAAGGACCGAAGGAAGGGGAGCTTCATGAGGAATCAGGAGTGCATCAAAAAGACTCATAGGAAGAGCAAGAACATTAGAGAAGTTTCACGTTTGAGCCAGCATTGCAGCAAACACACACTGCAGAGCATTTTCAAAATAAGCACCCCTCAGAATCCTCATCATCATGGTTGCCCTTTGAAGTCGATTACTTCCTTCTTCTGGCTGTTGAGGTAGTCCTGCCCTGAGTAATTCTCTCCTTCTCCTGACTGTGAATAACTAATAAACAAATAGAGAGACAGAACTGAAGTATTTTATGTAGATTTGTGTAAAGTGACTGGTCTCGTCTGTGAAGAAACATAAAAAGGAGTGTACCCAGCAGATAAAGTTCCCTAAGTTTGAAAGGCCAATCACCTTAAGTCAAATTTATCATCCATCAAGCCACAAATATTGTAAAGCATTGAAATAAAAATTACAAAATGGACAATCTCCCTCAATGATTATCAATGATCATCAATCATCATTCACAATCTCTCAAAAATATATCATCACTCATTGGTGTAATATTTAGTAGTTACCTCTTCCAATCTAAACATGGTGGTGGATACAAAATTGTACCTCATCTTTGATGCAAGAAACACATTGGAATTTAGCATTGTCAATCTAGTAAATCAATGATCTTCGGGGGCAGCCCTGCCAGATGACGCAAAGAAAGGATAGGCATGCTAGGAAGGAAGGCATTGTCTCAAATGTCTTGAAGGGAATGTGGAGGCTTCTTCACTGCACACTGGTCCAAATCCAATCTGGCAATACATGTGACTAAAAAATGGTGGGGCAGCGTAAATTAGTCACAGAAATAATGTCCACTAGCTATATCTTTTTCTGGGGGCAAAGAAAAAAGTTCAATGATAAATAATTAAAAAGTATTATGATGACTTAGGGCCAGATGTAGGAAAGGATTTGTGAGTCGCAAACAGCAAAAACTGCCGTTTGCGAGTCGCAAATCGCATTTTCCTATGCAGAAATGCATTCTAAGAGGCGGGACCGACTCGCAAAATGCTTTTCAGAATCGCAAATAGGAAGGGGTTTTCCCTTCCTATTTGCGATTCCTAGTGGTATGCAATACCATTTGCGACCGCATATGCGGTGGCAAATGGTGTCGCAGTTACCATCCACTTCAAGTGGATGGTAACCCACTCGCAAATTGGAAGGGGTCCCCATGTGACCCCTTCCTCTTTGTGAATCGACCCCAAATTATTTTTTCAGGGCAGGTAGTGGTCCAAGGGACCACTATCTACCCTGAAAAATTACCGAAACTAAAGGTTTCGGATTTTTTTTAAGTGCAGCTCGTTTTCCTTTAAGGAAAACGGGCTATACTTAAAAAAAAAAAAAACTGCTTTATTTAAAAGCAGTCACGAACATGGAGGTCTGCTGACTACAGAAGGCCTCCATGTTTGCGAGTGCCCATAGTCGGTATGGGGGCGCAATTTGCGACCCACCTCATTAATATTAATGAGGTGGGTCATTGCGACCCCATACTGACTCGCAGACGGTGTCTGAGACACCGTTCTGCATAACATTTTGCGAGTTGCAAATAGCGAGTCGCTATGACTCGCTATTTGCAAGTCGCAAAATGTTTCTTTGCTACATCTGGCCCTTCGTCATGTAAGTAAAGTTCATCCTCAAAGTAAGGAGGATCACCCAGAAGTTGGTCATCTAGCACACTTGATTCTGACCAGTCAACCTCTTCGTCCTGCTGTGCTGTTTCCGAAACGGTGTAATTGTGTGATATGAAATGTGCGTTAATTTTGATCATAGTAAATCCCTCCACATTTTGAGGTGAGAGACTGGGCCTTTCCACTGTGACAACACGCTCAGCAGACACATTAGCTACAGGACAAGCCAGATATTTTATTGTCAGCCTGCTGAGCTCTGGCCATTGGTGCATCTTACCATACCAATACACCAATAGATTTTGATCTACATAGACCTTTTTGGGTCATCCAGGTACTCCTGGGACATCCTCTGAATGGTCGTTGGTGCTGCCACTTGCTCAACCTCTTTTGCCTTCACCTCTGCACAGGACTTAAGACCTGGCCCTTGAAACCAAGCCAATGCAGAGGTTGAGTTTCATTCTTCTTTTGCTGTTGTTGCTGGTCTTCTTATTGCTGGTGTTGGCTTCTATGAGACAAGACTGTCCTCTCTGGAAGTTGAAGGCAGCACCCCAGAACGGTGGAATAGGACTCTAATTATCAGCTGTTCTTCTTCCAGGTCTCTAGCTTGCTCAACAATCTACCGCTTTTATACTGTGGATCAAGAAGTGTGGCACAGATGTACTCTTTGAACAAAATTATGTCATTTTCCAGCCTTGCTTTACAAGCCAAGTGAAGAATTACGCTCTTAACCAAGACATGCACTTCTGGGTTTTCATTTTTCATTCACACTTGCGACTAAGAACTTTTCAGGCACCTTCTTTAGCTGGACCTATTGCAGATGCAGGAACATAATACTTTGGTCCATTGTACAGTCTTCCTTGCTGACTTCCCATGTGAAAACCTCAAAAGGAAGTAGCATCTGTGTCAGGCCTTTGACCATGCCCCATTTGTCATAGCTATCCCAATTACATCCCCTCCTTTTTAAATGACATAGTCATTGATCTGTCTGTACTGCTCCAACAGATGTTGCAACATATAATAGGTCAAGTTCCAACTTGTTGACACCTCCTCTGTCAGGGCTTTAACTGCTACTGCATGCTGAATAATCCGCAACTGCTTCTGAGTTTTCAATGAATGGCTGAAATGAGTGAAGATTCCTTTGCAGGTTGTCAGTATCTTGCTGACTTTCTCTTCATTTTTTAGAAACTCTCAAACAACCAGGCTGATGTAATGTTCCAAACACAGGACTCTGAAATAACCACCATCTGCCATGGCCTTGACAATATTACTGCTATTGTCCATAGCAACAATTCCAATTTGGAGACCTCCGGTTCACAGTCATTCAGACACCTCGATGTTAACTTTGTTTAAGATGTTTGCAGCTGTATTTGATTTCTCCATGGTGAACATGGCTACTCAGGGCAACAAAATGTAGATAGCTGTTGCCTTACCCCCCAAAAGAGATCCAGTGTGCAGTGATGCACATGTAATCAGTCACCTGCCATCTGGTCCATATGCCTTTTGTGAGGTGGATAGTGTGAACAGCACTTTGCTGTAAAGCCTTTCCAATCAATTGCAGCACATCGTGATGTAACACTGGAACAACAACTCTAGCAAAATAGTTCCGTCTTGGAACCCTCCATTTTGGGCAGATGGCCGCCACAAATTCTAAGAATTCCACAGCTTTTCAGAAAAGAAAAACAGAGGAGGTCTAGCCCTAAAAAAAATTGCCAGCTTTCCATTGTACAAATATTCTGTTGGGTGGTTGCAGTCGTAGGTGTCCTCCTGCCTAAACATGCTCATAATAGTAGCCTGGATCTTCTTATTTTATGGGGCCACTGATGCAGGCATCTTTCAGAAGTAGGTTATGGTAAACTCAATGTGCATTGTGGGGCAGTCACTGTATTCCATGGTGTCTCCATCTGACTCTGAGTCTCCTTGTGCCATTGTGAGGTCACTGAGATGGATGATTCTGATGTACTGTTGGGGACAGGGCTGCTTTGGGTGAGGATGTCACCCTCTTCTTCTTCATTACCTCCTACCATGATTGGACTTGTAGCTGATGTTGCCCACCTTTCCTCACCTTCACAACCAAGTTCAGCAATTTTTTTTAAGGTGCTCCTCTCACCGGATTGCATGGTGTTTTTTCAAATGAATTGTTTGCCCTCCGGTACCATAATGTGAGCCAGGCTCATCTCAATGAAACACCTGTGTGGCAAATGGAGCATATTGCAATGTTCTCCTCCTGTGTGCTAAGCATAGAAAAGACCCAAACTGGGGAGACATACTTTGTTAGTACGACACTGCCAATGCTTGAGGAAGAACTGGAGTTAGGTGGTGTGTCATTGATTGCCTCTCTGCCTTGTATACTTCTAAAAAGGTAGGGGTTGGTGCAGGTCACAGCTGGGGCTTTACAAATATGGGTGCTAGTGGTGCTACCTGTGCCACATCCTTTGGAGCAGGTTGAATAGATGGAGTAATGTCAGACTCCTCTGAGCCAGGTTCCACACTGACTGTCTCATCCCTGTCATCCTCCTCACTATCCCTTTCCATAAATCTAGGGCTTTCAGGAACTTTTATTTTCCCTTACCTCTCCTGGCATCTCCTGGACTGTGCTGGGGTCTACTCTATGTCCCCATCATCATCATCAGATTTGGTACTTGATGAGGATGATGGAGTACCCTTTCTTTTCCTGGAGATCTGCAAGACAATCCTTTTAAAAGACTGTTGGAAAATGGGTTATTGGTAGGGCAGGTAGGTACCTACACCTAGCAACAAGCCACTAACCTCCACCTAGGTACAGTTAGGTCTCAGTAAATTAATCCCAGCTCAACCCTTGGTAGCTTGGCAACGAGCGTCAAGGCTTAACTTAGGAGACAAAGTGTAAAGCATTCAAATATCACAAAACAGTAATTAAATAAAACACAGGAAACAGTTTAAAAATCCAAAACCAATTTATAAAAATAGTTCATATTTTTATCTTTAAAATGACACAAAAACAATTAAAATCGGTTCAGGGGAACCGGAGATATGAATTTTTAAAGAATTATTACTTTTCTAGCGCTTAGAAACAAAAAGCGCCAATCGGGTCATCTGGTTGCACCTCGACCGGGTCAAAGTCAAACTTTCAGGCCGACCGCGATGGAGCCCTGCTCGGCTACAGGTCGCGGGAGGCCTCGGTTAAAAAGTTACCTTCTGACTTAGTCTTTATTTTGAAGTTTTTCTTCACCGGGACGAACCTGCCAGTTGAATCCGACCTCCTGGAGCCCTTGTCCGGATACGCGAAGTGGGTTTCCTCGGTGGAGACTTTTACCTTCGGACTTAGTCGTTTTTTCGAGATGAAAATCCTTCGACCGGGGTAAACCTGGATCTTGATCCGACGTCCATGGAGCCCTTCTCGGATACGATGGCTGGGAGGTCCCGGTCAACTTTTTACGTTCGGACTTAGTCTCTTTTTTGGATGTTTTTCTTTACCGGGACGAACCACAAAGTCAGGCCGGGTCGCGGTTGAGGCAAGCCGGCTAGAATTTCCGCGGCGGGTCGGTCCCTCTCTGGAGCTTTTTTCCAAAAATTCTCAAATCTTTTCCAAACTTCTGGGGCTTCACCCAGATGTTCTTTTAAGGTTCTTTTGGGGTCCACAGCTCACCCCAAGGGTCCAGAAGTTCTGTGATGGTCCTTGGGGGGTGCGGACTTCAACTCCCAGAATGCACCTGGCGCAAACTCCTTTTTGGCCACTGGACAGTGGTCAGCTGGTTGCTTTCTTCAGGAGTTGGTGCAGGGGACTCTGGTTTAGCAATTTTTCACCTGTAGCAAACAGGGAGTCCCTCCTTGAACCAGTTGAAGCCAGGCAAAGTCCTTCTTGTGGTGAAGCCCAAGTGTGCAGCTGGTGCAGTCCTTCTGAGTGCAGGGTCCAGGTGCAGGCCAGGGGTCCAGCAGGGCAGTCCTTCTTCTTCTTTAGTTCCTTTCTTGTTGAATTCTGGAGGGGATCTGAGGCGTGGGTGCAGGTCTGCCAGTTTTATCCTTGCTCCTGGGTGAAAAGCAGGGGGGCCCTGGTTCTCCAATCAGGGACAGGGTCATCCCCCTGTGATGACCACTTCCTGGGAAGTGTGGCAAAAATCCATCCCAGAAGGCAACAGTCTCTAAAAATCCAACATGGATGAATCTGATTTTTGGAGGTTACATCTGGCTGAGCCCACCCACTGGTGTGGCTAAAAATCATAAACACACCCCTCTCCTGCCCTCTCCTAATCTAATCAAGGGGGCACCTAATTGTCTGGGGTTGCAGGATGTGGGGGTGTTGCTGGGTGCTGCAAATGTCCTTCTCTGCCTTTGAAGACCAGTTTGGCCGCCCTCCCCCTTCCTGCCTCACCATCTGCTGAGGGGAGATTTCTCTCCCCCAAGCACATTCCTTTGTGTGAAGTCAGGCCACTTCACACCTCATCAAGGTAGCCTGGCAGAAGCTGCTGCAGGCTGGCCAATCAGAGCACAGCAGCCAAAACAATGCAGAGCTGAAATTGGCAACTTTTTAGGTAAAGTCTAAACTTTTTACCTGAACAAGTTATATTAAATCCAACAACTGGAAGTTGTGGGATTTATTACAACAATTAATTTGATACCAAATTCTTGGTATGTAACATTTAAGGAGACTTTAAAATTTAAAATAAAGTCTGCCCATTCTAGCCTATGAAGGCCATTTACTTCAATGAGGGAAAAACGAATTTGGCTGTTTTTACCTCAGCAGGGCTTATAAATCTATTTTTATAAAATCCCTGCTTATAGTTACATGGCACCCAGCCCTAGGGGCACATAGGGCACACCTTAGGGGTGCCTTATATGTAAAAATAAGGTAGTTTAAGACTTTGGAAGTACCTTTAATTCCAAAGTCGATTTTGCATATAACTTTAATTTAAAAGCAGCCAGCAAGGCAGGCTTGCTTTTAAAATGACACTGGGCACCTCAGCAGTGCACCTAGGTGTGCACCACCTATGCTGTGGTCCCTAAACCTACATGCCCTACCATATACTAGGGACTTATAGGTAGGTTAACTTAGCCAATTATAATTAGCCTAATTTGCATATCCATTTTACACAGAGCACAGGCCCTGGGACTGGTTAGCAGTACCCAGGGCACCTTTAAAGTCAGGAAAACACCAGCAAAAAGTAGAAAATGGGGGCAAAAAGTTATGGGGCCTCTGCAATCAGCCCTGTTTTCTCACAAAGACAATATTCTTGCTCAGCAGGAAACTCAACATCCTATTCTGCTCCAGCTTCAGGGAGATCTACTATTGCTGGCTGCTGTCCACTTTGCTCCATTTCCTGAAATGATTGCCTACTACTTTGCGAAAGGGACAAATCAAATGCAACATCACTGCTCATCGGTGTCCCCATGATTGCATTGGTTACCTCACTGACAGACCTAGCTTGGGCTCAGTTTGGGGAGGTGCTGTTGATGTTGGAGTGCTGCTCCTAGGTTCCTCCCAGTGTGACAGGCACACATTGCCTGAAGAAAGTTGTGGTCAGCACGCCACTGATGGAAAGCTGCTTCTTTATATTGACCTCTTTGATTGGAGCAGCTTTCTTTGTGGCCATCTTAAAGCTATTAGTTGTCAGTGGCACTAAGTTACACAAGTGTAAGAGATTGGAGGACTGACATCACTGTGCAGGCTTTCTGTTTGGCAGTACTGCGGGTGATGTATCTTCTTCTCTCCTGCCCATAAAAGCAAAAAGCAGGAAAATATTTAGTTAGTCAAACTGTGAATTGTTGCAGTTTGAAATAGTACAGACAAAGGAAATACTAGTGTGTGTGGTAGTAAATCACAATTTATCAAGCCATTTCAAATTCAAACCACACCACCATGCAATAAAATTCAATTTCCATTCAAGATAAAATAACAAACAGGTATAGCTCTTTGCTTTTTGTGTATCTATTCTAAAGAAGACATCTTTGGCAGTCAGGGAGGTGCATGGGTAAATGGAATGATCCTTAAAAAATGAAGGTTAGTATGCACCAATAGCAAGCAAGGTGGTCTTGGGGAAATTGAATAATCAGTAAAAAATGATGCTGATGTGTCTGCAGTACACCTACACCATGACAAGCAGGGTGTCCAGGAGGAAATAAAATTATACCTAAAAAAATAAATGCTGTTCTGCAGCTCTGTACCTATGGTGGATGGATGGATGGATGCATTGATCGGGGGCAAAATGCAAAAGAAAAGCAAAATAAAAAATAGAATTATTTTTCTTTAAAAACATTAAAATGTGAAAGAATTAAAATAGAATAAAAAATTGAGATAAAAATTGAAATAAAAATGAAAATAAATAAATCAATTAAATAAAAATTGATAAATCGTTGCCAGAAGATGCACCTTCAAGCTGCTTTGTATCACCCACAAAGCTATACATGGAACAGGACCACATTTGATCAGAAACAAAATAATCAAATATATTCAACAAAGAAACCACTGCTCAAGATTGTCACCCCGCCTTATAACACCCCCATTGAAGAAAAATACATTAGGTGGTACATCCTTACCCAGTCAAGCAGCCAAACTAAGGAATTCATTACCCACACCTATAAGATCCACAGATAACTATCTTGTCTTCAGAAAACTACTCAAGAGTTGGCTCTTTCCTTTATACCCACCATATTCAAACAGCTGGATGGACTGCATATGCCTGTGTTGATAAATATTTTATCTGAGTGTGTGCATATTCTAGATAGATATAGCTTTTTAGAAAATATGTATCACTACTATGTCATAACCATAAACTACACACATACTCTTTAAACCTGTTTAACTAATGTATATTTACTCACAGTTTAAATATGTATATGTATGTACATATATGTGTGTATTTGTGTGTGTATTCATGTATGTAGGTATGTGTGTGTGTGTGTATATATATATATATATTTATAAATATTTATATATATATTTTTATATATATATTATATATATATATATATATATATATATATATATATATATATGTGTGTATGTTATTCTAGGCTTAACATGTTCATAGGTCATTGCATAGTTCCTAGATAAGTTGTTATATTAGATACTTATGAATCCCTGCTCTCACTTTATGTCACACTGATCAAATGTTTATTATCATAGGTATCTGGCTATTCACAAATTGAGTAAAGAGAAATAAATGTTAGAAGAGTACTTATTGATTAACTTCAAATATTACAAACCTTGAAAGTCTGTGTTTATACAATACTACTTTTCTTCTCATATTATACCCATTATTATATTCCTTGGAAATATATTCCCTTAATTTGTACTTACATATCTATGTATTTATTACTCTAGCCCTACTGTACTAAAGAAAAAAATTAATTAAAAAAAATCTATAAAGAAAATTCAAATTATAAAGAAATCTAAATATATATATATATATTTATATATATATAATAATAATAAAGAATAAACAAATTAAATACAAATAATGATAAAAATGTATCTCTATATATATACACATACGTATATATAAATAAACATTTTTAGTTTCTAAAATATAAAAGTATATATAAAAAATATTATATTTTTACTCTCTTGTAAGCTTTACTTTGTCTACCCATCACCATATGTCATTTCTCTATCAATCTATCCTCTATTCCCACTCTGACTCACCCAAATCCATTCTACTACTTTCATCTCCTATATAACCCTGCCTAAGTGCTTCCCTCCTCTTCCACAACTAACTCACCCAAACCTCAGTTTACTACCATGATCTCCCGAACAACCCTACTAAATTCTCCCTCATTTAGCTTACCTTTAACTCATCCAAAACCCCTCCTGCTACTATGATCTCCCTAACCATTTTCACAGACTCTTCCCTCCTTCATCCCCCCTTTCTCATCCCAAGCCTAAATCCTATTACTATAAACTCCCAATTAACACTTCTGGATTCTTCTCTCTTTCACCCCTCCATTACTCCAGTCAATCCAACTAACAAACTCACATATCCGCAGCTCAAATTAACTCATAATAATACAAAAACTGTACTCATATTTCCCTATATTAATTCACCACTAATTCCTTTTGGGTTCCTGAGTAGCGTGCTACTTGCCGAAAAGTGCTTCAACGCCTCCTCAGCGGTAGTAAGCGCTATATAAATACTATTACAATTACAATTACAGTTACAGTAAATAATTGCTGATTTCTCTATGGGAGTATGAGAAACCTATTGTGAGGTAAGTCAGGCAAGGTGCAAATAAAAAAAATAAAAAAATGCATGAAATACAAGCACTGTTCATCATAATCATAATGTACATATACTACAATGATCCTGAAGCATATTAATGAATTGATATCATAACCATCCATTCAAGTTGATGGCAAAAGCACACAGGCTACGTGCACAAAATGTCCACCAGCCACATTGTCAAACAACAGCAAGCAAGGAGGCATGGGGAACAAAGAATACATGCAGCCTAGGGTAAAAGCACTCTGGCTGGGTGCACAAAATAGCTACAGCCACATGGTCAAACACCAACAGCTAGCATGGATGCATGGGGAGCAAAGAAAACATGCAAGTCTATGGCAAAGGCACACTAACTGGATGCAGAAAATTACTGCCAGCCACATGGTCCTACAAAACAGCGAGAAATGAAAACTTTACAAAAGGGGAAAAATGAAATGCAAAAAAATAAAAAAAACTAGGTCCCTACCTAACTTACAGGCCACCCACAACAATGACATTTAAAAATCAAATAAAAGTACAAAGTACAAAGAACAAAGAAACAAACAACACCACTATACAATAGGTTTTTAACTTGCTTGTCCGATATCACTAAAAACAAAGTCCTTAAATTCCAAAAGACAAAGAGAGTGATCATTTCACCTCGAAATCCCAGAGAAAAGTGACTAGGAGCAGGACAAAGCACTGGGAGGAGCCTGGTGTCTCTGGGGCACTTTCATTCTGTTGGAAAAAAAGGGAAAGAAAAGGCTTCTAGCACTAAAAAGCAACTTGAACGTCCATTGGAGAAGAAATTCTACTCAAAAATGTATTTTTGAGTAGACTTTGCTGCTTCTTCTGTAAAAAATCAACTCGTGATGCATTTGCACTTGCAAGCAGCACTATATTTGTGGCACTCACGGCCAGAAGCTGCACAAGCCAGCGCAAAATCTCGCAGAAGCTCGCTAGCTACCTGAGAATATTGTTGCACAAGCACCAAGAATAAATCTTGAGCACACTAACAGAAACAAAGAACTCCTCTTTGCGCCAGATGGTGCAGAATTTGAGAAATCTGCGCCACTCCGCATAGTGCTGAGTGCCCGAATCCTGAAAACTCCATGGGTTGAGCAGAGTTTACAACCTGGGCCTAATATTGTTGTAAATAACTATTTAAACACTACATGCTGAGAACTGTTAGTAAACAACTCTTCTTGTTGTTCCTAGTGCCCTGCACCCTCATCAATACTGAAAGGTCCAGGGTGTACAGACACTCCAATGCAGTGTTGCAACGCAGCAGAGCAGACCCAGTGACAAAAGTTTATCTTTTCTTATTTGATCCCAACTACCCTGCCCCTCAAGAGCAGTGTATGATTTAAGGAATGTGGTTCCTTGATCTTGAGCTGCCCTCTAGAGGGATGAGAGGTCCAGCATTGTTTCCGTGGTCGGTACCAGTTGAGTGCATGACAGAAGGCAAAGCCTCGCAATTCCCACTACTCAGAAGATATGAACAATCAATTATATGCTCAAGACTTAGTTCAGGCCTTGTCAGAAGACACTTCAAGTGCAGTAGAATTAGCAAGGGCACTGTCTGATGTACAAAGTGAAGTTCAATCCTTGTGATAGGAGATTCTGTTGCTTAAGGATGACATAGTCCGCTATCACCCTCGTCATTCACCCTGGTTATCTGATGTAGGGGCAGGGTCAATTTCCAAAAGTACATGTCCCGTTCTACAACCCACAAATTTTTGCGATACAGGAAATTCTACCTGTCCTTCACCCACCTGAACTGTTAATCCGGTTTCAAGTCACTGTAACCACTCCAGTCCCTGTGCCTCCAGCTCCGCTTGAAAGGTTCTTTGGGGATACTAATACATTTGATGCATTTTGAAGTCAGTGCCAGTTGCACTTTCTTGTAAAACCAGTAGCATTTCCTTCAGACATGGCAAAGATTACATTTATCATATTGTATCCCGTGGGTACAGCTGCTAACTGGCCTATCCCACTCATTGAAAATAACAATCCAGTCTTACATGATTTAGGAACGTTTAAAGAGATGTTGCGCCATATTTATGCTAAACACACCTTGGGTCAGGCTAGTAATAATGAGTTATGAAACTAACATCAGGGAAATAAGGATCTTCTCATTAATATTACAACTTTTTGTATACAGATTACAGAGACACAGCAGCCAGAAAAAAGGACCTCCCTCTTTAATAGATGAATAGGAAATGACTTAAAAGATTATTTGGCACATATTGTGGATTCCAGATCACATTGTTCTGACTTCATTGATTTGGTTGTCAGTTAGATCTTAGTTAATGGAACATAAGGGAGAATGTCCTCAGGGGGAACTTAAATTGTTACTTGTATGTCCAAAAGTCAGGATATTTTAGGAAATATGCAGATAGGGGGCTTGCGTGGTCTGACTGCAGAGAGCAAAGACTGAAGAAAAATAAATAAACCTATGCTTGTATTGTGGGAAGGTAGGGCACTTTGCTCATGAGTGCAGTGTCAAACCAAAAGGGCTTCAAAAGAATGTTGCTGTGATATCTTATTTGATGTAGTAAAACTAAAGACCCTGACTGGCACAGGGGTCAACCAGTCAGGTGTGGTCCTAGAACAGACCCTTCCTTTCCTTGACAAACACTTCACAGAAAGTTCCACAACATTTTACAGTTCTAGTCACCCTAATACTTTCACTCCAGCAGAGAACAGTATTACCTAGACTTTTAGATTCTTGGGCTACTGGGAACTACTTAGACCTAGCCTTAGCTAGTTCATTATATATACCACTCATTAAGAAATGCAAACCTGTACTGGTTAGAGATGTGGAATGCTCTGTGCTCTCTTCTGGGAAGATCACATTTGAAACAGCCGCTATTACTCTAATTAGTATGTGAGAATGGGCATACAGTGACCTTGATCGTTAATCACCTTTGGACCAATATTAGGGGTTCCTTGACTTCACCTTCACAATCCCTTCATTGATTGGTTTCTCTGTCTTGTCACCCTAGGTTCCCACTGTTGTTGAACCCATTGCTATAAAGAGCCACAGGAAGTTTTATCACCTTTGACATGTATAGCCCTAAGACCAGAATTTATGACACAGCTTCCTGTGGAATATTAGGATTTTTTAAATGTCTTTGATGAACAAAAAGCTACACAATTACCTCCCCATAGCGAATATGATTACCACATTGACTTAAATCCAGGCAGAACACTCTCCAGAGTTGTGTCTATGCTCTCCCTGAACCTGAGACAAAACGCCTAAAGAAATACCTAGATGAGTTGCTAGCCCTGGGTTTCATCTGTCACTCTACCTCTCCTGCATCTTCGTCACTCTTCTTCGTTCCGAAGGAGAATGGCGAGTTTCAGGCATGCATTGACTATAGGGCGTTAAATAAAGTTGCTGTAAAAAACAGATATCCATTGCCTCTAGCCCCAGTCTTGCTTGATCAGGTTCTGAAGTCCACTGTGTGCACTAAATTAGGTCTGCATAGGGCACAATCTAATTAATGTAAAAGAAGGCGATGAGCGTAAAACTACCTTCTGAACTAAGTTTGGATTATTTGAATACACAGGCATGCCATTTGGGTCATGTAATGTCCCACAGTGTTCTAGTGCCTTATAAATGAGATTTGCCAAAATCTACTGGATGTTTGCCTGGTAGAATACATTGACAACATCCTCATTTATTCACAAAACATGATAAAGCATATGGATCATGTCAGGAAAGCCCTCCAAAGACTCCGAGACCATGCTCTTTTTGTCAGACTGATAAAATGTACATTCCATACTCAGTCTGTTGAATTCCTGGGATACATCTTATCACCGGAAGGCATAATTATGGTTAAGGAAAAGGCTGGTTCAATATTAGACTGGCTAGCACCAACCATAATCAAATACAATGTTTCATGGGCTTTTCAAACTTTTTTTAGACAGTTTATCGCCAATTTTTCGGATATTGTTTGCCCAGATAAAAGACTTATACAAAAAAGGTGCCTTTTGCTGGTCTCATGAAGTCAATGAAGCTTTTAATTTACTTAAGGAAACATTTATCACCTCCCCTGTTCTCAGACATCCAGACCCCATACGACATTACATTTTAGAGGTGGATACCTCTCAGGTAGCAGTAGGAAGTATTCTGTCACTGTGCAATAGCACAACAGGATCCATACAGTTGTCTCCTTTTCCAAAAAATCATTGGAAGCTGAAAAGAAATATATCGCTGCTGATCAAGAATTATTGGTATTTAAATTATGTTTTCAGTAGTGGTAGAAATATCTGCTGGAGACTCAATGTCTCATACCTATATACACTGATCATAAAAATCTTCAGTTCCTACGATCATTAAAGGCACTGACTCCTAGATAAGTAAGGTGGCTATTGTGTTTCAGTGAATACAAGTTAATCATCACCTATAGTCCAGACACATAACAGACTAAGGCCAAAATGTTATCTAAGTGGGGTTACTGAAGTCAGAAATCTAAAAAACAGACACTGCAAAACATCATAGCTCTCAAAAATATTGTAGATCTTTGTGAACAAGAATCATTCCTGAACATGGTTAGGCAGAGCATGAAACAGGAAGACATAGCTTTTTGGGAAACTGGAAAGGATAACCATATCCATAACCATCTTAATCTCCAGAGCTACAATTCCACAACCTCTTGGGCTCCTTCCACCTCAGCCTCCAGTCTTCCTCCGGATTCCAGTTGAAGACAAGGATAAGCACTTGATCCTCAGGTGAGGGAACACTAATCCTTAGCTGAGTTTTGAGATTAACCTAAGACCTCAGGGAAAAACCAGTTCTCGCAAATCGGACATTATTTGTTTCTATGTTTTGAAAGCCCTAGCGCTCTGGACACTTTCCCTCGTGGATGCTCTGAACTTCTTTTGAATTAACCTGAAGGTTTTCAGGTTTGTATCTGTAGACAAGTTTAATATTAAGAACAAGGAAAGACTTTCACTATATGCTGAGAACTACTAGTAAACAACTCTGCTTGATGCTTCTAGTACATCGCACCCTCATCAACACTAAAAGGTCCAGGGAGTACAGACCCACCTGTGCAGTGTAACAAGGCAGCAGAGCAGACGCAGTGACGCAAGTCTGTCTTTTCTTGTTTTATCCCAACCCCCTTCTCCTCGAGAGCAGTGTATGATTTAAGGTTTGTGGTTCCGTGATCATTAGCTGAGCTCCAGGGGATAGGAGGTCCAGCATCATCGCCACGGTCAGAACCAGGTGAGCGTGTGACAGAATGAGTTCATAATAGAATGTAGCTTCTGCAAAAAACCTCAAGCCTATTTCCTATGGAATCTCTCACACGGTGTACAGAGAAATAGCCTGATACTAAGGATATATTTGTTTCCTTTAAATGTCAGCACAGGGTCATGGGAAGGTATTTCAAAGGATGAGAGGTTTTGTGATCTTTGCCATAACTATGTTCAAGAGTTAATTCAAGTGTTTTTTGTGTGCCCATGTCTTTAGCTTGCACATTGCTACTTTTAGAGACCAATCTTTTTTAAACATAATATACCGTCAGCAATTGAGGCCTGTCAGTGTTTAGTCACTCCCTCAACTGAAATGGCTTGTGTCAAAATGTTTCAATTTTTTAAATGTTTTTTAAATGTTTTATTTTCCATGTATATTTCTGCAATAGCTCTGTGCACTTTATCTGTTTTACAGGGAGTAGAAATTTTGCTATGCAATCGCTCATTCTATGAGCACAACATGTTGAATGTTTGATACATATATATACATCATTGCACTTCTGTATATATCTTTCATTAAGGTATTTGTCCTTTTAGTACCTTATCTGTCTCAACTATATTGTTATACGGATTTGCAACTCTTAGGCTTTCCACATTTGCACTTGATTTCTCTTAGATTGTTTTGTGCATTTGCACTTTTTAGACCTTTACACGTTATAATGGAATGAATTGTATTTTGTATACACTGCCATTATTGAATGGCATATTCTAAGCTCTAGTACTTATATGATGTAGTGTACTGTCCTAGATCTATTTTACATTCATATTTTAGGTTGTTCAATGGACATGCATATGTGTATTGTGTATTTTCTGAATGTGCTGTTTTGGGAATGTTCTCACAATGTTATGTTGATAATTGTTTTAATGGTGTATTGTTCTTTTTATGTGGACCTCTGCTGAGTTCCAAAACATAAATATTAATAAAAATGAATTGAATTGAAAAAATTGTTAAAAATACTTTTCACACAAAACCAACTTGAACAGTCCATTGGAGTAAAATATTCACTCAAAAACATGTATTCAAGTACATTTAGCTGTTTCTTGAATAGAAAACCTGCTTGAGAAGCAGCCACGGTCACTTAAGCTTGCCAGCATCATGAAAATGGCGCTGGAAGGCTTCTTGGTGACCTGTAGTCACACAAGAAGGCAGCAAATTTTGCATGCATTTGTTAACTGCCAGCAAGTCTAATTGTGCTTGCAAGTGCACGAAAACAGGTCTCTCATGGCACAACAGAAAAATAATTCTAACACACGCTGGATGGAGAAATTTCATGGGAACTCTGTTACAAGTGTGGTGGGGAATTTTGCCAACTCAGCAAGATGAATTTTATTTTTGCCCAGACCTATTTCTAATAAGGAGCTTTGCAGATTCCACAATCCTGGACTGAGCAGCATGTAAAAGCACAGAGTGTGATACACTGGAATCTTTGGAGTATAATATGGAGAAAAGTGAAATTCCTGTTTAGATATCCCACACTATGATTATACCAGCTAGGGTTGTAACTACACTGAGGGGTGAGACATGTTAAATCACACCATAGTTTATCCACATTTATTACAGTATATGCATAATTTCAATTCATGGAGACCACTAATAGATAGACCCGGTAAGAAGGTAAAGAAGTGAGAAATAGCTATGTAGGTCTGCAACATCCCTGCATTGCTACATAATTACAGATGCTGAAGTTCTGGACTATCCAAATAGATGTCAGAAGAGAGAACCCCCGACCCTCCCACATACCCCAAGGTAATTACTGTTCACTGAGGCAGTATTGGGTAGAACCAAATTGTGCAAGACCCTTCCTTCTGCAACAACAATATTGGAAATGAAACTGGAATCCCAAAGAGAGTGCTTACATTCATGAAACCTTCAGCAAGTAATACAACGTCTGCAACCACCACGGATATTAAATCCATGCACTCTCACAAAGCATCATTCAACAACAGAATTGATGCTGTAGAGAGCAGTTTAGATTATATAAAAGGATCAACAGAATCATGCAGAGTAGGACCTCTCAAACCTTCATGGAAAGAACGTTAATTTGGAGGGCAGGAGTAGACATGATAGTGTCAGGTTTTCTTTGGTTTGAGAAAGCATGCAAAGTCCAGTAAATTGTCCTCCCTCTGATCCTTTATACTCGAATAACTGATGATGGATTTTCATCAGCAAGAAAATTCCAGATTTCTTATCATATTTGTTCATGACAACCAATGCAGAATGATGCACCTCGTCTGGGTAGTTCATGATTATTGAGACCATTCACAAGTAAGACATGCCATTATGTCAGCGACAAAGCGAGGCCCATTAAAATATAGTAACCACAAAATATTTGCCCCATAGGGTTTCTCTCTCATAGGTTAACATGGAGACTGCTTTTAAATATTATTAAAGGGCAGATTCACTTTGGGAGCAGATAGACATCTGGAGTTTGAGGTCTCTGAACTCACAATTTAAAAATACATCTTTTAGTAAAGTTTCTTTTTAGATTGTGTGCTTGAAAATGCCACTTTTAGAAAGTAAGCATTTTCTTGCTTAAAGCATTCTGCGACTCTGCTTGTTTGTGGATTCCCTGTCTGGGTCAGTTTGACAGTTGGGCTGTTTCTACCTGTCTCTAGACAGTGACACAAAGGGAGCTGGGGTGCAGCCTGCATATCCTGATGAGCCCTCTGTGCTGGGAGGAAGGGTAGGAGTGGTCACTCACACCTGAAAGGGCTGTGTCTGCCCTCACACAATGCAGTATCCAACCCCGTGGTGTGTGTCTGGAGCCTGGCCTGGGCAAGTCAGGATCTTGAAAACAACGGAGACTTCTCTTTGAAGTAGGCCTACTTCAAAGGCAGAAAGGGGTATAAGAAGCACCCAAAACCCCTGAAAATTAGATCACTGTTGCAATCAAGTGAATCCCCTGCCAAGGAGAAGAGCTGAAGAGCTTAGGAGAAGTACTACCCCTGCCTTTGTTGGGGTGTCCTGTGCTTTGTTGTGCTATCCTGCATGTGCTGCTTCTTTCTGTGAAAGGGGACAAAGACTCAACTTTGTTGTGCCTTCCTGCTTGAGAAGAATCTCCAAGGGCCTTAACTGACTTGCCTCCTGTTCTTGAAGTCTCAGGGCCATCAAAGACTTCCCCTGCCAGCACCTGGACTCTCTGATGTGACTCTTGCCCTGCCAAGTGGTGCCCTATCCAGTTCCTGGGCCCCTGAAAGATGAAGTTGGCAGACAAGAGCTGAAATCATTGCACAGACCGCCGTGCGGGGAAATTCACAATGCACCCTTTGTGACGTGGTTGATAAATGATGCACCGCCGGCTTTGGGGCTGAAATCAATGCTCCACCTGCATCACAGTTGGAAGGTCAGTGCATCACAGCTGGAGAAATGACGCACAACACATGCTAATGGAGGCTGATAACCACGCAAACCCTATGCAGCGTGGTTTCGTGATACAGAGCAACCGGATTTTCAATGCATCAACATTGGGCGTGGAAAGTCAACGCAAAGCCTGCCCAGATCCGAGGTGCCTGTCCGGATCAATGCATCGCTCTCTTGTGGAGAGAAGAAATGACGCATGCCGACCCGACCTGAGGAGGAACGACGCTCAGTCTCACTTGCTAGTGAGAAATTGACCCATCGCTGCCTTTTCCGATGCACACTTTCCCGTGCAGCTCTATTTTGACGCTACCCAGGTATTTTTGTGTGCTAATAGCGTTCTCACTGTTTTCTAAAGGATTTAGGACTCTTGTTCTTTTTAAATTCATATCTTGACTTGTGAATGTTGGATTTTTGTCGTTTTTGTCTGGTTTTGTTTAGATAAATATTAACTATTTTTCTAAACCTGTGTTGTGGCATTTTTTTAGTATTTTCACTGAGTTACTGTGTGTGTTTGTACAAAACCTTTACACATCGCTTTTAAAGTTAAGCCTGCCTGCCTGCCAAGCTACCAATGAGGTGAGCGGGGTTAACTGAGGGTGATTCTCCTTTACCTTTACTAAAGTGAGGGTCCTTGCTTGGACAGGCGGTTCCAATCAAAGACCCTATTACTAACAGTGACGAATTCTGATGTCCCAATGTATGACACAATATTACTGGCTCATTTCTGCAAGAGCAGGTCTCTGATAGGGACCACACAGTACTCTACCGAACTTTCCCTAGTAGTATCTTGACCATCCCGGCCTGTGAAATTACACTTTAAAATCCACAGTATTATCGTTCACAATGTAAATGGGTTGACACATTACATTAATGCAGAAACATGCTGAAACTTTGTGGTTTATTAGGCTGAGATACAAAGTTAGCTGAGAGGAAAAGCCTGCAAAGCACTAAATGACATGGTTTGTGACAAAAAAAACACTTTATGATTCAGAAACATTTTTAAAAAATATTATCAATTCATAATTTGGGAGGGATCCATTAGGGGCATTCTTTTTAAATTGTGAACAGTAACATACACATTAATGGTTTGTAACCATGATTCTAGAGGCAAACGATTAATCAAATACCAACTCCTAACTTGGAGGCATAATTGATTATCAAAGGGAATTTAGGATCCCCTTCCATTTTGTAATTTGGGGTGATAGATTCAGGAGTTGAAGGCAGTGGACTTAATTTTGTCACCAGCAACAAGATCAAATACAACTCCACCTCACTGCTCACATGGACAGACCACTGAATCATTCACTTCAAAATCAAGACACCACAAGTAGACACAACCACCAGCATCTGCTTGCCAAGTCACAGCTGGGGAAAAGTCTCAGAAGTAGACTGGCTCAATGCCTTCAGCATAAAGCAACCCACCAGGCACCACCAATAACCTTGACAAAGACATTACCAACTTCAATGAATTGATTGAACACTGAGAAAACTCCCTCTCACCCATCAAAACCAACAGACAAAGAAGAATCAACAAACATGCCAGCTGGTACAAAGAGGATGTCTGAAACTCAAAACATCACTGCAAATAGCTAAAAAGAAAATGGAGACCCAAGCACAAAAACACGACTAGAACCACATGCAAGGCTGCCTTAGGATGTTCACAACTGAACAACTGAGAAACACTAAAAATAGGACTAGCTGAATGCATTGAAGCAAGCATCAACAGCTGGAAGGAGATCTTTTACGTTGTCAAGAGTGTCACCCTCTCTAAGAACTCTGCAACAACCTATCAATCTTCTTACAAAGCAACTTAGAAAACATCTACAGTAACTTTGAACACCAACCAGACCTCAGAGATCTCATCGCCAACCTGCCCACCACACACCAAGACAGACACCTGACTGAATGGAAAACACCCATGATAGGAGACAGCAACAATCATGCAGTCTGTCCACTCAGGCGTCTCAACAGATCCATCTATAGCCTGGGATGACCACCTATCAACAACACCCTTATCCACATCATCAACACCTCCACCACATCTGTCACTTTCCTGGAAGCCTGGACGCCTGGAGTCATGCAACAGTTCAGGCTCTCCTCAAAAAGACGTTGACCGACACAAACCAACTGAGTAACATCCTTCTCATCTCACTGCTCCTCTACCCAGGCAAATGACAAAGCAGGCCATCAACAAAGAACTCACCAGCCACCTTGAACTGCACCATAGACTACACTGCACCCAATCAGGATTCAGAAGTGAACATACCATCATACCATCTAAACAGCCCTCATTGCAACCACAGACAACATCCAAACCATACTGAGGTAAAACTGCAGCTCTCATCCTGCTTGACCTCTCCATAGCATTTGATATGGTCTTTCACACTACACTTTTTAGAAGACTCCACAACATCAGCATCCAAGGACCTGCCCCGAAAAGAATAGGCTCCTTCTTATGGGAAGAACACTGCAAATCAGACTACCACCCTGCACATCAGAATCCAAGAACCTGATCTGCGTGGTCCCCCAGGGTTCATTTCGCAACACCACCCTGTTTAACATATACATGGCTTTGCTTGCTAACATCTTCCGATCCCAAAGCATCACCATCATATCCTATGCCGATAACGCCCATCTCATTCTATTCCTGACAAACAAATCACTGCCAGAACCAACTTCATCAACTGAAATATCATGGTATCAGAATAGATGAGATCCAACTGCCTGAAGCTCAACTCCGACAAGACAAAGTACTGGTCTTTAGAAACAGCAACATTCCATGGTACTCTACTTGGTGGCCAACAGAGCTAGGACCAACATCAACACCCACCGACCTTGTCAGAAACCTGGAAATCATGCTTTCAGCACAAGTCATTGCAGTGAGTTCCTCCTGCTTCCACGTCTGATGCATGCTATGAAAGATTTTCCAATGGCTGCTCAACAATACCAGACGTACCGTCACACAAGCACTCACCACAAGCAGACCCAACTATGTAAAACAGTCTACATTGGGATCTCCAAACAGCTCCTACACAGACTCCAGACCACCCAGAACACTGCAGCAAGACTCATCCTCAAACTCCCATGTTGCATCCACATCCCTCAATACCTCAGAGAGCTCCCTGGCTCCCATCTACAAATGCAGCCAATTCAAACTTCTCATGCACACATACACAGCACAGCACAACATTGATCCAGCGTATCTGATCAGTCACATACACTTTCGCCAGCCTGTCAGGCACCTATTTTCAGTATCTCTCTCACTCGTTCACACCCCCTGTTTTCACAAAATCAGTACTGGAGGTCGCTCACTTTCTTGTATCGCACCTAAAATCTTGCATGGCTCTCACAATGTGACATAGCATTACAGAACATACCGTAACATAACATAACATAACATAACATAACATAACATAACATAACATAACATTTCAGATATTTAGAAACCGCTACCTACTCTCAATCAAAATTTATAAAGCATATTTTGTTTTTTGTTTTTAAAGCAGCCCTGACACCATTAAGGAAGTTGGTCTGCATTTAAAATAAAAATACTTCACTACTTTTGAATTGAAATTACAAGGAGCATGATCTGTTGTTGCTTTCAGGTCACATTCCAGTAATTGCAGCCAATCATCAGTGTCACAACTTGGATTCTGCCTAATGAATATTATTTTGGCAGGTTGTTCTGTGACCCCAAGTGGCTCAATAACTGTTGTTTACAGCAGCACCACAAAATAAAATGATGGATGGAATGTTAAAACTTTTCAAACGCTTACCCCAGTCACAGATCTGGGTTTAATCATTGTTACTTTGGTCACCATGTCACGCCAGTTTGACCCAGCCTACGCAAATCAGTCTACACCCTGCTCGCCATGGGGGCAGTCCAGCCCGAACTGCCAAGCCATGTCCTCCCTGGACTGGAAACACGCATCTTGGGGCTGGTTTTAGGGTATCACCCCTCATCAGCCAGGCTAGCTTGAATCCAGTGCAGCGAGGCAGGGACCCACGTCTGGACATACCCTAGCCCCTTAGGGCGTAAATAGCAACACCACAAAATAAAATGATGGACAAAGTGTTGAAACTTTTCAAACACCCACCCCCAGTGACATATCTGGGTTTAATCCATTGTTATTTTGCTCTCCTCGTCACCCCAGTTTGGACCCAGCCATATGCAAATCAGTCATGAGCCTGCTCCCCATGGGAACAGTCCAGTCTGAACTACCCTGAAGTGGAAACAAGCATCCTGGGACCAGTTTCGGGGTATCACCCCCTCATCAGCCAGCTAGCTTCAATCCAGTGGTGCAGCAAGCAAGGGACCCACGTTTGGGCATACCCTAGCCACTTACGGTGCACTTAGCAACATACAAAATAAATTGGGAGCAGGGTCTAGGCTGATTTGCATATGGCTTGGTCCAAACTGGGATGGCATGTTGAGCAAAAGAACGATGGATTCAACCCAAATCTATGGCTGGGGGTGAGTGTTTAAAAGTTTCAGCACTCCATCCATCATCCTTTTGTGTTGCTATAGTCACTGTAAGTGGCCAGGGTATGCCCAGATATGGGTCCTTTCCTCACTGTGCCACTAGATTCAAACTGGCCTGGCTGATGATGTGTGATGCTCCAAAATCAGTCCCAGGATGCTTGTTTCTGGTCCAGGGAAGACCTGGCCTGGCAGTTTGGGCCCTACTGTCCCATGGGGAGCAGGGTCAAGGTGTTGTGAGTCAATTTTAGTTAGTTGCTTCGGCACAGTGATAGCTCAGCTTAGGCTTGGAGCCTGTGTCCTTTTACCTAGTAATAATTTTATTTCTGCTTCTTTTAGTGGCAATGTTTTTAATTTCATTAACAGCCACCACTCTGCAAAAATGTCACTATCAGTGATATGGATGACATACTTTCCTCAGATTCACAGGATTGGAATGCAAGGCACACAGAATAATATTTTGTGCTGCTAGCCCCAAGACTGCATAAACAGTCCAGTGCTTCGGTACATACCCGCATCAGGCTTCTGTGCATGAACATAAACATGTCCCCTATAAAAGCATCTTGTAGGACAAATGGCGTCAGAGGGGGTTTCAGACAATATTTCTATCCCTGCTGCAGGCCGGATTTTGGCAACTTCAGCCTTTGTGTTTCCACGGATCCTGATCTGGAGATGGCCACCTGACCTTGTACCAAGCTAGTGGTGGGGGCGCGTGCTTCTCATGGACACTGTACAGAAAGATTTGGCTTACATCATCATGCTCTCCCTCAGAGGTTAGAGATTAGGCTTTTAGGTTGGAATTGTATATTCATGTCATGACAATATGTTGGGGTTGTTTATATTTACATCTCTAATTTTAACAATCCCGATTTTGTTATTCCTTATTATCCTAATCATTGCAGCTCATGCAGTTTATGATACATTGCAGTCTTTTCAATAAATGCATTTGTGAGAGAACGGTTCTATCTGGTATGCCCTGATCTTTCACTTTTAGATGACCTGGTTTTTGATATTTTACTGTGAAGGAGCCTCATAGTTTGGGACTCACCCACAGTAAACCTATGCTAAAATGCACTGCGTGTGTTTACCGCCTGTGATGCCTTATTAAGGAAAGGCTGCTGTGAAGTAACAAGAGTAGGAGGCCAGTGTTGGTTAAACGTGATCCTGTATGCACATGCGTGTACACCTGTGTGAGGGCTGCATAAGGAGGATTTCTGGTGTGTGCATCCCAAGAACTGCACTTAGGTAGCCTGGCGCAGACAGGACTATGCAGAGTGGGTGGAGACTTGGAGTAGGCCTTATGAGGTGGGTGTATACATGTGATGGATAGTCAGTGTTTTCCTTGTAGTAACACTCCATTAAATGTCAATGGGAAAGGATGGCCTAGGGCACAACACCAGACCTCTGAGGTCCACAAAGTCCAGAGTCACACCAATGTACACTGTAACCTGTATGAAAAGAATAATACAGTAGGTTACAAAAGCATAGCTGTATAACTTATGGCTCATCCAAGAATGTCATCTTTCTCTGACTCAGTTTAAGATTAGGGCCCAGTATTGCTCTGTCCAGCTGCCCAATCCGGGCCTTGCATCGATCAGCCAGCTGTCATTCCGTGCCAGAAAGAGGCTGTATGGGCCCTGGAAGGAATGTCAGGGAGAAGGGGCTGGGACGTTCAGACCATATGTGGCACTAACTCCTAGACGACAGCATATTTAGCTATCCCAGAAGACTGTGCTGGAAGGAGGGGACAGAACAAGGAAGTGATGTGGCATATCTGGATTGGGCAGAGGTGCAAATCTGCTGGACACTTCCACCACCACTTAAAAGATGTTAGGGCTCTCTCTCTTGGATGTGCTTCACTGCAGGACAATGACAGACTGAAGATGGGCATCATGGAAAACTGAAAAGAAGAACCCCCTAACTGCAACCTTGGCAGGGACCCTGCCCCTAAATGACTTCCAAGCAGGGAAGTGCATGCCAGACCAACATAAACTGCCCCTTTTACCACCCGAGGACCAGCTGGGGGAAACATTGGGCTGGTGCAAGGAGAGCATGTCGCCCAGAAGAAAAGGAAGGCACCCAGATGAAAGTCTGGTCAGTGGGACTGGGTCTCTACCCATTTGGGAACTTCCTAGGCCCGGAGGCCTATTGAAAGTGCTGCTGGTGCAAGGGCTTTACTCCATGAGCGAAAAGACACAAAGATCGTAAACAATGGCGCTTGGGGGCGTGAGATATGAGGAGGAGAAGGTCTGCAACTTTTGATCTCTTAAGGGCCAGTGGCAAAGTAAATGGTTTGCCATGTGGGTTGTTGGACTATATTCCCCCTGAGGGGGAGACAAGCAAAGATGGGGGGAGGAAGCTGCAGGCTGTCTGTCGAGGCCCCGTCAGTGCTCCCCTCCAACACATTGTTGTTAGGCTGGACTGGTATTGTTTCTGGGAGCCAGGCCAGGGAGAGAGGTCTTTCTCTGTGAGGAAGAGGTACCAAGAGTTCCATGTGGGAAGTTATCCCAAAGGGGTGGTGGGAGTAAAGACCCAAGCGGCATGCTGACAGTGAGGGGCCAATGAGTTTTTATTTTCAGGATGAAGAGATCCAGAGGAAAGAAAGCATTGGGTGGAATAATGTCTAGGAGGGAGACCAGTATGCAGGAAGCAGTGCTGAGGAATTGTACGCTTGTCCAAAGGAGTGAGGGGCGTAGTGCTGCGCAACCCAGGGCTTTGGTAGGCCTGATGTTGCTCCGACCATGTAAGAAAGTAGTGACCTAGATGCAGTCAATCTAGCACCATAAGGGTTCCTAGGGCAGTCTGGGGTCCTGGTAGGGAAATATAATCTTGTGATTGGGCAAAGGAGATGGTCCTAGTGACCGGTGACCAGTGTAATTAGCGAGTGTGGTGTCTGGCCAGAAACCCTAGTCACTTGTTATTGCTGACCAGGTAAAGACTACCCATGCTTGGTGGGTACAACTTGCCCTTAAGAATCAGTTGGGTGGAGTGTGTGTGAGAGAACAGGTTTGACTAACTGGTCTGCCCAGATTTTTCGCTTTTGGATTGACTGATTTTTTACCTTTAACTGTGAGGGGGCAGCATCGTTTGGGACTCACTCACAGTAAACTTATGGTGAAATGGGCCGCACATGTTCATCACTGGTGCCACCTTTTGGGCGAGCGTTGAAGCGCGTGGGGCTACACTGCTGCTCTTGTGGAAGCTCCCGGGTTAGGCCAGGGCCAGGGAGCTGCCCCAAAGAAGTAATCCCTAGAGGAGCCACTGCGCCCCCACAAAGATAGACTGAGGGGCTCCGGATGCCATTGAGGGGCCCCACAAAGAAGCAAACCAAGGGAGTGCTGTTGCACTACCTGTGAAGGTGTGATCAGGGTCTGGGGGCTATCCCCAAAGAGGTAAAGCTGGGGGGTGCTGTTGTACCCTTGTGAAAGTACTAGAAGGGGCTGCGGAACTCAGCCACTGGCCCGCAGAGAAGACCAAGTTTGTTGCACTGTTGCGCTTCCCATGAAAAATGCAAGAGGGGCCCTGGACCTCTTGCAGGGCCCCCACCAAGAAGTGAAGCCCGGGGACTCTATTGTATCCCCTGTGGAGATGGCTGCCAGCTGTGGGAGGAGCCAGCAGCTGAAGATGAAGCCCTGTGAAAATTCTCAAGAGGGGCACCTGACCCCATTCAGGGCCCCACACTGAAGATGAAGTCGGGGGTGCTGTTAGACCCCCATGAAGTTAGCCAGATGGGCCCCGAATCCCATACCGGCACCCAGTGAAGAGAAGGAAGTTGGGGAGCACCAGAGGGCTCCTCCTGTAGCTGAAGGGGGCCCTAGACCCCATCCCAGGTCCCTGATAGTGCCGAAGAAGAGGAGAGAATGCAGCCGTCCAGCCATCCAGGTGCAGCTGCACACGTCTGCCCACAGAGGCGGGCAGACACCAAATGGAAGGAAGGCTACCGCAGCAGCACCTGGAGGTGCTGGCTGTGAGGAGAGCCAGTGGAAGCACCAGGGATGGGGTCCCTGTGCCGCTCCCTCACCAGGGAACAACTTACCTTGTGTTGGGGAGTGTGTAGGTGGGAAAAGTGCACCTCCAGGCAGATAATCAGTAATGGCAGCTACAGGGCTCTCCCCAGCTCAGTGGGAGAGCCGCTCATCACATATGCACATTGCCCCACGATGCCTTGGAAGGCACAACAAGTTGTTTTGGACCCTTTCTAGCATATGATAACAAAGTTTTGTGTCGCCACCCTAGGTTTGGTTGGGACAGGAGTATGGTAGCCCCCAAGGGTTCCAATGTATTTTTAAGCATGAGTGTGCTGGAACTTTTGTTCCTGACTGGCGGAACTACACCCTCTAGGGGTGAGAAGCTGTAATTGTGAGGGTTTTTACAGCAACACTTGAAATGGTAGCATGTTATCCTCAGTGTATTCTGAAAAGATGTGGTCCCAGTATTGATGCCAATGGTATGGCTGCTGTAAGGTCATATGACAAGGCACCCTCTAGGGGTAAAGGATGGAATTACACAATGTTTGGTAGACTAATCTGTTTTGCCATCTGGGTTGTTGGATTATATTTCCCCTCGGGGGAGACAATAATGATTACGCAATGTCATCCAAAAGTAATTCAATCAACTTGTGTATTTTTGTACATTGTTGCAAAGTATTGAGCAGTGTGCATGTATTAAATGTACTTTTACTTTATCAAAAGAAAAAGCACTCTCTGGACAATTATTTGTGTTATTCTGGTATGCTTGGGAATGGCGATTACTAGCCTACACCACCTCCCTTGAGTAAGCCTTAAATTGCTCGGCAATGCTACTCTATGAGAGTCAAGTGCTACAATAGGGTGTTTGGTTCCTAGTGGTGGTCGAGTGCGGATCAATCACTAGTGAAGGGCACGCAACTAATGACCCACCTTCCAACAGTATTGAAAACTGTCCTGTATCTCTTTTCTTGCCTATGTGTGTGTAAGAGGCTTGTATGTGGAGAGGAAAGGATGAGGCTTGTTTCATCCTGATTTACCTGAGGGGTCTTCAGAGTTCCATGCACAAGGCAGCCACAAATCACCTTTATCGTTTGGGTTTGGATGAGGTGATGCTAGAGAGCTAGGAGGTTTGGACCATCAACTGCAGACTGGTGTGGAAGTGACTCAGTCGCCTGCAATGCACAGGTGCTGTAGCCCCAAATTTAGCAATCACTTTGGAGTACAAGAGTACGTATGACAAAGGCTGATTTGCATATGGCTGGGTCCATATTGGGGTGGCATGGTGAGTAAAAGAAAATTTGATTCAACACAGATCTGTGACAGGGGATGAGTATTTGAAATGGTTCAGCATTCATCCATCATCCTTTTGTATTACTATAATATACAGATCAGTCTGCAAAATAAAAGAGTGTTCACAAAAAGTCAGTACACAATCTACAAGCCATTTTTGCAACCAATTAAATAGTACACATGGCCCTAAGAACTTTGATATCATCCTATTGTAAGAGTGCTGGAAATGGGGTCTCTAGTTGGCAGATGTATGCACCCCATCCAGATACGGACCACAATCCTAGTTAGTGTAAGTCACAAAATACCCTAAATTATCCTCTGCTAAACCTCGCGTAGCTGGGCACAGAGCAGTCAGGTTTAACCGTAAAGTGTTTGCGTACATCCATGTAGTAATGCAGTCATTTTTACAAGCAACATAAGACCAAAATGACAAATATCCAAAAAGTAGAAGTAGAGAAATGATTTTTAAAGAATAAATGAAAATGTAGTGGTTAGAAGCAGAAAGTGCCAACCAGGGCTACATGGTCCCACTTTACTGGGACAAAATCAAAAGATCAGGCTGACTGTGATAGAGCGCAGGCCGGCTAAAACTCCCCACACATAGCCTGTAAGAAGCACAGAAGTCTTCTTCCAGAAGTGTACTGCTTTGGTCGGGTTGCGAACCCAGTTGTTCTACCCAGTTGTGCCTTTGAAGTGGGAGTGACTTCAAAGAAGGGTCTTTGAAGTGCACAGAGGTCCTTTCTTCCTAGCTCTGGCTCAAGACTATCAGTAGAGGGTAATTAGCCCTTTGTGTGGGGACCGGCACTCCCTATTCAGGTGTAAGTGTAAGCCCTCCCCTCCCTTCCTACCCAGGAAAAGCCATCAGAAAGCAGATGAGTGCTCAGACACACCTAACATTCCTTTGTTACTGGCTGTCTAGAGGGAATGCACAAAGTGTAGCTGTCACCCACTGCAGACATGTATTGGAGACAGGCTGCAGGCAAACAGAATTGTAAGGGCAGACAAATGCCCACTTTCTAAAAGTGTCATTTATATAATAGTAATGTTAAATTGTAATTTAGCAGTAAAGAAGATTTATCTTTACGATTCAAATGATATGAAGCAATCAGGAATTACAGCTTAAGGTGTAATAAGGAATTAGTATAACCTATGAGAGGGGTGGACCTCACAGTAGTGAAACACAAACTTATGAGTTTTTCACTACCATGACATACAAAGTTGTGGTATAAGTAATAAAGTCACCAACCTGTTAGGTCCAACACATGGTTATAATGATTTAAACCTGAGCTCAATCTCTGGTAGCTATGGCACAGAGTTGAAAAGTTTAACTTAGAGAAAATGTGTAAAGTATTTCAAAGTACCAAAGCAGTTAAAAAGTCAAAAACACAGCACAATAAACATCCAACTTCAATTTAGGAAACATAAAGAAACACTGAATAAACAATATGACACCAAAACAACTGAAATCCAAAATGCAGAACCAGAGCTATGAATTTAATTTTGAAAGATTTAAGAGAAAAAGCACCAAAAAAAAGTAATGCCCCAATAGAAAGTACTATTTGCGTGACCAGAACTATGAGTAATTTCAGTCTGACCACAATAGAGCATGTGATGAATATGCTGAGCAGGTTCACCCAGGTCAGAGGTTTTAACTTCTGACTTAGAGCTTGATTTAGGTCTTGACATTATTACTGCCAATCCACAGCAGTATCGGTTCCAAGTACTCCATCGAGCTGACGGTGTTCCGACTGCCGTATTTAGATCTATGGCCATCCAACCACTGTCCACGTCGATGGAGTGTCACACTAGCTGCATCCTGCAGCTGACATGGCAGACTCCAATACTGGTGAACATTCCGCCGACCATATGTAGATAACACAGTTGGGCTGGTGGTGTGCCTGCAGCAATCCATGACAATGGAAGTCCTTCCCAGGACCCTTTCAGCATTGTACTGCAGCTGTGGCGTTTGGATGGATGCTAGCAGCCCACACCTGATGTTTATTGGACTATAAAACTCACTCTGTTTCAGACCATGATTCTTTGCCATTCCACTGCTGACTGCCAATATGAGGACGACCTTGCCACTGAACAGCCAGGTTATTTTCTTTTTACATTTATCCCCCTGTTTTTTTCACTTTTTTGTTTTTTCATTATTTTTCAAATCACTTTAGGTGCACTAGTATATTTATTTGTTTGACCACTATGGCAGGGAGGATGAACCCACATTTCAGAGAAGGAGAATTGTCATGATGGATGCAATTATTAGAGAGGAGCTGCAATTGTTAGGAGAATAAGTACAAAATACTATCATATCTCAGAAAAGACAAATGTGGGACAGAATAGTCAACAGAGTGAATGCTGTGGCTTACAATCTGTGCACACAGAAGGGAAATAGGAAGAGGTGCAATGACCTGCGGGAGAGAGGCAATTTCCTGGCCTCTCAGCATCACCTGGAGGCCCAGAGAACTGGTGTTGATTCTTCCAGCTGCTTGTTACAACTCTTTCCTGGGAGGAAAAGGTCTTTCAGATCCTACATCCTGAAGGCTTGGCAGGAATCATTGGTGGAGTGGACACTGGTAAGTTACAACTACATAAGTCCCATTAATCACAGATGGAGTCCTTGCCCTTAACTTAGCTGTTTAGAATGTTTCTAGAAACCTATCAAAACACATATATATATAAACTCAATTTTCCAAAATATCTTGCGTTATCCAAATTAGTAGCATCATGATTGTTTCACCCTCTTAAACAATGAAACATATATGCTTAGTCCCTTGCTTTATCTCAGTGTAAGTTGTTGTGCTTCAAAAAACAGGTTTGAAACTCATTCCATATGCACATTAAGGTATAGTGCTTGTAAGTGATATTGTAATCTATTCACATTACATACATATGTGTGTACATATCGTAAATGTGTGTTCAATTTACTGTAGTATATTATGTAGGTATATGTTACTCACTTTTTCACCAGTGTTGGCAATAGTGTTTACAAATGACTACAACTATCATGATGCTCTTCAATTGTCTATGCAAAATAATAATGCAATGCGATGTAGCTCAACCTCTCTTTCCTTGCACATGTGCACAAGTCAAAGCTTTATGTAGTTGTCATTCACCATTTCATGGTATGTTTTAACATTTCATCTGCTGTATTGAACCAGTATATTGTCACCTTCTTGTTATTCCATTAAATTGATCTACTTGCATGCATAAATCAAAGTTTGTAGATTCAAAAGTTTCCAGTCATGTTCTATGGCATGCTGATTATAAACAGGATTGATACACAATTCACTTTGCAGCATTCATATGATGACCAGTGCCATTTAATCCAAGCTGGTTTACCATGGTTTGTTTTTGAGGCTACTAGGCCTTGAAATTGCTCATCTCTCTAATTCCCTCTCTGCTGTCTTTAGTTGCATGTCTGGTACATGTACTGTACACATTCTAAATAACATTTAGCATTTCAGGACTTCTATCCATCATTGTTGCTGATGTTTGCATCTGTGTACATTAACCTACATGAGTAAAAAGTTAAAAATCACACAAAGGCCTAAACATTCCAAAATTCCATTAGTCATAAATATATACCCACACTCAGGGTAAGTGGACCACCGTCTGCATCAGAAGACACCTCCATTCCAGGCCAGGATCAAGCCTTCAGTGAGGACACTACTTCTGCGAGTCTGGATGATGAGGGAATGCATGTCCAGCTAGTCTGTCAGTGCAAACAGCCCCAGTTAGTCACCCTTGGCCCACACCTACACCTCCCACCCCAGCTGCTACTAAGCCTATCAATATATTTCCTTCCTGTGTCCGGAGAAACACAATTCCCATCTTGAGCCCCCTTGTGCGCTAGTGTTGAGCAACCACCCCTACCTCTAGTTGTGCCAGGATCCTGTTAGATGGACCTCACTGGCTCAAGGGCACAGGGTAGTAGAAATAGGGGTCGTGGGAGGGAATCAGTGGGCCAGAAAAGTGAGTCCACTAGCATCATTGACACCCTGACCACCATTGACCAAGTCTTGGGAGCCCTACAGAGGTCCAATGGTGTGATGGGCCAGGTCCTAACAGAGATCCAGAACCTTAAGCAGGTGCAGAGGTAACACATTGATGAGCTACAGAATCACAACTCAAATTTGTGCCCCTGGACGGTTTGACATTTATCATCATATGTGCAAGGCTTCTCCTGTACTATCTACCCCTGTCTATGGTCCTTGAACATCAGAGCAAAATACACCATCCTCAGCTACAGACAGAGAGGCACTGACAGAAAAGGAAACTGTTCCACCCACCTGGTGACACTCAAACAATTTAAAAATACATAGCTTCACGACCTAAAATGGCTGGTTCCTCACATTGACCATGTAGTAGGTGTAACACTTCATGATAGACTCTGCTAGAGGCTTACATGTGTGACTGCTATGCACAAAAGCCAATGGATGTGTCTGTCTCAGTTTTGGAGCCTGTACCCCGTGTACGTGCATGCAACATCTAAAAAAAAGCTAACACTGCAGCCAAAACATCTGCTCAACTTTTGCTGCCGTTACCGACCTATGGGAGCAAGGTTGCAGGGCAAAGCAGGTAACAGGGTCCCTGCCTTCTCCCCTGAGGAATTTGAGCTACTCAACAGGGAGGTCCAGTCTCTGTACAACCAGGTGTATGGGACCCCAGAGGAACAGGTGTATGTCAAAGTAACTTGTTCCTCTTTTTTACACAGTCTATTTTGTCTCTTTTTGTTCTTAAGCGAAGTGTTGTGTTTGGAGTGCAGTGAACTGAATGATTTACTTAGGTACAAAATGTTGTCTGACAATGTTAGAAATGTCTGTACATTGAAATGAAAAGTCACCTGAAAGAATAAGCAGAATTTTCAGTTTATGTTACTCACAATACCAAATTTCATTAGGCAAACGGCAGACCCTTTGCTTCCAGTAGCCAGTAGACAGTTTCACTTGTATGAAAACATACAGCCTATGCCAATATAAGTGAAATGTAAAATGCAAGAAGAATCTACAAAGTTTTGGAATTGTCTGATGCTGTTCTGTAAAGTGAAACTACATCTCATATTTTGAAATAAAATTATCGGTATGTTTCAAACATGTCATGTTGCCACATATGGGGAAAGGATATTTCTGTGCTGCAACTCTAAATGACACAGGCTCACACAAACCCACACCAGTAGGTCCTACTCACACTTTTTCTTACATCACCCAAACCAGGTTCTCACTGACACATTGCAGCCCTCCCATACTGCCCATTGTCACTGTATGTGTTACAAATCATAGTATTTGCATCTTAGAAGATTGGGCTTGAAGCCAATGTAGCTGTGCACAGAGCTATGTGCAAATAATGTACAGGTTGTTTGGCCTTTAGTACTCAGGAGTGGCTCACACTACAGGAGAGGTTCCCTAGCCCTGGGCTAGATGATATTTGTGGCCTGGATTGGTAACATGAGGAAATAGAAAGTGCTGAGAGTACTCAACCGATCATTGCAAATGAGTATTTCCTAGGAAATGTTAAATGTTTGAAAATAATCTGTACTGACTGTTTTGGGAGTGCATGTGGTAGATGCAGCAAAATAGTGTCTCACTCTACTAAGACAAACAAAACAAAATCACTCAAAACCTCTTTTGCTGTTATTTTTTTCTCATCCATTCAGGCCAACGCCCATCAAAATGTGACATCCGGAAGGCCATTGCTAAGAAGGTGCAGACCCTGGGGGCCCATAACTGAGGCATCCTACATTGCAGGAAGAGATGGGAGGCCTTTCGACGCTGCACCAGAAAGTCTGCAGAAGTCCAGCTCGTCCAGTCCTCCCAACAAGGCAAGCATGTGTGGTGCATCCTGACCCCCATAATGGCCTGCATCGTTTTGTTGGCCTACCCAGAACTTGATGGGCAGTTGAGGGCCCAACAGCAGCATCGATTTGGTGAGTTATTGCTTGTAGCTATTTTTGTTGTGTTTTAGAGACAGCAATGTTGTATAGCATCAACATAACGGCTGACACAAATTCAACGCACACAAGGATTTCTGGAGGTGTACGTTTATAAGACAGTATCTGATGCTGTGTTTGATGTATTGATTTGTGCTAAAGTTTGCCACTAGATTCCTCATCATTAGTCATGTACGTTTTTGAGCAGGCACATGGCTGCATGCAACAAAAATATATACCTGAATTTTTCTCTGTTATGAGGGACAGTTGTACCAAACATGCCCCATTTGAGGATTGGATCAGGTGTGATGCTCCATCACAAATGTGTGTAGGTAATGTAGGCACAAATACTGGTGACATGGCAAACTAAGCACTTATGAAACAGTTAATGTTAAAGTTTGTACAATGACCAAATGATATTCAGCATCTTGTCCAAAAGGTCTGGAAACATGTGTACAATGGCATCATTGGTTATCTGAAACATGTTAGAAGTATGTTTTCACATTTAGATTCAAATCAGTTTGTGTAGACAGTAGCAGATTGGCATGATGCCCTAGTCCTTCACAAATGTGAACGTATGCCAGTCTGTGTCAACCAACATGATTTTTTAAGCCAAACTGTATTGATTAAAACAGTTAGGAATGTGTCCACATTGGTGACAGAGTTAAATGCTCCTCAAACAACATTTTCGTGCCCTTAGTTATGTCCAGATGAGAACTCATCGATGGTGAGAAATGTGATAGTTAAAGGGACATTTTCACACGGAAGGTTGCATCACACAGATGTTGGAGTATCCCATCTTGTAAACTTAGTATCAGGCCCAAAACATGACTATTTTGAGATGTGAATATGTTTTTGCTCTGTACTGAAGTGGGTTAGTAATTTATCAAGGCCTTTGTATTTCCTCATGCTGTTAAAGCAATTTGTCACTCCACCACAAAAATATTTTAGTAAATAAATTCAATATCATAGGTATGTACATAGTGTATAATACATTCCTAAGCTAGTTCAATACCGATTCCACATGATATGTTTTACAATTGAAGTACACTTTAGTTACTTGACGTAAGTGTTTCCAATGTGATATGGTCTGACAAAGAAAACAGGCTTTCAGTTCACATATATTTTAGTTCAACATTGCAGTATTTGTGGACTCACATTGATACCGATGTAACTGTTGGTAAATATACATAATGCTGATTATCTGACCTTTTAAACACACTCTTAAGTTGTATTTTTGGTTACTGTGACTTTTAGGGACATAAGTTCAGTATTCCAAACAACAAAGATCTAGCAATCAGAGGCGTGAAACAGTTCATGCTGAGGAAAAAAAGTGGATAAGAGACAGGGGTATATGTGATAAAGGAGTTAGTACTGGGAATTGCAAGGCTGTCAGCAACTGGTTTGTGGAATTATTTTCTACATACATCAGGTACAGATGATAATGCAGGCAAGTTTGGTAGCCTTGAAGCTCGTGAAATATGTAGACTTGGCAAATGTTTTATGAGCAAAGTTTATGTTCTATTCTATTTACACAGATACACTCCCACTATTGTCTCTGTGTTTTCAGCATCATCTGGGCACGATGAAGGTGACATCGGCCACATAGGCAGTGAGGAAGATGGCACTGTGGTTCCAATGCAAACACCACAGACAACAAGGGTGAGGGGACTGGCACTGGAGGTCAACAGCAATTCTTCATCTTATTCTGAGTCTTCCACAGAAGACCAGTTTCTAGTGGTGGCAGACTCTATTGCAACTTTACCACTTGAATCATATTCCTCCACCCTCGTTCCAATCTACAGCCTCCCTCTTGCTCTCCCAGTTGACCATATGTGTCCTCCTAAATGGGGTGGCATCACCTTCACCGCAGGCACCTTCACCCCTGCCCCTGTCTCCCAGGTTGCACTCAGTGAGGAGGGTATTGACCTATTACAGTGTATCTCTGTAGGCCAGACTGCACTACTAAAACACCATCCAGGGACTTACTGGCCAAATGACACAAATGTTAGCTTACTTATACGGTATTCACAGTGTCATGTCTGGTTGACAGAGGTCATTCTAAGGTCTGGCCTCCTCACCCATTCTATCCTCAAACCCCAACTCTCACCTCTTCCCCATCCCAAATCCCTAATCCCAGCCCTATCCAAACCACACTCACTCCTTTGCACACACCCACAGCAGCATATCCACACATACACACAAACACATCAAAAACACAGAAAAGCATATAGACACCACACCCTTTAACACCACTACACGCATAGCCACTGACACCACACAGACCACCACACCACACACACCACCACACCCACATGCACAGCCACTACCACCACACCTGCAGACTCCATAGCCACCAGCACAGAAACATGCATATCCACCACCAGCATACCCACAGGCATCACACCCACAAGTACACAAACATCCACAACCACCCTACTTGCAGAAACCACACCAACCACCACACAAACATCCACAACCACCACTACACAAACATGTACCAGCAAATCTGCAGGTACCACACACGGCACCTCCACAGCACTCCTATCAACACACACACATATACATTGGACATTACACACACTATATACAAATGACCACACCAAAACAACAGACACTTAGAAGGAAACACAAACCAAAACTTAAAGCACATAGACCAGACCCACAGGCAACTGCACTATCAACAGACATATGCACATCACCTATTGCCAATCCCTCTATCCCCAACCTGAGCTCCCTACCAACTACCCTACTCATTTTCTCACAGAGGCTCTTCTATTTACCCTGGCCCTTTCCACACCCCAACTCAACCCACCCCCCCACACCACAACCCACCCTTCCCACACCCTAACCCACCTCTTCCAAACCACAACCCATCCCTCCCAAATCCAAACCTACCTCCAATCCAAACCTACCCCTCTCAAATCCAAACCAACCCCTCCCAAACTCAAGACCACTTATCCCAACAAACCCCTTTATGAAAGATCATTGAGGTGCCTGGTCTCTGCCCAATAGATGTCCCTTCCTGAGAAGGTTGTAATTTGTAGTGTAAATAGGAGGCAAACTCTGGGCATGGAACCCAGGATTAAGAATCTTCCACAATGTGAATTTTTCAAAAACATTTAGTTGTTTGACATGCACATCATTGTACTATTGTTTCAAATATTTTTTAAACATGCACAAGTCTAGTGCAAAAGTGCGAATGTACACCATAAATTTTAAGAAAGATAGGTAATACAGTGATTTACCTTCTGTCCCTGTGATGACAGAGTCAATTTTCATAGTGGTCCAGGAGTAGCAGCAATGGCAGGGCTTGTATAAGTGGGCTCATGGTGGCAGGAAATGAGAAAGGGTACGTTTTATGCTGATATACCTCCCAATCTGCCAACTCAGGTGTGGAGGTTTAACTGCCACAGTTACGCAGGCGGGAAGCCACATTGTGACTGGGGTCCTGACGCAAGCTGCTTCTGCCTATGACGTTGTTGTTGCAGGTGAGGATTCATGGCGATGACAGCAGTTCAATGGCAGTCTTACACCTATGGGACCGCCAACATCTAAATTGAATGGGTGGACCGCCCAGGCAGCAGACAGGAACTCTAACCTTAAATTTACAGCTGGACCATTATGTCCAAGATCTAAATCAGGCCCATCCAATGGCTGCAATATCAGACCATGCCTCAGTCCTTCCCAGACCTATCATCCCATTTAAGAGGAGCATCATAGTGGAAACAAGTGGTACAAGTGTTACACATCAATGCCACTTGCAGCCTCAAAACTTAGAGCTCCCTCAGCATCTAAACAAGACATCACATCACACAACAACATTACCCCGGCTCTGTAAAAACTCTAGAAAGAACAGCACAAATCCATTGCTCTCTCCCAACGACAAACAAAGGCATTTACATTCTGTCCTCAAATCATGGTACTGCCCAGGTCTCTGCAGCTGCCTGTCTTCTGCCACCATCCCTAGTCAGGTATGCCACACATACAGATGAACTCTGGTCTTGCTCTCTCTCGCTCTCAAATAACACTGACCTTATATAGGCCCTAGAAGTTAAAACTATCAATATCGAGGAAAAACATCCTTTGAAGTACCTGGGAAGACCAGTACCAGGCAACACAACTCAAAAACCAGTAGTACAGTCTTTTTTTGCTTGTGAATCTAAGGCAGCTAAATCACCATTGGATCTTGAAAAAGGGGATAGTACACTGGAAACGTCCTTACCATGGGTAGTGCAGATTTCCTGTGATATTAGGACCTTTCCAACTCATCATTCATTGCAGTGTACATTCAGGCAGGACTGTAAAAAAGCCTGCCCAAAAAATCCCCACCAAACCTCTTACCCCTGCAGAAAAATGACCAAGCTAGTCGGAAAGACCCAATCATGCACATAATCAAGAATCAAAAAGCCTACTTTCAACCCTCCAATCATCCATTGAAATTCTAAACTTCCAGTCAGATAAGCTGGATACACAAATCAACATCATGAACATAATGGCAGAGACAATTGCAGGAATAAATATAAAAATGGAGGCTCTATAATCCCTAATAGTGAAACCCCAACAAACCAAGAGCAATGTTCCTGCGGCCCAATCATTGATAAACTAGCACTACTTCCAGATATACTGTCAAATATTTTAAAATTGTTATAACCCCTCTGCAAACACGGAGTACTAATGACATCATCATCAGCAAGTTTACCTCAAAGATTTGTAGTGAATCTCACCCAACACGAGCCAATCTGTGATTCACAAATGCCTAATACCCAGACCAATCCAGTCACTCAGCTTTGCCACAAGGAAGCCCCACTGGAAGGGCCAACCTCAAACAGCAACACATCCTCCCTCCCAAATTTAACCAAAAGACAACACAAACGTCTACAGAAAGCTAGGACAAAACAAACTGAACACAATTTGGAACAAGCAAAAGAACATACCCAATATTTGTTAAACAATCTGACAACCTTGCTTCAAAGCAGGCAAATAAAGACTCTAGCATACAAGAATGCAGCAGCATCTCGGATTTGGCAGAATCATTTCTGTCATTCTCAACATCAGGTACCACCACTCTCCACAATGTGAAATAACTTAGCAACACGCATCGGCGGGTTCCAGCCCACCCTCAGATTCGCGGCGAAATAGGTTTGCGTCAGGTTCAAAAATCACCAACAGCTCAGTCTCAATCTCGAACCATCCGGCTGGAACCACATGGAACAAACTCAAAACACAAGATCAGAGACCAAGACAATACTGACAGTCAATCAGCCTTTGCTGAAAAAGGTCAAAACCCCTCCCACAAGGCCATCCAGGACACATTCAACTTGCAGAATTTGATTAACTACGGACCGCAGCAGGGTCAGAAACTTTTGCAGGCTCATACTTCTCCTCTGGTACTCTGTCAGGAGCCAAGAAGTCTAAGATGTTACTTAGCTGAACGTGCTTCTGATGGCTGTGTTTCTCATGCGAGACTCGGAGCATTAAGGGCCTGTGGAAGCCACTCTGATCTGGCACCAGCGAGGGGTGTTTGAGTTGGATACGTCCTTACAGGTCCTTAAGGCTCTAGGTCTCGAATGAGAAACACAACCATCGGAAGCATGCTCAGCTCAGAAACATCTTAGACTTCTCTCTTGGAATATAGCTAGTGCATGATCACTGTTGGAAACTGGATACCCACCCAAAGCATAGCACCACATGGACATAATTGCACTCCAGAAAACCTGGTCACAACAGGCCCTTCCGCTGTCTTGCTTCATGTTCAAAGAAACGCAGTTAAGCACAAGCAGTTTGGAAGACCAAGTGGGGGTCTAGCAGTCTATTTCTCACTAGACTTGAAAATGGACATAGAAGAGCTGCCACAAGAAGGCTCAGACTGCCAAGTGATCAAACTATGTCACTGGACCACTAGCGATAGGCCACCAATGCTGCCGGTTAACTCATATATTCTCCCTGGCCTCACTCACAAGCAGGAAGCAATAAAGAGGCTAACATCCATCATCTCGCACCCTGAAAAAACTCATCCAGACTGGGTCATCATCCTGACTGCAGATTTTATTTCAAACTTAATTAAGGTGCAAGAAGATGATGAAATACTGACAACTGATAACTCCTGCTGGAACATCCTGACACATGTGTTATCGAACTTTACACGCTGTGAGCAGCAGGGAGCACAGCTTCTGACATCGTTGGAACATCTCAAACTATGGGTCTTAAATGGAAGGTTCCCAGGTGACTTTCCACCAAGCTACACCTTCCATGGTCCTTAATCCTGATCTATCCTAGATTACACCTTAGTTACATTGCCTCTGATCCCCCTGGCACAGCATTTCAAAATAAAACATATCACATCTAGCGACCACTCCTAATACTCACTCTTAGGAACTCTCCACCTGTGCACCCACAGGTCATGTCAGAGGTGGGCTCTATAGAGTCAAAAAGCTTGAAGAGACTACGCTGGTCATCTGACATAATAGCAGCTTTATCTTTATCTGCAAAGCTGCAGATGCTGGGGAGCCTCAGAAACCACAGTCATATATTGGACACCTGGGAAGACTTCAGAAATAAAATACTGGACCAGCACTCTTCTCACACTCTACCATGGCCAGCTCGATGAATCAGCCAAATCACTCCTGCCTGCCTGTTGAAATCAGGCTACCTTCCTCAAAAAAGCTCAAAGGAAATTGTCAAGATGCCTGAAGGCATGCCCAGGAAACCAGCACCTTTGGGAACAACTGAAGAACACAAAATAAATATATGAAAGACAAATATTGAAAGAAAAATCCAAAGGCAAGAATATTTTCTGGTTAAAACTAATACATGCAGTGAAAGGGGAAAGCCCCAGGAAATTCTGGGAGATTATCAATCACTTAAATTCTAGAGGGAATTTAATCAACAACTCAAACATCCCTGAAAACAAGTGGGTGAGCTACCTCAAGACAAACTTTTCAATCAAGTGTCAACCCTGTGGAAGCACTCCTCAACTACCACCATGGACACCAGGAAGGGGAATATCCTCCCGCTGGAAGAGGGAGAGATGACTGACCTTACTTTGTCAAATGGCAGAACATATCGAGCACTCCTTAAGGCTCACCGGGAAGGAGCCCCCGGGCCAAATGGCCTTCCGCAAGCCATATTCAGGGAAGTAGCAGTCTTCTGGTCTGAAGTACTGATCCCCCTATATCAGGGAGCAGGGCTGGTAGGAGCCATTTCAGAGAGCTGGTGAGGCTCCATAATTAATCCTATCTTCAAGGAAGGCAGAGCAGACAGTGGCACAGGAAACTACATCTTGCCTTTATTGATTTCAAGGTCGCCTTTGACCGAGTGAACAGACAACAGCTCTGAAGCATAATAAAGCAGTGGGGTCTCTTAGCCACCCTCCTGAATTCTATGACCACTTTATATTCCTACACATGAGTATGAATAAAAATCGGACATGGCACAAGGCTCTCAAGAAAAATCTTCACCAACCTCTGTGTGAAACATGGCTGTGTGCTCGCTCCACATCTGTTCAACTTGTTTATGGCAGACCTGACTACAGCTCTGGATGCTGGGAATGTCCACTCGCCACAGTTGGGAGAGCTTTCACTGACACATTTATTAAACGCGGACAATCTGGTACTGTTCAGTTGCACCAAGGTCAGTTTAGAAAGCTCTATAAACATCCAGGCCAGCTACGTTTATTCCATTCAGCAGGATATCGTGTTTAAATCCAAAATAATGTGAGTAGGATACAGGCAGACCTTCAGACCAAGGATGGCCTTAAACAAGGTTTTGCTGGAGCTGTGCAACATTACAAATACCTAGGAGTAATTCTAGATGTTCAAGGCACCTTCAGTCAACAGAAGAAATACATAAGGCAAAGCGCTTCATCATTGACCTATGCCTCCTCCCTCCTGGCCAAACGGCTACATGGTCCATCATTCACCCCATTGTTGACTGCCATTTCATCCAGATTGCTCCCTACACTAATCTATGCCAGAGTAGCTGTGCTCTTGTCTGGAAGAGCCCCTGATAGATTAAATCCAGCTCAAGGTATTCAGGCAAGTTTTTAAACTACCAAACTCTGCCTCACCAGCGCAGCTATGTCTGGAATTTGGACTTGTACACTAAGATCTGGCAGCAAAAGCAGAGGTGGCAAAAACTTGGTATAAAATCAGCCACTCAGCTGACAATTTGAATGACGCACTTTGCAGGCCCTGGAAAGTGATCAACATTCAGCTTACAACAAGTCTCTCCAGCCAACTATCAGCCAACTACAGCTCCAAGACCTGTTGGAGGCAGCACCGACATATAAATCATTCATAAGATGTGTGAACAAGGCCAGCAAACTGATTTCATTCACTGAAGACAAAGTTAAATGTAGTGCCCGTGCACATGTGTGGATGATCATAAGTTACTATGCCAAACTAGAACCAGCTGCTTACCTTTTCACTCCTTGCGCGCCAGACATGAAACACCAGTTAATGACAATGCGACTCGGAATCTTGCAATCATGGCCAATGCTCCGTCATGGAGGATCACTACTTTGCAGAATTGCAGGCATTGTCCATGCCAAAAGGAAGATCTTGCACACATAATCTGCATTTGCCCAGGACTGCTAGACCTTTGAAGGAGGTTCCTTAAAAGAATGTTTAATGAGAGAGGCATACGGACCTGTAGAGGAGCCATAGTAGACTGTTTTAACCTGTACAATCCCTATCTAAATTGTAAGTTTGTCAAGTATTTGAAACTGGTGTTGCTACATAAGGGACGTTTGTTATGGCATGTTCTTAATTTGAAGGTTATGAATGAATGTTCTGTCATAATCAAGTAACTCAGGAACTTTTGATTAACTATACCGACACACCTTTTAACTACTAGCTGAGAAAATACTAACTGTTTCTTCTTTGGATCGATTGGTCCTCTTTCTATTTTTACATAAAATTATCCCACAACAGGAATATTTTTAAGCATACTGGAATGCTTTTTTATGTAAATGGTAAAATTGTTGTGGTTTTAATTAACTGAAACAATAAACTAAATCTGAATTGTCTTTTGAAGCTCATGAAGGAGGGATGAGTTCTGATGTGTACTTGGAGGGAGTTCCAGATTTTGGGGGCATTGCCCAAGAACGAGCGAGCTGGGGCTTTTTGTTTATGTTTTTTGGGGGGATGAGAAGCAGAGAGTTACTTTTGGTAGGAAAACATTAGAATGTGAGAAGTCAAATGTTGTGCCTAAGGAAGTCCTTTCTCTTATTGGCCAGTTATTTTTGTCATCTTTGGTTTGTCAGGATTTCTACCTTCAGACTTTGGGTCAAATATACAAATGTATTTAAGGGTTAGGCACTCCACCCAATGAGGGGCAACCCTTCCATTTTTACAGAACATCCTGTTTTCTTAACTATGCCACACTGCACCATTCTAAGTTAAAACCAAGTCAGCACAGGCCTTCTTCCCCTTGAGGGTGCCCATAGGCAGGCTATGGGTGTGTAATTAAAAATACTCAGTTCCCATTTCTGCAGCTCCACCAAACTGGTTCTGGGATCAGCTCCCCCTTCCACTGCACTTGTGTCCAATTGGTTACAGAGGTCCTAAAGAATAAATACATTACCTTCCTCAGCACTGGCCCTACATTTGGGTGCAATTGGGCAGGTCTTGCCTCTTTAAAGTAAATTAAAGTCCCAAACCCTCCCAGCAGCTCTTCCTGTATTAATAGGTATCACGTTATCACATACCTCACACCCAGCCCATTCTGCCTAACATTCGTAAGCCATAGTTCTGCTCTGCGAACAGCTTCCACACCTCATTAAGGTCAAGCTCTGGCAGGGGCAACTGCTGATAGGCTAATGCAAATTAGCCTTCAGGAGCTTCAGGCAGGGAAAGGATTGCATTTCCTACATATTGAATACATTAATATTTAACATCACCATTGTGCTGGATTTTTAATATATATTAAAATAGCAGCTAAACCATTTCCGTAGCTTGTCTCAAACCCAGGATCTCAAAATCATTGAATTGATCTTCTTCCAAAGGACAACAGGAGCTTTCCACAGTGAAAACAGCTTCTGAGGGCTTGTCACTATAGGGACATGTCAATATTACATTTCTACATGTCTCGTTTTATACTAGCCTCCCTACTTTGTGGGCGACTTAAGACTAACATTATTATTTAAAAGGAAGGTATTTTCCCCATGTCATAAGGATTGTTTTGATAGGTTGAACTTCAGGTTCACATAACAGCAGTCAGACTACAATAGTACGTCTAAACCCATGCTTCTTGGTCACACTGTTGGATGGCACAATAAGCCCATATTTATACTATTTTTGTGCCCTGTTTGTGTCACTTTTTGACGCAAAAGTGGCACAAACTTACAAAATACAATTATATTTAGTAATTTTGCGCCGTTTTGGCGTCAACAAATTACGCAAATTTGGCGCAAAAAAGTATAAATATGGGCCTAATTGCTGCAGTCCGTGGAATGTATTTAACTTTCCTCACCATTGGTGTAGTTTGTACATCACATACTATGGTCTTAAATCGGCTAATCAGGGATTAGCCATGTCTACATGTTTTAAGGATCAAAGCACATACACTGCATCCTGGACAGCAGCACCCCAGTATGAATAGTCTAAAAACCTAAAAAAAAATATTCCGGAAAAATAGGAGTGGTCACACAAAAAGGGACAGAGGGAGGAACAGATAGTTCGTTAAAGGCAGATAATGTTGGATTGATCCATGGTTTCTATTCCATCCCAGAGATATAGACTAAGGGCCTGATTCAGAGTTTGGTGGAAGGGTTACTCAATCACAAACATGTTCTTGTGCACCATATTATAAGTTCCATAGGCTATAATGGAAATGCAATATGGGGGACGGGATATCCCTCATGTTTGTGATGCAGAACCCCCCTCCTTCAAACTCTAAATCAGGCCCTAAGTGAGTATGTGAGTACAAATTACATGATCATGGACAGAATTATTTCCAACCTGTAGCTTATTCTTCTCTGATATCCCCCTCCCCCTGCACAATTCTCAACTATGGGATCTTATTTTTAGTTTTAAATATGCACTGTAAATAAGTGATACACGATACAGAATTCATTGACCTTTGAACAAATGATCAATTAACAATCTCAGTTTCACCAAACTTGCCGGAATGGCTACTTCCCAGATTGATTTCCTAACTTTGGCCGATATTTATATTTTTTTAGCGCCGCATATGCGTCATTTTTTGAAGCAAAAGCAGCGCAAACCTACAAAATACAATTGCATTTTGTACGTTTGCGCCGCTTTTGCGTCAAAAAGCGGCTCAAAGGCGGCGCTAAAAAATATAAATATGGGCCTTTGTTTTTTACTTTCCCATATTTGGCCAAATCCTCCTTCCTGGACAGTAATTTCCCTAATGCACTTATGTTTAAATGAAACCAATTCTCCATCTGGCTCACTGTTAATGTCACTGAATTCCAGTCAATAAATGTGAGGAATTTGGGTGCTTTTGAATGAGTGACAATGCTTGAGCGAGGAACTACTGTTGAGATGAAAACCAATGATTGGTGAATACACCCACAACATGATGGTATTTCCCCAAGCACGCAACTACCAAATCAAGGAAATGAAGATAAAAAAAATTTTGGGTAAAAAAATCAGCAAACTTTTTGCCGTACAGCACAGCATCCATCAACTGAATAACATTATGCAAAGATTTCCCTTCACAGTCTCTCATATAGGCAGGGCAACTGATGTATTACCGTTTACTCATGCTCAATTCTTTTTTCGTACCAGGCTGCCATTTTTATGGAATAATGTATGTCTTTTTATTGCTATTTTTCAATTCTGTGTACTAAGAGCTCTCTGCTGACGATAGGCAAGATTCAAGGAAAATAGTGCCTCGCTTAACCTAATAAACAGGAAGCAGCCAAAGACGCTGCATATCTGTATGTATGCGTATTAAGACCAGAATATATCTCACCTATTATTCATTAATAAACTGGCCAGCTACTTTAAATAACATCAAAAAAGGATCCCCCGGCTCAGGGGCGTGTTTGGGGTGATACACCTCCTAATAAATATATTTTGTGATTAATAGTTGGGTACAGAAGCTTTCAATCTGGCATGGTGAGATGTCTGTCCGATTTCACCTGGATTTTTATACACACAGACTACAAAGGCACACACATGTTCTCCCTGTCTCTGTTTGGAAACAGAATGAAAAAAAAACGTTGGTTATTTCACAATACAATGGCTTTTCTCTCACATACTACCCCTAACAATCCGCATTACTCTCCCTTTCCTCTTCCCCCAAAGCCCCTCTCATGCCTCTTTCTTGTCGCAGATGTTTTGCCGTTGTTTGCATCGCAAAAGTGACCCAAATCAGCACAAAATCTTTTTTTCCCACTTTACTTTCCATCGCATAACTTGTTTTTCACTGGAAATTCACTTGTAAGTAATGTAAAAATGCACATATTGCTGCTTTGCATTACTTAGCACCAAAGTTTGACGCAAAACCCTATTCACTAAAAAAGAGTAAAGAGAATTTTGTGTCAGAATATAACACCCATTTCAAATAGGCACTATCAAGGAGAAATGCTTTTATTTCTCCTTTATTTTCTGACTTTGGACATGTGCTGCACTGTAGAGAACACATACAAAATTAGTCTAAGCAATGTATTTTGTACTGGAAGTGTATACTTCCAGTAGAAAACCTATGCTAGACTCAGGCAGACACCCTTGCACTATGGTGCAGAGGTATGTATGCGGCTCACAGCTATTTGATTGTGCACCAGTACAAAGGAGAGGGGAGGAGAGTGCAATATCTCTGTAAATATGGTGCTCTCCTGCTCTTTTTCACGCAGAGCAGGACAGTTTTTGGGGCTGCGAGACACTGTGGTAAATAGACCCCTATATGCCAGTATGGTTGTAGGGAAAACTGAAGCTCACATCCTCCAGTCTTATTGACCATTCTATGCCCTGCCCCAATGTAATAACACCAAAACTGGACAACTAATACAAAAAACCTTGCATGAGAAATTGAAAAGACGTCTTGCAGCTCAATTATTGAACCTCAGGGTAAAACATGTAGTGTGAATTGCTTAGCGGCAAAATAATACATTTGTAGATATGGAAAAGAAACACTTCCCACTGCCCTAATTAATCTCAAATACTGCAATGTACATGGATGTTTTACCACCCCAAACACAGCTTGAGTACAGGATACTGATTTTGTTAAAATGTCATTGTCAAAAGGCACTATATTTTGGCCACACCATACAAAAATAGGGACAACACATTTTTATTAACCTGATCCGACCCATCATAGACAATGGTAGCACATCTGCTGCACATATATATACCCAATATATCACTGAGTGTGCCTGAGTGTAGGTTTGCTCCATTATTATAAATGTTCTGATGATTTAGAGTTTGACTTATGGGCATTCAATCTGACTTCTCACAAATGCAATATATCACGTGGCAGTTGTAATAAGGCAGATGGCATATCTATCATATTTCTGATTGAGTACCAACCTGCCAGACTCCACATCTGGTTCTAGGCCTTTAATCTATTTATCTACAATAGGTCTGCGGCTCCTACCCCACTTAATAGCTGTCTGTTTTGTTATTATTAGCACTACTGATACTATCATTTTATCATAGAGCATATATTTTTAGCATAGTCCAGCAATCCTACCTGGATAGACGGATTCAACTGTGAATTTATTTATTATGCTATTTCTTAGAACAGTTTCTTTAAATATAAACTAATTGCCGGACAGCCCCATACCAAGTGTAGGAATCTTACTCCATCAACTCAGCATTTATCATATCAAGAGTATAGTAAAGTAAATGAAGGTGGGCATGTCTCATCATTATGAGGAACTGGGGTGGGTAGCATGCTGTTGTCTGCAGGTGTCTTTAGGCCATCCAGAGGGGAGATAACTACAGCAAATGGTTCCAGAGATCACCCAATTCACTAACGTCCTGTGGAGCATCAATATAATTTGAGGGGGAATGCAAAGAAATCCAATTATCGTATGCTATGAAGTGACCTCTGACACTGTCAAAGATGACATGCCTATTGTTGAGTTTGCAAATGAGCTCTTCATGGCCTGCAACTCTTTGGAGCTTGAGTAACTACTCATTACAAGTTGGGCTGGAGGGCTGCTGCCAATGGCAGAAGATACACATTTTGGCCACTGCTAGTGTAGTCACCAACCAGTGGTGTGTGTGGGCCATCAGGTCCAGTATGTCAGCAATGTCTTGAAGTATAGCTAACTGCAGTGAGTGTGAAATCAAGAGTGAACTGTAGCCTGCAAGTGCATCCAAACATCTGTCGAGTAAAAGGTTAGGAACAAGCAGCCCCAGAGAATATGATGTAGAGTACAGATGGCCTCAAACATTTCCTGCAAAGGTAGTAGTGCAGGAGTTTGTCTCTCTTCAAATTCCAGGGGAACCAGTAGAAATGTTCAAGTATCTTAAAGTATAAACATTTCAATTTAAACTCCCTGAAAACAAGTCTGTCATGATCTGAGAGGAACTCTACCCAGTCTTCTGGGGAGTAATCTTTGCTAAGGACTGTCTGCCACCAAGCCATAGCCATGCTGAGAGAAGGGCCTAAGTGGGTTACTTTGATAAGTGTTCCTTATAACCCAGTAACTACTCATGGGAATAGGTCCAGTGATTGAAGATAGTGAAGGACAAGGAAAGAGAGTATATCTACAGGCAGTAACCCCAATGGTGCCTGCAGGAGGTGAGCAATCTCATCACTAATTAGTGCTCTGGAAACCAAACCAGGCCTCTAAAGTTGGCAATCTTTTAAGGTTCCTTTTGCTGTGTAATTGATCCACCAAGCTGCCCCCCTCATGCAAGGACCCATTGTCCCACAGGAGCACTTTTTGATGCAGCAGTGGTGACAGACCCATCAGTTTATGTATCTTCCTCGAAGCTGTGGTAGAGACATGCAGAATTAGATTTACATTTACTGAACAGTTGGTGGTGGATAGGTACACCATAAGAGACAGGTTCCGTGTCCCAAGAGGTGGCCCACCAAGTGCACCCTCAGTGCCACAAGCACCTATATCAGGTCAGTTGTGATAACTGAAATGCTAGATTTTTCAGTATCATGTGAGTAGTTGAAAGCCACTAGAGCCAAGGTGCACAGATGCTGGGTTTACGCCTTCTCCAGATATGGCACCTAATGTCTGTCTCAATATTGGCTACGAGTTGTCTAGAGATCTAAAGGGGCAATATTCAGAAGATGTAGTTGAAGTGGGAGGCAACTGAAAATTATGATCAACTCTACTTGCACCAGAGGGAATGGTTCAGGTAAGCCCACTTCAAAGGTATTATTTGGTCTGGGCTATCAAAGGAAGAAGAGTATCCTCTCCATGTGGGTGAACCTTCTATTAATCTGACATTACTGCAGCAGTCAAATGTCTGGGGAAGGACAGCAAAAGTAGGAAGTCATTTGCATATAATGTGACTTTCACCTCTCCAACTCCTGTGGGGATGTCTCTTACTCCCTGTGAAAGGTGAGTTGCCACTGCTAGGTACTGCGGGCCAACATAAAGAGGAGTAGAATAGGCAGCCCTGGTAGCTGCCTCTCCATACCCTGAAAGGCAAAAATGTCAAACAACCACAGATAATATCAGCAGAAGGGAATCAAATAAGAGGAGAACCTTGTACACTAAGTCCTCCCCCAGACCCACATTAATACAAAACCAATGAGAGATACTGACACTCCACCCAGTCAAATGCTTTCTCAGCATCCAGAAGGGTGCCAACATCTCCTCTAATTTGTCTTTCACTTGATGGAAGAGGTGGGTGTAGGAGGCTGGCTTAGTTTTTAGTGGGTACCTATGGTACTTACACCTTATACCAGGCCCAGTACCCCTTATTAGTGTAGCATAGACAGTGTCTAGAAGCCAGACTCTCTAGAGGTAGTTGTGGATGAGCAGCCAAGGCTTATCTCGGAGGCATGCAAAACTCATACAATACCACTGTAGTCACACAGTATTTACACACATGAAAGAAAATACTCAGGCCCTCATTACAGCCCTGGCGGTAAATGCCGCCGACCGCTGTGCTGACGGCTGCCAACATACCTTGACCGCAGCGGTATATCGTTACGGGTATTATGCCCCCCACAGAGAAATCTGCCACTATACAGACACCCACACAAGTCCGCCAGCCCAAAGGTCAGTGATAAACTGGTGGTATCAAAACCCACACCGTTACGCCAACAGCAATACGCCCACTGCATCGTGACCCATGAATAATCGCGGCGGTCATTCAACCGCGGTAAACCATTGGCGGTACACACCCCACGCTCAAAATACACACACACATACAAAACTACACCACATTGGATAATTCAAATTACACACACCTGACACACATACACACACCACACCCACACACCCACTCCAATATAAAACACACACCCACACTACCGACAACCCTTTACGACCCAAAGATTTTGGCAAGTGAGAGAGAGACAAGCCAGGAGCACCCACTGAATCTGAGCCACAAAACACCATTACCCATTCACTATCCACGCACCTCACAGCAGACACCCCAACACATCACCCCACACACCCTCACACATACCACTCACACTACACCCATGGCACCACAAAGACACCCCAGGTTCTCTGAGGAGGAGCTAAGGGTCAGGATGGAGGAAATCATCCAGGTAGAGCCACAGCTATTCGGATCACAGGTGTAGCAGACATCTATTGCAAGGAAGATGGAGCTATGGCGGAGAGTCGCGGACAGGGTCAACGTGGGACAGCACCCACGAACAAGGGATGACATCAGGAAGAGGTGGAATGACCTACGGGGGAAGGTGTGCTCCGTGGTAGCAAGACACCAGGCACATACAGAGGACTGGCGGTGGACCCCATTCTCCTCCCCCACAACTAACAACATGGGAGGAGCAAGTCTTGGCGATTATGCATCCTGAGGGCCTCACAGGAGTAGCAGGAGGACTGGACTCTGGTAAGTCAAATCTTTACTACTATATCCCCCACCCTACCTGCATGCCATCACAAACACCTACCCCTAACCTCACCCCAATCACTCCACCACCACACATATACCCCACTATCACAACCCTCCCATCCCAATACCAAGCCCTGCATGCAACACCAATGCATGGACCCCCATCACAGACCTGCATGGACACCCATCACAACAGCATGCACACTAGTGACAATCACTTAGCCAAACCAATAACATCTCACACAAGTCAAAGGTGCCTTGCTAATAGCAACCATAGAGGGAAACATATCCATGCCCAAGATGGCACATGCTGATACAATAACACTGCATTTACACCCCCACAGGAACCCCACTCAACGTTACCGGAGAGGAGGTGCCACCAATATCCAGTCCCCCCCAGAAGAGGCCCACAGTGATGACAGCAGCTCTGCACACCTGGATCACGATGACCAACTTGGCCCATCAGGGACCTCAGGACAGTCGTTTACCCTGCCACAGTCCCAACCCACCACAGAGCCTCCCCCCTCAGAAAACACCAGCACAGCACCCACCCAGCGGGCCCATACCTCTGTCCCCAGGACACTTCAATCAGCAGTGTGTCCACCACTACAGGGACCCCAGGCAACCCCACAAACCCAAGACAATCAGAGACCTGGGGTCAGTGGCAGTGGGCACACGGTTCAGGGGACAGAAGCACAGGACAACAGGAAAGCTGGGAGGACTGCTGTGCAATAGGGGCAGGACAGGCCCAGGGAACCAACTCTCCACGAGGCACTCACCAACATCCTGGGAGCATACCACCATTCCCAGGAGAGCATGGGGGAGATACTGTACAAGTTGCAGGAAACCCACCGGTTGCAGGAGGGACAGTACCTGGGGATCAGGGAGGACCTGAAAGACATCCACACCACCCTGGTCACCACTGCAGGGGTGCTGGCAGACATGGCCAACACCATGAGGGAGGCAGTGGCACACCAACAGGCCCCTGACAGTAGTCACCCCGAAGAACAGCCCCCCACCTCTGCCGATGCTAGTGGACAGGAGGCCCCGTCACAGGAACAACAGGCCACCAGCACCCCACCCCCTGGAGAAGGCGGACTACCCCGCAAACGGTCCCTGCAATCCAGGCAGAAGCCAGAGAACATTGCCAAGACCCCCGCCAGGAAATAAGACTCCCCTGATTGTCACCCATGTGTCCCACTCTGTCACCCTGTCCACCTTGAACTGCCATTGCTCCCCTTCCTATGCCCCCTTGGACAATGCACCTGTGATACAAATAGACTGGACTCTACCCTTGACTTTCCTCCATCAGCAACTCATCCCATTGCAATATCCCCTCCACTGTTTAGCACATAAATAAACACCCTTGGAACAAATACAAGTATGGAGTCTGTCAATTGTTTGACATATGTGTTAGTTTCACAAACAGTAAACATTGCAATTCAAATGTACTGTAATATTTACATAGGTATGACCTGTAGTGGGCAGCAGTAAACACACCAGGAGCCAGAGTGGGGCACAGAGATCTGAAAATAGAGATGCCAAAGGGTACAGCAAATGGCCATGAAAATAGGGAAATCAGGCTGCATTGTTCAATGTCAAACACAAAACTGCAATGGAAGGTGAAGTTACAGTGTCTTACCTGTGTTTCACTGGAAGTACTGTTGATTTAGTGTAGTTCTGTTTTCCACATCTTCTTCCTCTGCCTCCTCTTCTTCACTGTCCACAGGCTCCACCACTGCCACGCGACCATCCCCAGGCTCATCATCCTGCCGAAAAGGCACCTGGCGTCTCAAGGCCAGGTTGTGCAACATGCAACATGCAATGATGATCTGGCACACCTTCTTGGGGGACTAGTACAGGCATCCACCTGTCAGATGGAGGCACCGGAATCTGACCTTCAGGAGGCCAATGGTTCATGCAGTGATCCTCCTTGTTCACCCATGTGCCTCATTGTAACGTTCCTCTGCCCTTGTCCTGGCATTCCTCACTGGGGTCAGTAGCCATGAGAGGTTGGGGTAAACAGAGTCACCTGCAAATATCGAGGGATACCTGTTAGCCACACACTCACCCTTAGGGCCAAACCCACACCCATATACCTACATCAACTGGGTGGGGACCATGGGCTCACCTATTAGCCACACCCAATGCCTATGGAGTTGAGACATCACATATGGGATGCTGCTATTCCTCAAGATAAAGGCATCATGGACAGAGCCAGGATACTTTGCATTGACATGGGAGATGTACTGGTCTGCCAAACACACCATCTTCACATTCAGAGAGTGAAAGCTTTTTCTATTTCTGAACACTTGTTCATTTCCCTGGGGGGGGGGACAAATGCAATAAGTGTACCATCAATGGCACCAATGATGTTGGGGATATGTCCCAGTTCATAGAAGTCAGCCTTCACTGTTGCCAAATCCTCCACCTGGGGGAATACGATGTAGCTGCGCATGTGTTTCAGCAGGGCAGACAACACTCTGGTAGCACGTTTGAGAACATAGGCTGTGACATCCCTGATGCCATGGCCACTGTCGCTTGGAAGGAACTGCTTGCCAGGAAATGGAGCACTGACAGGACCTGCACTAGAGGGGGGATACCTCTGGGGTGGCGGATAGCAAATATCAGGTCTGGCTCCAATTGGGCACACAGTTCTTGGATTGTGGCCCTTTCAAGTCTGTAGGTCATGATAATGTGCCTGTCCTCCATTGTTGCCAGGTCCACCAGGGGTCTGTACACGAGGGATGTCTCCATCTCCTATTCATCCTCAGTGGTTGAACTCTAGGGTGAAAAACAGTGAGCAGAAGGTCATATCCGCACATATTTCAACATTAATATGCAATTTTTGCTTTACAGAAACAGTATGTCAGTTGATGTGTCAATGTCTGCTGTGATGCAGTTAGGTGCCATGGCCTGTGCCATCCTGAAATGGTGGCTGCCTGAGCTGTGAGGAGGGACAAGTGGAAATGAGGTAATTCCGCTGGCGTTGTGCGCCATTGCGGGAGGCGGTCGACGACCGCTGTGTAACACCGCATTGGTTATCATTGGGGCTTATGGGTTCCAGGAGCAAATGGTGATGTACGCCGGTGTTAAGGGTACGCACCGCCGCAGACGTGACCGCCATTTTCTATCTGTTCACTCACTTGCTATCTAACCTTCAACAGGAGAGGACCTACACTGCAAGTGCTGCTGTGACCTATGTCTGGAAGCGACAATGGCTCGAGTGTCTGGAGAAAGGGCCCCTGCCTCCACTTCAGGAGTTGGAGAGACTGGTGGATGGGGTCCTACCCCAGTACTCTTTACTCTGTGGTCCTCCAGACAAACAGGTGAGTACAATGTGAGCATGATGCAGGGTCATGAATGTATGGAGGGCTGTGTGTGTAAGCCTCGTGTAGGCGGGGCTGAGGGGTCCTGGGCAGAGTGCTGCATGAATGGTGGTCAATGTAGGTGCGTAAGAGTATGGTGGGGATATGGTGGTCCATAAGTATAACAGTCCGGACGGTATGACTAATACTTTTTCTGCTGTTTCATTTCTGCAGGTCAGCTCCCATCAGAAAAAGGGTATTTTGCGTGCCTCCCGCCAAGGAGGTGCAGACCCTGGGGGTCTTTGAAAGGCGGAGCACCCACTGCCACAAATGTTGGGAGGACCTGGGCCGCTGGGCAAGGAAGACAGCGGAGGCCCAGCTGGGGCTGGCCTCCCAACGGGAAAGGGGTGCCTGTTGTTCCCTGACCCCCCTGATGTTCTGCATCCTGGCAGTTCCAGATCCAGAGTTGGATGGGCGCTTGAAAGCATCACAGCAGTCACAAGGGGGTGAGTACAGATTCAGAATCATGACTTTGCGCGTGTAAAGGTATTACCTAGGTGGGGGATGTGGGCTGTAGGGGCCCCTAGGCCAGTGCGAACATGGCAGGATATGTTCAATGGTGGGCAAGCTCAGATGCATTCCAACCCCAAAAATTTTAGTGGGCATCTACTACTGGGCAGAGTCCTGTGGGTTTCAGGTGTGCAGCTAATGGCGTTAGGCATTGTACCCCAGGGACTGGTGACTAGCATTGTAACTGGTAGTGCTTGGCCTAGTGCATAGGGCTGTTCCCTATGAGTTGTGTACGCCAACGGAAGTGTTGACCAAGTGTATCCTCTGTCTCACCCCCACTTTTTGTTTTGTCACCCTGTCCTTGTGTGCAATAGCATCATCTGGCAGAGGAGCAGAGGCACCGGCGACAGAGGGAGCTGCATCCCACATGGGCCTGGAGGCCGAATCAAATGACGGTGAGGGCACCAGTGGGACGGAGGGTGAGGGGAGCATCACAATGGAGACAGGAGGGGACAGTACCGACAGCGACTCCTCCATGGCAGCTCCCTAGCGGTGGCAGACACCTGTGTGCCCACCCCAACTACAGGTACAGCCACCACCCCCATGCCAGCACTGCCCTCAGCGTGTTTCCCGTGCCCGCTCACCCAGAAGGGTGGGCATCTCCTTCACCCCAGGCACCTCAGGCCCTGCCCCAGTCAGCCCTGCTGCTCTCGTTGAGGAGGCTATTGACCTCCTGAGATCTCTCTCTGTTGGGCAGTCAACCATACTGAATGCCATCCAGGGTGTAGCAGGGCATTTGCAACTAACAAATGCATACCTGGAGGGCATTCACTCTGGTGTGGCAGCCCAACAGACAGCATTTGAAGCTCTGGCCAACTCACTGATGGCAGCCATTGTCGGTGTCTCCAGCCTCCCCCTCCGACTTCCTCTACCCAGTCCCAATCCTGTCAACCCCAGCCTATTCAAAGGACACCTTCAGACCAGCAATCACCCAAATCAACACACAGAAGTGGTTCAGGCACACACAAGCACCACACTTCATCTCACATGCACTCACACAAGCACCATCCACATGCAGACACACCAACATCCACTGCCTCCACTGTGTCCCCTCCTCCCCGTCATCCACCTCCCTCCCAGTAGCGTCTCCACTCACAACTGCATGCACTACATACTAATCCACTACCTCCATCACCAGCACGCCCATCGCTACACGCCTGTTACTGGCAGTCACCACCCCCACATTCATGCACACATCCCCTGTGTCCTCTCCCACTGTGCCTGTGACCCCTCCTCCCAAAGTACACAAACACAAGCTCTCAGACACACAACAGCATCGAGCCCATGCCCCTGCACCCAAACACATCAGACTGACACCTCCTACAACCACTCCCTCTTCCTCTACACCCAAACCTTCACCCTCTTCCCACCCCAGTATCCCTAAGAAGCTTTTCCTCATCAACATTGACCTATTCACTACCTTTCCCCCCCTGTCCTTCACCTCGGGCCAGGGCGGCCAGAACCCAACCTAGCACCTCAGCCACCCTGTCCATGGCCACTGTGGTTTCTGCAGCAACTGCAGGTGTGAGGGGCCCCAAGGAGGCACCTGTCAGCCCAACCAGTGTGCCAGCACCACCTGCCAAAGCCAAGAAGGGTCCACCACCTAGCAAGGGCAAGAAGGGGACACCAGCCTGCAAGGGGAAGGAGGCACCACCAGCCAGCAAGGGCAAGAAAAAGACATCAGCTGGCAGTAGCAAGGAGGCTCCACCATCTGTCAAGGGCTGCAAGGGGCACATAACACCAGCCATGGCACTTCAGCCGTCCGAGGCTGCAGGTGAAGGCCTGGAGGCTACTACCACCACCACTGCCATCACCGCCACCTGCACCGCCACCAGCACCTCCACATGCACCGCTGCCAGCAGCAGCAGCCCCAGTGGGCAGCTGTCCGAGGCTGCAGGTGAAGGCCTGGAGGCTACCACCACCACTGACAGCACCACCACCTGCACCGCGGCCAGCACCACCACCTGCACCGCCGCCAGTGCCGCCACCTGCTCCATCACCAGCAGCACCACTGCCAGGGGGCAGCCGCCTGACACTGCAGGTGAAGACCTGGAGACTACCACCACCACCGCCACCTGCAGCGCAACTGGCATCCACTGAGCAGCCGTCACCGCCGGCGAGCAGTGTGTAGTGATGACTACATGGGCTGTAGTGCGTCCTGGCCCCTGCAACACCTGTTAGTGTGACACACAGGTGAGAGACTGAGAGCTTGCCCCCATCCAGGATGAAGCACACTGGGCACAAGACCCCCCCCAGAACCAGTGGAAGAAGGCATCCACTCAGCCGCTCCTTGACAGGATGAAGCACACTGGGCTCAAGGCCCCCTCCAGAACCAGTGGAAGAAGGCATCCACTTGAGAGACTGTGGCTTTGCACTCCCCAGGACCAAGCATTGGGAAAACCACCCACTTGGGAGACTGTGGCTTTGCACTCCCCAGGCCCAAGCAGTGGGCAACCCACCCACTAGAAAGACTGTGGCTTTTAAGGACCAAGCAGGGGGCATGGAGCCCCCTCCAGGCCAGTGGCGTTGTAACATCTTCCGGCTGAGGTGTCCCCCCATTCCCCGTCCCCCTGAGTTGCCTGTGTGTTTTCGACCTGATGCCCCTTCAGTGTTCTCTCCATATTGAGGCAGGAGTCAAGTGTGGAGTTTGCCTATGTGTTATGGCCCAGTGGGCCACGGACATTTTGGAGTGGGCATTGTCCCTCCTTTTGTATATATTGTACATACTGTTTATTGTTTAAGGGCGTATATATCTAAAACTGTATTATTGTACTCATTTTACTCCATTCCTTTTGTCCTTGTGTTATTCCTGAGGGTTACGGGGTATATATGTAATGTTGTTGCATCTGTTTGTGTGTATGGAGTTGGGGGTGGGGTGGGGGTGTTGCGTGTTGCATGTGTGTGTCACTCTCTTTTTCCTCCCCCCTCCCTTGAGTGCTAGGTGCAGTACTCACTGTGGTCGTTTTCCCTGGCGTTCGTGTTTCTAGTGTATGAGAAGATGCACCAGCAGTGGAAAAAAGTGCAGCTCGGGCTCCATGGCATCATGGTTCTTCCTTGAGTGTCTAGAGGTGAGTCATTTCCATTCAGTGTTCTGGTGCCGCCCCGGAAAAGCCGCCCCAGAAAAGCCGGTGGATATGCGTGTTGTAATGCTGTGGGCAGTACATTGTCTTCCGCCTGGCTGTTGGCGGTTACCGCCGTGGTGTTTGTTGCTACCGCTGTTGCGGTCGGTGTGTTAGAGTGGCTGTTTGTGTTGGCGGTTTCCGCCGTGATCATGATTCCATTATTTTTACCACCAGCCTATTGGCGGTGTTACTGCTGCTTTATCACCGACCGCCATGGTTGTAATAAGGGCCATAGTACTTTTCTCCAATACTTGCACCATGTACATCCCATTTAGGCCACATAGACTGTGACAACAGGCATACAAGTAGTCTAACTAGCACACAGGGACACATTATAGCGAGGGAGGAGGGAAAGGATGGTGTTGAACAGAGTCAGTTGGGCCTGTGAGGTTTTTACCTCCTTTACTGCCCTATACCTAATTGGCTATATTTCTTCCATCCAAGATGGAGGAAAATGAAAGAGAGGGTCCACCTCACAGGCAGCACCTTAGGGGTGGTACATGCCAGGTGGGGCCACTCCCCCTACCCTTTGTGAGGTTTCCCGCCTTTGCTCCTGCCAAATGTGGGGGTTTGCAAAGAGGTATACCACCTGCTGCTAGCAGCAGGCTTGGGGGTTGAGTTTCAAGGGTGGTAAGACCTGCCATAGTGCTGTTTTTCTCCATAGTAAATGCAGTGTATGGTAAATAGAGTACACAGGCAGTGTGCCATGTCGAGCTTGTAATTTAGGTTTGCACCAGAGCGTTCAGCCTGCAATGGCAGGGCTGGGTGTATCTGGATGCATGACCATAGAGGGTGGCACAATCGGTGATGCTACTCTCAGGGGTGTACCCATAGTACCCCATGCCCTGGGCACATAGGTGCCCACTTACTAGGGACTTATAGTGGTAGCCAAGGGTGTATCCAATTGTGCCAATGCCTCACATTATATTTAGGAAAAGAGCTCTGGCCCAGGGAACCTGGTTATCAGGGGCCGTGGGCACTATAATTTCTAGGACACATCAGACAATAAGTGGGTGGATAGCCATGTCAAAAAGAGGCCCTCACTCACATATACATCATGTATGTTGGTGTGGACACAGTGACTAATGTTCCAAATCATATTTTCTTACATAGATACCCTGAGAGAGGGAGAAGGTGACAATCTCCAGTGTACCGTCCTTTGGTAGACCTTCAAACCATGGAGGAATGCCAAGTCATAAAACTGTACATTTTTAATATGCACACAATAGTGGATTTATGTCATCGGTTGGAGCCAGATCTGATGCCTGCAAACAAGAATCCAACCTGCATACTACCCATTGTTCAATACATATCAGTACTGAATTTCCTGGCCACAGGGCCCTTCTGGTTTTCAGTGGCCATATCTGGTGGTATGTTCCAACCTATGTTCTGTCTTCTCTAGAAAGATTTCCTATCAACAATGATGAAACACATTGACAGCTGTATCATGTTCCCCGAGATGAGATTTAGCCAATGTGACAGCTGACTTCTATGGTTTTTCTCGCCTAAATCTTGTCTGCAAGTTGTCTGCCTGTCGGGAATCTGCAACTCAAACATCTGTGCCCTGTTCCCTGGTTCAGCTCGTGATTCCTTCGCAATGTGGAATGGCACCATACCACGGATGATGTCACAACTGCAACCAGAGAGTGCCTGACTGGTTGGTCAGTCACATCTGTCCTGATTTTGTGAAAGCAATGTCAGGTGCTGCAATCATGAAGTGAGTGAGTCATTGTTGCACTTGTCTCATTCCTAAACAGGTGACTCAGCATATCAAAACCATCCTTGGTTATTGATGTTTCTGAGGACTCCAACTACATCAGAGGAGGTCTGCTTTAATGAGACCTGTGGAAGAACACAGCAGCCAGTGGAGTGAGCTTTTGGGCTTCTGAAGGCCAGATTTCACTGTCTAGACAGGACTGGTGGAACCCTCATCTACTCACCCCAGAAAGTGTGCCAGCTCACTGTAGCATGCTGCATGCTCTACAACATTGCCCTGCAGAGGAATATCCTGAAATGCCAAATGAAGATGATAGTGGTGAAGAGGAAGATGTTGACTTGTGACAAGATCTCATCGCCAGCCTCTTCTCATGAGTGCAAGTATGTCATGTGATGTCATGACTTGGACTGTACAAAGAATAGTAGTTGTGATAATGTGTGTAGTAAATTTTTGGAAATAGTTAGAGAGCTGATGCTCAGGTAAAAACAGCCAAAGGCTATTTGATGATATAGCATTTGACACTGCCACACTTTGAAGATATTGCTTTGTTTATGTTAGATTTATTGAAATGTACTTTGTTTTTCAAATGCTTGTTATGTGATGTGTCATATGTATGGTTTCATACCCATACTCGTTGTTTTGTTATTTGTTCATGTGCCTTCACCATGCCATCTTCATGTGGGCATTTTAGAGTTGTGACATTGGCAGGTATGTGATGCTGTTCTGACATACAAAGTGGGCATAAGATTGTGCCAGGGAATGTAGGTCTCAGACTTTGGGAATATGATGCCTGTGCCAAGACAGCTTGCAGAGTGATAGGATGGAAGTGTGGCTCAGATGCATCATGTGTGTCGTCATGTGGTCAAACAATATGTAGCTGCAGGCCCAAATAATGTCAGTTACCCTTCCCATTGGCCAAACACTTTTTGTATGACCTTTATGTAGCTGTTGATGTGTTTCATCATTGTGGGCCAAAGTGCCTGTGCCACATCACTGACATTTGTTAATGTCATACCACCAGATGCATAAGCACTGGATTGAAATGACCCTTTGATTAAAAGCTGTTGTAGTGCCATCTGTCCGAATCTTGCATAATATTATGTTGGATTACCTTTGTGTGGTAGGTGATATGGCTTCAGCTGATGACATCAGCCACTTTAATGTTTGCCTATTCTACAGGACAATGTCTAACAAATCCCCTCCTTCCATGGTCTGTACCTGTAAATTTGTACATTTACCCATTGTGAATCAATCATGTATGGTTTGCTAAGTTTCAGACATATTGCCAACCTACGTGCTGAACAAGGTAATACAATTTCTTATTTGACAAAACCATTGTATGTATGTGTTTGTGTGAAATGGCTGTAATCCCGAGCTGGGCACTGTGTACATGCAACATATCCCACCTTACACAAGTACCCTGGATCACCATTGTATGGATCACATGGTCTGACATATCTACAAGGCAATATGTGCAATTAAAGACAGCACACAGTGGTTTAGTGGCGGGGACGTTTATTGCAATGCTACAACTAACAGACCGTATTTGTGACATAAATTATCAAAAATTGAAAAGTGAATGGGTCAGTCATGGAGAATGAAATCATTGGAGTAGATGCCACACCATTGGAAGTCCAAAGTCCAGAGTATTCCATTGGAAATGGAATGTGGTTCAGGGTTAGTCCACAGAGTGCATGTGTGACACACAAAGGAGGACATTAAGGACTAGATTTATTGCTGGCAGTGGTGGGTGTCTTGCCATCCGCACCTCCTGGATTCTTGCTGGATGTCCCTGCTTGCGAGGGGAGGATCAACTACTGCAGTGGCAGGGGTGTCTGTGGCTGTTTGGTCCTTTGGCAGGGCCTCCCTTCCTGTCTCTGCCGCAGACGAATTCTAGCATGATGTAGTTTCCACACAGAAGAGGTAGATGTGAGTAAAGCCCTGCTCAGGTTGGTGTTCATTTCACTCAGCACCCCTGTTAAGGTGCCCATTTCCATATTATGGGCATCTATTTTGTCAATCATAAACCTCGCAGCTGCTTCATTTTCTGGGATTCTGTTAACATCTTACCCATCACGCTTTGGGACTCCTGATAGACCTCCAAGATGTAGCCGACGGTGTGTTGGCTGACAGCATACCCAGTGGCCTCATTCCACTGACCCACAGCATCCCTCCCACACCCTTCTCCCACAAGCTGTGCCCTTGGCACAACGTGTCCTCTCCAGCTGGGTCCTGGACTCTCAGTGTCTGGAGTGTTGTGTTGCACCTCAGGATCCAGGACTGGGAGTGCACAAGATGATAGAAACTGTGCTAGGTACACAGGTTACGGGGTGCATCATTACCTTGGATGTTGAAGCAACAAGGCCGAGAGGTGATGTTATGGGCACAGCGAGACTCACTATTGCTGTCCGACCAGGCTGCTTGGATGGGCCTGATCGTCCTCCACATCCACAAGCCCACGAGTGTCATCATCACTGAGGGCTTTTTGCAGGGGGTAGTCATTGTTTGTTCTTTGGCCTCAGTGTGCCCAGTGGTAGCTCTAACTGTTGATGAAAGAAATGCATTGTTACTGGTGTGAAATCTACCTCTAAACGTTTTATGTTACTGTAAGCAGAGGCATTGGACATTTTTAAGTTTTAGGTTAGCCTATTGTGCAATGTTGCCATGGTATTCCAGTATTTGACATGCCTTATGTGAAGCTTGGCTAATTTATTTGACACAAGCGGCTGATGTGATGTGCAGATCAGTTGCACTTTGGATGATGGAATTAAAATGACATCATACCAACAGTGAAGTCAAAACAGTGAAGAGGCAACATATGCCTTTGACCATTTGGAGGCTCTACTCATCCACCATGACTCTCAACTCTTCTTCAAATAAATGGGTATTTTTTGGACATGACATGATGGAAAACTTAATTGGGTGACAGGGACTTAATTAACAAGGGAAGTGCAATAAGAAGTGAATGGACAAAAGCGTGTGCAAGGTGTTGTATAGGAGCGCGAAAAAAAGAGGTGCTTAATCCATGAAAAGTTAAAAAAACAGTGATCTGGTTTTTTGGCTTTCTACGGAGATGCAGAGGATTGTGGTCTCTCAAGGGGTGTGTTTTATAGTGTGATTTGCAGGTGTGCCCACTGGACCAATGTGTGTTAGCTGTGTTGTTTTTAAATTCATCCAATGTGCACTTGTCTGTTACTTTTCTGGACACATACCACAGTGTTGGACCGTCTTTGGCTAACCACCGCAAAGAGACCGCCAATGATGACTGTGTATTTGTAATAGGCTCAGTGGTTGGCCTCGGCGCTGACGAAG